>NW_026000242.1:6085639-6251758 GCF_001458135.2 Marmota marmota marmota | reverse complement strand
TCCCCCCCCCCCCAATGCCCAGGGTGCCCTCTCCTTTAACTAAAGTAGCCAGCGAGCTACTCACGGCCAGTTCTTTGGGGCACCCTTCCTCGACCTGGGAGAGTTCAAGATTGCTGGGCAGGGGAAGGGTCTCCTTCAAGGTCCCAAGGCATTTAGAAAAGTTGGAGGCTCGTGCCGGTAGCACCTCACTCTGGACAGAATACCATCCTCAGCCCCAGCCTCTGCCTGGCTGCTCTGATGAGCAAACCCAGTCCAGGAAGGAGAGGCTCTGCCCAGGCCTCCCAGCCAAGGATGTCATCCCAGTGCGGGCTTTTTGTTCTCACTGCGAGTCCCCCCCGTCTGTGGGATGGACAGAGGCTGGGTGAGAGTGGGCTGTGGATTATTTTTAAATCACTTCAATGTTTTATGAATTTAAAAAGCAAAGGCATCCCTCTGAGTGAATAGATGGAAGGCCAATAACACTTCTGGAAATTTCAGCTACTATGAATTGGATAAAAAATGTTCATTCATTCATAGTTTGTGGTTTGAGCATGGGACAGGGCTAATCCTTTGCCCACCCAGGACTTTGTGTCCAGTTTTTGCTGAGAGTGTTGTAAGGAAGGCAGGCCAGGCAAAGGCCCTGTGGCCCCACTGCCCAACGCCAGCATTTTTGGGCCTTTGCTGTCCTGAGAAGCACTCTCTTGGGGGAGCTGGGATGACACAGATGGGGCAAGGCTGAGCTTTGTGCCCCTCAACAGAAAGCTCCCCTCCCCCACCCAGCCTGCCCACTTTGGCTTTCACCTTGATTGGCCTTGACTTTCAACTCCACATTGAAGTCACCTGGGAAAGTTTGAAAACCATGCTGCCCTGAGGATCCCATCAGAATCCACAGCTGGGGCTGCACCCGGCAACCCACCTCCTCTTCCCCCACCTCACAAGGGTCCCTGCTTGGTGTGTCCCTACCAGGGTCCTGATCAAGATGTTGACTCAAACTATGGGGTTCGAAGTTTCATGGCTGTCCCAGGCTTTGGGAAAGTGTAGATCATATATGGCTTCTGCTCTGGAAGGAGTGGGGCTCAAGATCCGGCAGCCAAGAATTACTATACAGCAGGGCAAGTACTGTCCCTGAGACAGGAGGCAGGCATGGGGTATACAGACAGAATGAAAAGAGCTCAGGGCTTTTCCAGGAAATCGGGGTGCATGGCAGACCATTCGGGTGCCCCCTCCTCCCTGGCAAAGACCCTTGGAAAGACTGTTTTGCAAAAAAGCCATTGGAGGGGATTCCGAGTAGGACACTGGTTCCCTCTGGTGGTGATAGTGGGAATTGCACCCCAGACAGGGGCTGTGTCCCAGCTGTTTGATTGACAGTAATTCATTCTTGCTTCCTGACTTGGTTGTTTTGTGACTCAATACAGGTTTGAATTGTGGAAAGTTCCAAAATAAAGTGAAAGTTCAGTGACTACAGATCATGTGACCTTCATGGAGAGGGAAGGAAAATGTTCCCAAGAGTCCTGGCCAGAGAGCAGGTCACAGACTCAGAATGTCCCCTGGGGCAGTGGTTCTCAGCCCTGGCTTCTCCTTAGGGCCACTAGGTAGCTTTCTAGGCCTCAGACTATGGGCCCACCCCAAGCTTCATATCCAGCAGGCCTCGAGGGGATCCTGGGCATCTGGTGGTAAAAGGAGAGGGAGGAAGGCCTCAAGTCAGGCTGATCAGGAAGTGACCACCCAGGACTGGGTTCCTTTTCAGTGTTATAGGCTTAAATAGAATATTCTAGAAATGACTCCTCTCCATTGCTCTGCTCTCTGGGTGGGTCCAGGCCTGGAATACCTCCTTTTCCCACTTGCCTTTGGCTATATGTGGGAAACTTTGGGAGCCCACTTCCTCCTGAAAGCCCTCTTAACTGGACCTGCTGCATCTCCTACCCTCACACAGGTGCTCGGGTGTGGCCCTGTCTCCTGCATGGTAATACCATATTTTATTTAATGGTGTGACCGTCACATTTAGTCATCAGTAAGCCAACATCAGAGACCTTGGTGCTGAGATGAGTAGCCAGGCTCTTCCCTTCATGGCTCCTGGGCTCCTCTGGAGACCCCCCCCCAACTCACCATTTAGACCCCTCTCTCCCCTTAGCTCTTCAAGTGCACAGGTGGGTGGTGGGGAGCCTTCCAAACCTGGGTGTCAGTGTGGCTGGAAGAGTCACTCTGGACAAAGTCACTGTCTCTCCTGGGGCCTCAGTGTCCTGTCCTGTAAATGAGGGTGTGTATATTTCGCTCTCTAAGGAGCAAGCCTTCTGTGATTCCATGAGGGCTGGTGGTCTTCAGGGCCTGGGAGCACTGGATTAGGACAAAGTTTAATTCCCAAGGACAGTAGTGGTCACCCTGCCCCTGGTCCCAAGAATAGCTTGTTCCATTTGAAGCCCAGCATGCCGCTGTCCTTGGTGCTGCTGGTTCTGCCCGTGCCCCCCCCCCCAGGCCCCCTAGGATGCTGGCCAATCCAGATGACGAATCAGACACCAGGGTGCCCTGATCCCACCATCCTTCCTGTATGAGGAGGGAGGGAGGGGGAGCTGGGCTCTGTCCTGAATGCAGACTCCCAGAAGGGGGCGCCCTGAACAGCCTGGGTGCAGCACTGGGGATGTGGGCACAGGTAGGTGAGGTTGTCTGACACCTTCCAGGCTGAGTCTGCCCTGAGTGGGTCCCTGAACCAACAGGGGCTGGAGCAAGCAGTTGCAGTGGGCTTACCCTTGCTGCCCACCCAGCCCCGGGCCCTGGATTGACGGACCCAGCACCCACACAGCTGGTGGGAGTGGGTGCAGCTGGGGTCTCCTGGCCCCATGAGCAGAAAGGTGTGGCCTGAGCTGAGCACAGGGTTGGTGGGGGGAGAAGGGAGAGTGCTGATGCCCAAAGTCAGGGGGAGCAGAGCTGCCTGCCTGGCACAGTGGTGCACTTGGGGGAAGGGCGGAGCACATGAATGTGGCACAAACAGCTCCAGCCTGGGCAGCCCGGGACATCTCCATAGTAATTCCCACACAGAAGCTTCCAGGCTTCCAAGAGCAGCACCCCGTGTCGGGCAGAGGCCTTAGCAGAACCCAAAAGACCCAGAGACTTTGAACCTATGGACTTTCGGACTTCTTCAGGCATTCAGGAGCTAGACTGAGGCTTCTGTCCCTAGGGATCCCGCTGGTCAGGGGCCAGCGGAGAGACGCCTTCGGAGGTCAACACTCAACTTGCTTTTGCAGGCAGGTGGGTGGCGGCAAGAGTCATTGAAAACCAAACCAAGACCAGGCTGCATTTGTACTCCATCTGGGAACAGGGGGCTGTGGTAGTTACGGGATGGAAGGGTGGGGGGAGGTGAGGGAAGAGGCGTGGGGGCAGCAGGAGGCAGGAGGCGGTGACACAGTCGCCCATGCAGGAATCACACCGAGCCTGGCGCTTCCTTCAGCCTGTGAGCCGGCAGTGCAGGGACAAAGGTCAACAGCCCAGGGAAGATGGGGCATCCTTGGCCTCCTAGCCAGCCCCCTGGCCGTGATGGGCACAGCAGACCCTGCAAGGACACAGCAGCATTCAGGCAGGGAGGACGGTGGCAGAGGTTGGGAGTCTTGTTTCCTCCTTGTCTGACTTAATGCTCTGTGGGGCCCCTCTGCAGTCTCTGCTTGTCACCTACTTCACGCCAGGCGCGTGGCGATCAAAAACAGGTGATGGAGACAGCCCACCTGGCTGCTCGGATGACCCTGAGATTCTTCCTGGGTTGTTGTGCCCGGCCCTGCCCTCCTCCCTTGGACCCCTCCCTGGCCACGCCCTGCCCGCCCCTCCTGTCCCTTGCAGACAGCCATACAGACATACCTCTCGCTACAGCATGTCCTCACTGACTTGCCTGGGATGGGAGGAACAAAGACTCGGTCAGTGGGAGGTGCCTGAGCTGGGACCCCCCTCTCAAGACCTCAGAGACAGTTGTCCCTTCTTCCCAGGCTTGCCCCCCTCTGGGTTTCCCCAGGCATCACTCACCGAGGCTTCCTGTTGCCCCCACAGCGGAATCTTCTGCCTTGAAAAGAGAAAGGAGGATCTGTATTCACTGACCTCTCCCTTCCCAAGGAGACCCTGGAAGACTTGGTTCTTCCAGTCTCCTCCCTCCCTCCTGCCAGCATGACCACAGTGTGGGGCTGGAAGACCACATTTGACTCTCTCTCTTTACAGGGGGCTGGACAATAAGCATTCAAGAGCCCCAGCCAGCCAGCCAAATATTTAGGCAGCCGATCTGTAGTGGACTGTGAGCCCGTCGAGCATGGCCCCTGAGACTGGGCCTTGTGGGTACTCCCAGCTCAATGCTGGGCACATAGTAGCTGCTCAGTACGTGCTTGGAGAAGGGTGCCTGTAAGCCCAAAGCTGAGGTCCCTGCACAGGCCCATTGACCTCCGGCACCTGTGTGCTCAGCCACTACACAGTGCCACCCTGGAGGAGCTCCCATGGGGCGCAGTGGGGAGACCAGCTATTCCTGCAGACCGAGTCCTGTAGATGCAGTGACAGTGAGTGTGACTGTGCCAGCATTCTAGAACACAGAGGTGTGTCTGCTACACAAGGGGTCTCCTTTTCACTAATTATGCGTCTGATGTTTTTCTTTTGGTTGCAAAACAGGTCGACAAGCATTTATTAAGCACCTGCTGGGGATGGGAGAAATCCAGGCCTTTCTCACCCAGAATGCTCCATGTCCACACTGGACCCTTCTTAAAGCCCGTTCTTGATGCCATGTCTTTAGTGCAAGCCCTAATCTAGAGGCAGGTGGGAGGGATCATCCCTATTTAACAGATGAACAAACTGAGGCCCAGGGACTGGGGTCTGTGGAAGGTGACAGCAGCGCCCAGGGGTCTGGCTCCCAGCCACGCTTGCTTTCCAGCCGCAGGGTCAGACAAGAGACACCCCTGGGTTTGGTTGAATCCAGCTCTGCTCCTCATGAACAGCTGCACCTCTCTGGGTGGCCTGATTTTTCATGTGTCACATGCTGACAGTGGTGGCCTCCCTCAGTGGGGCTCAGATGATTAAATGGGCTGATATGCAGTTCACATCTAAGAGTGAGAGCAAATCAGGGAAGGTGCGGGGCTCCCCTTGCCTGGCCCTCTCATTTCCGCTCCCCACCTCCCCCATCCCCGCCCCGCCGCAAGTTCCCTGCAGCTCCTCCAGGGCCCACTAGAGGGTGCACTTCCTTCCCAGTCCTGCAGGGCCAGCGGGCGGGGCTGGAGATTCACTCCGCCCTTGGGGACTTGGCAAGTCACTGTGCCCTAACCAGCGCCCCGCTTCCAACACAAGGCCACCGCACTTACTGAGTAGGATGATCAGTCCCACGACGAAGGCCAGGCCAGCGAAGATCAGGCCCCCGTTCCGGACAGTCTCATAGTCTCAGGAAAGAGAGGGCATGAGAGGCGACATGGGGTATGAGTCATCTCTCGGCAGCCCTCCCCGCGGCCCCCCACCCCCAGCAGCAGCCCCGTGGTGACTGGGGGCCGTCAGAAGGGGGATATGACAGAGTCAGAGCTGGGGCCAGCTGCTGGGCCAGGAGGTGGGGGAGGGCAAGACTCCGGAAGGGCCGGGAGGAGGGGTGGGTGGCCAGGCTTACCATAGTAGAATGGGTTCACGTCCCCCTTGGGGCTGCCACCTGAGGAGAGAGCCAGAGGTGGAATGAGGGGAAGGGAAGTCACAGGCGGAGATTGCAGTCCTCCGCCTCCCAGCCAGACCCTGCTCTCCCAGCTAGCCCCCCAGGGTCCAGGGAAGCTGGGCAATAGGCCCTGGAAGGAGGAGGCCAGAGGGGGCACCTGCCCTAGGCTGCCTGGGGACCCCAAGAGGGTCCATCCTGGGGGCCTTTCTGCCTCACACCCCAGTAAGGGAAGGCCAAGGAGCTGTTCTCTTGAGAGTCTCCAGCAGGATCTCTTCCCACCAATTGTCCACCACGTGCCCTTAGCAGACCTCTGTGCAATGAACCAATGAATAAAACTCAGCCTCTGAGTTCACGGAACAGAAGGAGGGAACTGGGGCCTAGTGGGAGGCTTGTGTGAAGTTCCAGGGAAGCTGGAGGCCGAACTGGGGCTTGACTCCTTTCTAGACTCTGTTTTCCTACATTACCATCCTCAGGGGTGAGCAAATTTACTTAAAAGACATTAATATAAAGAACTTACAGGTACCAGGCTAAAGTTAGCAGAACATTAACTTATTTACCCTGAGCCACTGATATTTCCCAGTATGATCCACAAGAAGTTGAATGCACAGAAAGGGTAAGTAAGCTACTCAGTCACACAGCAAGTAAGGGGCAGAGCTGGGATTTGAACCCAGGAAGGAAGTGGCTGTATCAAGATGCTATGCTGCTTCTCAGAGAACTTTCCAGTCAAAGTTGTCTGGCTGCCTCTGCCTCCTGTGGCTGCCCCAATCCTGTAACCAGCAGATGTCACAGCTCTGCCCGACTTCCCCCTGAGCTGAGTTCACTTGCCCTTGGACAGCTACAAGGTGGCCAGCCATCCCTGGAGCTGCCCCCTTTCCTGCCCTGTGCCCTGGGCAGAGGTAGCCTCGAGGCCCCCATGAGCCCTGATGTCCCCCGTGGCCAGACCCTTGGTCAGGAAGGTTCAGGCCAGGAGGGGTTGGTGCCTGGTTGCTCAGGAGGGTCAGAGGTCAAGGGAAGTCTGTGAGCAATCAGGCCCCCATCCCCAGGCAGAAAGCCTTTAAGGTCATCTCCCCAGATTCAGTCCAGGTCTTGTTCAAGGTCACACAGGGAGGTAGTGTCAGAGCCAGCTAGACCCACACTAGGAGTCCCCTCCCCACTCAGGAAACTGCCTCCTCTACCCATGAATGAGCCCCTCCCCCTCCTCTAGGTCTGGCTCAGAACCCGCCTTGATCAGCAGCTGCCCCTGTTGGGCTCCAGGCCCGAGTCCCCCATCACCTGATGCCTCTGGGGAGTGTGTGCTGAACTTGGGTGACTCTTACCCTAGGAAGGCTGACCCCCAGGCCTGCTTCTTCCCAGAGCACCCTGAGCTCAGACGGCCTAGGAAGATGCACTGGCCAGGATGGCGCTTTCAGAGAGCCAAAGAGGGACACTCATCCCCCTCCAGCTCCACCTACTGCCCCCAGTCCTGCCCTTTGAACCAGTCTTCTTTGGCGTGAAGGCAGGGTCCTCTTTCAAAATGCAAATTTTCTTAGCAAAGAGGCTGGCCCATGGAGGAGGGGGCTACCCTGAGAGGCAGGAGAGGGAAGAGCGGGGTCACCCCCCCAGCGGTGGCCCCAGCAGGGTCACCCGGCTTCACACACACACACAGAAACACTCACCGTCGTCTGTCGTTGCCAACACTGCCATTTCCCCAGCCAGCGGGGGCCTGTCCCCACTACCCTTTTCCTGCTGCCTCTGCTTTGGGGAGAACGTCTGCCGTGTGGTGGCCGGGGACGACGTGGGGGCATTAAACATTAACAGTACCAGGTAATATTTACCCTGGTCACCAGAAAGCTGCAGTGTGGACGGAGGGCTCCCGCTGAGGCTCTGAGGCTCCAGGGGGAGGCTGGGGAGGCTGGCTCAGCTTCCAGCCCTCCCAGAGGAAGTTTCCAGAGAAGGGCCAGGCCAGGCCAGCCTTGGTGTTCTTCCACAGCGGGAGGAGCCACAGCTGGGGCGTGGGGGGGAAGGGGAAGTTTCAGACTGCTCAGCTTGCACTGTCCTTGGGAGCCCCCCAGCAGTGGCCACCTTCCCGGCCCAAGAACGCCACTGTAGTGGCTGCTGTTTCTTTTTCTTTCTTTCTTTCTTTTTTTTTTGGTACAAGGGATTAAACCCAGGGGCACTTGACCACAGAGCCACATCTCCACCCCCTTTTTACATTTTATTTTGAGACAGGGTCTCACTGAGTTCTTAGAGCTTCCCTGTTGCTGAGGCTGGCTTTGAACTCACAATCCTCCTGCCTCAGCCTCCTGAGCCACTGGGATTACAGTCATGCACCATGGTGCCCAGCAAGATGGCCCCTATTTCTTAGCATTAGGACTTTCCCGAGTGGGTCCCGGTGTCGCACCCTCCCCTTCCCACTCTAGCCCTCAAGGACTCCCCTGAGCCAACCAGCAGCCCCAGCCTTGGACAGCTACAAGGTGGCCAGGCCTCGGCTGCCCTGGAAGGCCCTGCCCCGTGATATCTTTTCCATCCATTGAGGTTCCTCCGGCATGCATGCCTCAGTTGGAAGGCTCCAGCCATCCCTGACTGATGGTTCTTTCTCTGCTACCCTGATGCTTCCTTCCTCTACCATGAAACTCCTGCTCTCAAGCTGTCCCCATGCCACTTGTCCAGCACACACTGTCTCCTCCTTCAGGCAGGGGCCCCGGCTTATCCCAGAGGCAACACTTTGCTTTATGGTTCACAGAGCGATTTCCTGGCTGGCAGCTCCTTGAGCTCTGCATGCGCCCAATTTTACAGATGAACGTGAACCTCGAGGTCGGAGCCTCGCCCAAGGTCACACAGCCCTCAAGGGGCATGGGGAGACGGTTGGTCAGTCTTTGGTTTCAGGGGTCAGACACTTTCCCCACCCCTCCCAGGCTGTCCCCCCATGGCACGTGACCTTCTCCCCGGAGCCGGGCTCCGGGGCCGGGTTCTCCACTCCTGTGAGTTCTGACTGACTGCATCTGCCTCCAAAGAGGCTAATGCACAATGGAAGCCAAAGGGCCGAGGCAGGGGCCAGGGGCCTCCAGGGCCAGTAGAGTCCTTCTGAGGGCATGTGCTCCTGGAGCAGTGGCCAGATTCGCACCCAGGTCCTCCCTTGGCTCATTGTGGGGCTCCTGTCCACCTGCTTGCCTCTCTGTGACTCGGCTCCTCATCCACACAGTGGGCATGGCCCCCACCACCTAGGGTGGCTGCCAGGCCCAGGTGAGAGCCTGAGGAGCAGAGGACCTGGCTCACAACAAGTGTCACTGCGGTCACTGCTGTGTTTGCATTGGGTGAGAAATGACGGGCTTTAACCTTCCGCCTAACATTTGCTGTTGGACACAGAAAAGCCGACACCCTCCATTGCAAATGAGCATGAGCCAGTGAGATGGGGAGAAGGTCATGATCCCACAGACCCCACTCAGCGCCCTTCTGCTTGCAGAGCCAAGTGACAAGTACTCATGAGACTATGACCAGAGCTTAGCGAGGGCGGACCACGGGCCAACCTCTTCCCAGGCACTGTCCCCATGGAATCCAAGTTAGCTCTGGTTGTACAGAGAAAGAATCCTTGGTCCCTGCGCCACCCCTGGAGGTGGCCAGGGCAGTGCTGTGACCCCCACTTGGCAGACCAAGTTACCTCAGTGGATTTTGTTTATTTTTGTAAGCCATTGTGGATCTATTCTGGAATAATAAGGGATGAAAAAAATAGGTAGAAATTTTAACAGATGACTGACAGACCGACAGGCAGACAGAGTCGCGGAGCAGGCTGGTTGACAGATGCATTTCGGAACTCCTCCAGGCACTGTTCCAAACGCTTTATGGAAATTTACTCCTCAATCGGGGCTCTGCTGTCTAAGGTAGAGAAGGCCTTGCTATCATCCTGTTTTCTGGAGGAAGACCCTGAGACAGTAGTTCAGTGACTCTCCGGAGGGCAGGAAGCTGCGGGGGGCGGGGGGGGGGACCAAGATCTGAAGTCAGCCATCTGGCTTCTGGGTTCCTGCACGGGTGGATGGACAGACAGACAGCCTGAGGAGGAGGCGGCTGGACCAGACATTTTCCCAGCTCCGTGGCTCAGAGACGCTCTGTCCACACCACAGCAGACCCAGGACTCTGCACCCGGGTGCCTCTGTTTGGATATTGTCCCTCTCCTCACCTCTGCATTTCCTGTGCCTCTGGGGAGCTGCCTGGGGCATTTGAGTGATGGGGTGGCCTCCAAGTCAGAGCCTGAGGCCACAGGGAGGGACAGGGCTTGGGGCACTCACCTGGGTACCACCTGTCCATGGCCGGAGCTGCAGGCTGTGGTCAAGGATGCAGGTGAAGTGCTGCGTCCTGGGGTCTGGATGGGAGGAGTGGCCTCCTCCCTCCCCCTGTGTCACCTGAGCCCACAGACAGGAAGAAAGGAGGCAGGAGGAGGGGCTGCCAAGGGAGCGCTCACCTTGTGCTCACCTGTCTGGGCAGGTTGGGGCACGGGATCCACGTGGGCTGGGGGAGATTCTCTGATTTCCACCTGGCGCGAGGAGGGCCAGCTGTGAGCGCCAGCAACGCCCACCTCAGCCCCACACTGCTCCCTTGTCCCGGGATCGTGATGGCACGGCTCGCCAGGAGGACACTGGCCAGCGCTGCTCCGGCCCTGGTCCTCAAGGGCGTGTGTGGGTCCCCTGAGCCTTTTTGGGGTGAGCAGGATGAGAGGCACCTTTATCCTCTGACCCTATTGGCCTTTGCCCTGATATCTCTCGCCTCCAGGTCTCATTTTGTTGCTAAGAAGCTCCTGAGACTGGATGGATTGGCAGTAGCCCCGGGGAAGTGCCCCTGATGAGGCAGGGGTGGTGTTCACTTGGTCCTGGGGGTGGAGGCAGTGGCCGCCTCCTGGGTCGTTAGTTGGGTAGCGAGTGGGAAACAGCTGGGGCCAGAGCTGCCCTTCCTCCACGGGGCTCCTCGCCCAGCCCCAGGGACTGGCGATGTGATGTCAGGTTGGGGTCTCAGACCTGCCACCACACCTCAGAGGACTCCTCCAGAGGGGACTGCGCTTACTGAGGCCTCTTGGGCTCCCCTGGGTGCCAGAGGGGCACAGCCAGAAGGCAGCGCTTCTTGGGTTCTCAGGGCAGGGATGGAGCTGGGAGCCCACAGGGGAGACGCAGGCTGCCCACTCCCTGGCCACCGTGATGGGCCCAAGGCGAGCTGCCACAAGGAGCCTCTGTGCAGGCAGACCACAGGTCTCCCTCTGGCCCCTGCGGTCACCCTGGCGTGGCCATCTTAGCACGGACACAGAGCAGCAGAGTCTAGGAGGTGCCGGGTCTGGTCACTCACAGCTGGCCTCTGTGTCCCTCCTTAGCAGCACTTCCTGCCCTGATGGGGGACTAGTGACCACAGGAAGCTGCCTGGGCTGGAAAACCCTCTGAAGTGGAGAGTGGGCTGCCTTGAGGGGGCTCCCTGGGGGGGCGAAGTTCGCAGGGGCAGCTGGCTCCAGGTCCTCCCACCCTTCCTGGTCTCCGCACCCCTGCCCAGTGGCCTTGTCATGTGTTCCCAGATGGAAACTGCATCAGAGCCCAGAGCTGTGAGTGGAAATTCCCCAACTGGGCCCCTGGAGAAGTGTCTAGGCCTCGGGGCTGGATGGGACGTTCAGGGTGGCCAGGTTCACACACTTTATCACTGGCCTAGAAAATTTTGTTGATCTGAGCTGTGCCCCTCTGCTCCCCGGAGTTCCCTCCCCAACCCAGATGCTGTGAACAAAGGTGTTGTGTCCCACAGAGGAGGGCTTCAATGCCATCCCACCCAATCCCCTCACTTGAAAAAAATGGTTTGCTCTCCTGCTCAAAATCTGAGGGCTCAGAGTATACCCTGAAGTCCTTTGGTGTCCTAAGAGGCCCTTCTTACTGTCACTCCAGTGAGCCCTCTGAACATTCTCTCATCTCTCTGCCCATCTCTCTATTCCAGCTTACTGGTCCCCTGGATGGTCCTTTGACCACCCAGAGCTCCATTCTGTCTCAGGACCTTTGCACAGGCTGTTTTCTTCCTGAGTACTGGTCCTCCAGTGAGCTTCCTGGCTAAACTCATGCTATCCTCAGGCCTTTCCTCCTGTACCTGACTCAGACCACCCTTCTTGGCATTGCTGTCTAAAATTCCCACGCCCTTCTCTGCAAAATACTACAAACCCCCTCCCAGCTGGCTTTTTTTGTGGGCAGCACTTATTTCTGACAAGTTAAACATTGTCCTTATCTGCTCTTTCTCCCAACTAGAATGTAAACCCCTGTGTGTGTGTGTGCTCATTCCTGGATCCCCAGTGCCTGGTACGGCACATAGTGGACCCTGAGTTTTTTAAATGAATGGGTCAGCCGCAGAGAGGGGAAGGGCATCCTGTGGGTGGTGCTGGGAGCCCAGGGCTAGGCAGCCTCCTCCCATCAGCCCGGTAGCTGCACTCTCCCCGACAGGCAGCTGTGGGCAAGGTCAGCACCCCAACCTTGCCCGCAGCTCCTCTGGGGCTTCGCTGTCACTCCTCTTGCCTCCTCTCCTGCCACCCCCCCCCCACCATGGGCTCCTCCCGGAGCCTGGGAACCCGAATGATGTTGGCTGAGAGTGGCAGAGCTCCCACCCTCTCTCCTCACTCCAAGGCTTCTTCCTCATCCTCCCCCAGCTGGCCAAGGTCATCCTCAGGGCCTACTTTGCACTGGGGACAAGGAGCCTTCTCTGAGACATCCTACTGTCCTGCAGAGAGGGCCTGGCCCTTCCACCCCTGGACCATGTTACTTGAGGGCAGCTCAGGAACATCTCCTCCCACGTGTCTCTGCTTACAGATGTGCCCAGACCCTCAGGGACTTAAATCCCCTTGCATCCTGACCCTGCGCTTTGGACTGCATGACACTGGGGAAGGACATCTCTTTGGTGTCCTTCTTGTCCCCTGCCATCTGTAAAATGGGAAACCACCTACCTTGCAGGGTCGCTGTAGGAAGAGGTGATATAGATAAAGCGCTTGGCCAAAGAAGGTCGTGAGCCCCAGCTGGCCCCAGGGGACAAGGATACTCACTCCAGTCCCTTCGCCTGGCTCAGTCCAAGTGGTGACCTCTGCAGCAGGCTTCCTGGGAGCATCCTCCCCTTGCTGACCCCTGCCAGCCCCCATCACTGTCCCAACCTTCCTTGCCTCCCAGACAAACCAAGGTGACAGTTGTCCCCTGCTGGCTCTGGCCTCGGTTCTTGCTCTTGCAGGTTTCCTTGGGGTGTTGGGACCAGCTGGGGTGGAGACACCCCTGTGCTGCAGTCCCAGCCAGGCTCCAGGGCAGGCAGAGACCTCCCCTGTCGTTCTTTGCTTGTTTCAAGCTGGAGCTGGAGGGACAATCCAGCTGTGCCCACCTGTCCCTCCAAGACCCAGGACCTGGGAGTCTTTTGGAGGTGGAGGGGTGGTCTCACCCCTGGATCCCTCTTTCAGCACCATCATGCCAAATGGGACACTGACTTCAGCTATTAGCCTCAGTCTCCTCTGTCTCCCCCAAGCAGCACCCTCCACCCATGCCCTGACTCTGAAGTCTCAGCAGCAGCCTGGGGTGGGAGTAACAACTGGGATGTCCAGCTGACCTTGGTCTCCCTGGTGCTCAATTGAACCACCAGCGCAGAGGCCTTCCCAAAGACAGGACTCGCCAGTCCCACCTGCCCTGGGCTTTGCAGGGTCTGCATGTCAGAGTCCCCAGCCTTGAACTCTAGGCCCCCAGATCAATCCCTCTTGGTTTTGGCTCACAGCTGAATGGGGCTTTGAGGGGGCAGGAGCTAGAAACCCCTGCAAAGCTCCGACCCCTGGCTCCCATTCATCCACAGGTGCGTGGCGTGCGTGCCTACTGCGCAGGAATGGTGGTGGCTCTTCTAGGCAACATTTGTGACACGCTGGCTCCTGTCACCTGCTTTGCCTACAGATGCCAGCTCACTGGGGTCTTATATGGTGGGGCTGGGAGGAAGGAGGTGGGCCCCAAAGGGTCCGTTCCTTAAGTGTTGGCTTCAAGATGGCCCCAACTATGGGGCACAGAGGTCCTGGGAGCTGCCAAAGGGCAATGTACTCTAGAGTCAAAGTCACTAGCTGGTGACAAGGTCAAACCCATTCCACCCGCCTCCCCCACAGCGAATACCCTGGAGAGAAATGCATTCTTGACTTTCCTCAGAACTCATGCCTGGCGTTCACCTGGAACCAAGGCCATTGCTCGGCAGTGGCCCTTCCCTCTAGAAGCCCTCCTTCCCCATCCCCTCCAGCAAGCCTTCCCCTCACAGCCTTCCCTGCCTCCACCGCCTCTGGAACCCGCAGACGGGACTCCAACGGCTCGCCTGTGGCTTTGCGGTCACTCTTTTCATTTATTGCACAAATCGCAGAGTCTCTCTGGCTCTGGGAGGGCTGGATCGTGGTTATCGGTTCATCCTTCCTATCTTTACAGAACCCAGCTTTCCTGACATAGCAACAATCCCATCCCTGTCCTGGTTCCAGAGAATTCCAAAGATCTGCTTTGCTCTTCCCGACAACTCATCTAGGCAACCTTTGTGGCTGCTATTAACAGGGGGTGGCAACTGCAGGGGAGATGGGCCAAGGATGACGCTGGACCCACATCTAACAGACAGGAGGCCCTGCTGGCAGGGAGAGAGGAGATAAGCAGCCGATGGTGATGTTGGATTGATAACGTGATACCCGCAGGTGGGATTTTCAAAGTGTTTTTATGTCACAGACTCATTTGATCCAGGGAGGGAACAAGAAGCAGATGAATCCACTTTGCTGCTGAGAACACTGAGGCTCCGTGACCTTCCAGAGCCACACAGCTAGCAGGAGGCCCTGCCTAGCCTGTGGAGGAAGATCCGCTCACTGCAGGAAAAAACTGACAGGCGAGGCTCCCGGGGCTCCAGGAGAGAGGGGCAGGTGAGCCCAGGGGCAGGAGCCCACCCCCCAGCCCCGCCACACCGAGCCCTTCAAGACATCTGGTCCCAGCATCCCCTGCCTGCTGTCCCTGCCTTGGCAGCTGCCCACGGGGCTGGGGCCGGCTCCATAAAATCAATAGTTGGTTGGCTTGAGCTGGCTGAGTCTGCCCCCCCCCGGAGCTCAGGTGTGACGGTAATGAATCTCGCTAATGGCAGGAGGTGACCGTTCCTTCTCTTTGTGGCCTGGAGACAGGTATTTCCAAAGCTCCTGCCCTGGCTCAGGCAAACACACATGACCTCTCTTTTCTTTCCTGGGCCCTGGGTAAAGCAGAGTAGTCAGGGACAAAGTGGGGTGAACCAGACAGAGCTGGAGAGCTCCCTCCCACCTCGTCCTGCCAGTGCCCCTGCCAGCCTGGGATCCCGGCCGGCACAGCCCCCCCTCCCTGGAGGAGGGGACAAGTGTCTGGTGACCTTGGGGTATGTGTCAGCCTGGCATCCCCTTCCCCACCTGCCCTCCCTGCTGCTGGCACACTGCCTCAGCCTCTTCCGAGAACAATCTGGCAAGTTCTACAATCTACAAACTGCAAAAAACCCAGAGAGATGGGAGGGCCCCAGCCCCTGAAGGCCCACGAGGCAAACTGACCCGTTTTAATAGTGGTGTTAAATACCTCCACAGGGAATAGCTGGAAGGAGTCACTGAGACGAGGGGACTTGGCGTCCATTTCTGGGAAGTGGCACCTCATGGTATGGCAACTCTCCCATTCAGCCAAGTTACCTTTGTCACATCAAACCAAGTCTCAAGTAGAAGCCGACTTTTGTGCTTGGAGGCTGGGAGAATGCAGGTTGGGTCCCTCCCAGAGGGTGAGTTACAGTGCAGATGTGAGTTCTTTTCCTTTCTTTATTTTACATTTCACATAGCAGAAAAAAAAAATTATTTATTTATTTTTTTAGTTATACGGACAGACTGTATTTTGACATTTCATACATACATAGAGTATAACTTCCCATCCTTGTGGTTGCACATGATGTGGAGTTACACTGGCCGCGTCTTCATATGTGAACATGGCAAAGTTATCTCTGACTCATTCTACTGTCCTTCCCAATCCCATCCCCTTCCTTCCCATCACTATCCCCTTTCCAATCCAGTGAACCTCCACTTCTTCTTCCCCCCTGCCTATTGTGAGTCAGCATCCACATATCAGAGAGAACATCTGGCCTTTAATTCTTTGGTATTGGCTTATTTCGCTTAGCATAATATTCTCCAGTTCCATCCCTTTACCGGCAAATGCCATAATTTCATTCTTCTTTATGTGTGAGCAATATTCCATTGTATATACATACCACATTTTCTTTATCCATTCATCTATTGAAGGGCACCTTGGTTGGTTCCACGGTTTAGCTATTGTGAATTAAGCTAGTATAAACATTGATGTGGCTGAGTCACTATAGTATGCTGATTTTAAGTCCTTTGGGTATATGCTGAGGAATGGGATAGCTGGGTCAAATGGTGGTCCCATTCCCAGTTTTCTGAGGAATCTCCATATTGCTTTCCAGAGTGGTTGCACCAATTTGCAGTCCCACCAGCAATGTATTTGTGCACCTTTTTGCCAACATCCTCACCAACATTTATTGTGGTTTGTATTCTTGATAATTGCCATTCTGACTGGAGTGAGATGGAATCTCAGTGTAGTTTTAATTTGAATTTCTCTAATTGCTAGAGATGTTGAACATTTTTACATCTATTTGTTGATGAGTGTATTTTTTCTTCTGTGAAGTGTCTCTTCAGTTCCTTTGCCCATTTATTGATTGGGCTATTTGGGGTTTTGTTTGTTTGTTTAAAGTTTTTTGAGTGCTTTATATATCTGGGATTAATGCTGTATCTGAGGTGCATGTGGTAAAGATTTTCTCCCATTCTGTAGGCTCTCTCTTCATGTTCTTTTTTTTTTTTTTGCTGTAAAGAAGCTTTTTAGTTTGATGTAATACCATTTATTGATTCTTGATTTTACTCCTTGTGCTTTTGGAATCTTTTTGAAGAATTCAGTTCCTAAGCCAACATGATATAGACTTGGGCCTACTTTTTCAATTAGACACAGGGTCTCTGGTCTAATTCCTAGGTCCTTATTACACTTAGAGTTGAGTTTTGTGCATGGTGAGAGATAGGGGTTAAATTTAATTTTGCTACATATGGATCCCCAGATCTCCAGTTTTCCCAGCACCATTTGTTGAAGAGATCATCTTTTCTCCAATGTATGTTTATGGCACCTTTGTCAAGTAAGAGATAACTGTATTTATGTGGTTTTGTCTCTGTGTCTTCTGTACCACTGGTCTTCATTTCTGTTGTGGTGCCAATTCCATGCTGTTTTTATTATTAAACTCTGTAGTATAGTTTGAGGTCTGTATCTTGACGCTTCCTGCTTCACTTTTCTCGCTGAGAATTGCTTTGGCTATTCTGCGCCTCTTGTTTTTCCAAATAAATTTCATGACTGCTTTTTCTATTTCTATGAAGAATGTCATCAGAACTTTAATAGGAATTCCATTAAGTCTGTATAGCACTTTTGGTAGTCTGGCCATTTTGACAATATTAATTCTGTTTATCCAAGAACATGGGAGATCTTTCCATCTTCTAAGTTCTTCTTCAAAGTCTTTCCTTAGAGTGCTGTAGTTTTCATTGTAGAAGTCTTTCACCTCTTTTTGGTAGACTGATTCCCAAATATTTTATTTTGTTTGAATGGGATCATTTTCCTAATTTCTCTCTCAGTTGATTCATCACTGATAGATAAGAATACCATTGATTTATGGGTGTTAATTTTATATCCTGCTACTTTGCTGAATTCATTTATGAGTTCTTGAAGTTTTTTGATGGAGTTTTTTGGATCTTCTAAATATAGAACCATGTCATCAGCAAATAGGCATAGTTTGAGTTCTTCTTTTCCTATTTGTATCCCTTTAATTTCTTTCTTCTGCCTAATTGCTCTGGCTAGGGTTTTCAGGACTATGTTGAACAGAAGTGGTGAAAGAGGGCATCCCTGTCTTCTTCTAGGTTTTAGAGGGAATGCTTTAATTTTTCTCCATTTAGAACAATATTGGCCTTGGGTTTGGCATATATAGATTTTACAATGTTGAGGTATGTTCCTACTATCCTTAATTTTTCTAGTGTTTTGAGCAGGAAAGTATGCAATGAACTTTCCAAATGCTTTTTCCGTGTCTATTGAAATAATCATGTGATTCTTGTCTTTAAGTCTATTTATGTGACGATTGATTTATGTATGTTGGACCAGCCTTGCATCCCTGGTATGAACCCAACTTGATCATGGTGCACTATCTTTTTAGTGTTTTTTAATGTGATTTGCCAGTCTTTTGTTAAGAATTTTTGCATTATGTTCATCAGGGATATTGGTCTGAGATTTTCTTTCCTTGATGTGTCTTTGTCTGGTTTTGCTATCAGGTTGATATTAGCTTCATAGAATGAGTTGGAAGGGTTCCCTCCTTTTATATATCATGGAATAATTTGAGGAGGGTAGGTGTTAGTTCTTCTTTGAAGGTCTGGTATAACTTGGCTGAGACTCACTCTGGTCCTCGGCTTTTCTTTCTTGGTCAACTTTTGATGATGTCTTCAATTTCATTGAAATTGATCTGTTTAAATTTTCTCTGTCCTCCTGATTCAGTTTGGGCAGGTCATATGTCTTTACAAATTTGTCAATATCCTCAAGATTTTCTACTTTATTAGAGTATAAATTTTCAAAATAGTTTCTGATTATCATCTGTATTTCATAAGTGTCCATTGTGACATTTTCTTTTTCATCGTGAATTTTAGTAATCTGAGTTTTCTATCTCTTTGTTCAATTGGCCAAGGATCTATCAGTTTTATTTAGTTTTTCAAAGAAACAACTTTTTGTTTTATTGATTTTTTGGATTGTTTCTTTTGTTTCAATTTCATTGATTTCAGATCTGATTTTAATTATTTCCTATCTTCTACTGCTTTGGGTGTTGATTTGTTCTTTTTTTCTAGGTCTTTGAGATGTAATGTTAGGTTATTTATTTGTTGACTTTCTATTATTTTAATGAATGAGCTCAATGCAATGAACTTTCCTCTTAGCACTACCTTCACAGTGTCCCAGAGATTCTGATATGTTATATCACTATTCTCATTTACCTCTAAGTATTTTTTAATTCCATCCCTGATTTCTTCTGCTATCCATTTGCCATTCAAGAGCATATTATTTTGTCTCCATGTGTTAAAGTAGCTTCTATTTTTTTAATTCTTAATTTTTTCTTTAGTTGTAGAAATGCCTTTATTTTATTTATTTATTTTTATGTGGTGCTAAGGATCGAACCCAGTGCCTCACATGTGCTAGGCAAGTACTCTACCACTGAGCTACAGCCCCAGTCCAGTAGCTTCTATTTTTTATCACTGATTTCTAATTTCATTACATTATGATCTGATAGAATGCAAGGTATTATCTCTATTTGTTTGTATTTGCTAAGAGTTGCTTTGTGGCCTATTTTAGAGAATGATTCATGTGCTGATAGAAGAAAGTATATTCAATCATTGATATTTTTGTATTTTTGGAGTCCTGTAAACCTCCTATATTTGATTTTCCATTTCATTCTTTAGGTAAATTTTCTGGTATTATTTCATTGAAAAGGTTGTGCATTCCTTCTGTTTGTATCTCCAAGTCTTCATCTGTCCCAATAAATCTTAAATTTGGTCTTTTCAGGTTATCCCATGTTTCTTGGAAGTTCTGTTCATGGTCTCTTAACATCTTTTCTCCACGGTCAACTTTGTTTTCAAGATTACGTATTTTGTCTTCATTGCCTGAGCCTCTGTCTTCCAAGTGGTCTAGCCTGTTGGTGATGCTTCCCAGTGAATTCTTAATTTGGCTGATTTCTTCATTTTCAGGATTCCTGCTTGATTTTTTTAGAATCTCTCTCTTTATTGAAGTGATCTTTGACTTTCTCTAATTGCTCTCTGATTTCACTCCTTATATCGTCTTTTATCTCACAGATCATTTTAACTATATAAATTGTAAACTCCTTCTCTGACATTTCTTCCACTGTGGTGTCAATGGATTCTGTTATTGAAGTATTTTTGGTTGATTTGGGTGATTTGTTCCCTTGCTTTTTCATGTTGTTAGTGTGTCTACCCATCTAACAGTATGGATCTGAGGCAGTAGAGTTTCTACTCTGTGGACTTACAGTTTCCCTGAAGGTTTCCAGTACCTCACTGTTTAGGGGGAGACAGATAATAAAAACAACCAATGCAAACAATATAAAGCATTAAACCAAGTAGTTCCCAATATGAAGTCTACAATGTTAATTATCACGATAAACAGAAATGATAGATCAGTTATTGCCTATAATAAAAACAGCAAGTTTGCAAAAGGGTTTACAGTTTCAAATGGTGGACAGGGAGAGAACGGAATGATATAGAATGTGATGATTATGAGGGAGGAGAGAAGGTAGATGTAAAAAATTAAAGGAAGAGTGAAAGAACAATAGAGATTAGCTGTTAGCAGAAGAAAAGAAAGAAAGAGAATTGAGGAAAACAGGTGAGAGAAAAAAAATATCAATGTAAAGTTAAAGAATTCTTTCAGATGGACCAGGGAAAGGAAAAATTGTGCTCTATATGTGTACTAGAAATTGAAATGCATTCTGCTGTCATGTATAACAAATTAGAATAAATAAATAAATTTAAACAAGATTTTGAAAAAAAGAATTCTTTCAGTTGGATTTCAAAAGATTCTCAGCTTCTCAACAACGTTCGGTGGGGTCATCTGGAGCGAGATGCTCCACCCTCTGGATTGCTGGAGTGGGAGAGGTAATCCTGTAGGTGGAATTCCTGGAGGCAGGGGTTAGGCCTAAGTGGGCTCCAGGCTCTTTGCGGAATGCCAATTGGTCTGGAGATTTTAAATCAGCGTACCTCCAGAGCCCAGCAATTGATGGTCCACACTGGAAGACTGTACCCCGGGGACCTCCCCTGGTTTCCACTTGTGTGGTGGAGCCAATGTTTAGTCCAGTAGGTCACCTGTAGACCCCACATTTCCTGGTCTCAGCTTCAGCCTCCAAACTCAATCTCTCCTGCACCACTCCCTTTCCAATTCAGGCCAGACACGTCTCTCCCAGCGGTCCTGCCAGCAGGGAGAAGGAGAGCTGGGGGTTTCCATGACCAGGTGTCCCCTGCGTAAACCTCTCTCCACGTCTGATTTTCTCCCGGTCACCTAAGCACACACTCCATGTGCAGTGTGGATTTGCTGGGGCCTGTATTTCAGGCCAGACTTCGGTTTGCCAGGAATTGGCCCCCTCCGCTGCTGGCTCCTGTGCCATGGCTGCAAAATTGTTCCTTCCTCTGTCTTCCACATGCCACCTGGAGAGATGGGGGCTTCTTTCACACAAGAATATCTCAGTGTGTCTTTCAGTTCTGCCGGGCAGTGTCTGTGATCTCCTAAACTCTCGGTACCCAGACACACCTGTGGCTTCCTAAAACATGCAGGTTCCTTTGATTCCGTTTCCATCTACTTTGCTGGCCCAGGGACTCCTCTGGCCTGTGCCTCTGGCCTCAGCAGTGGCTGTGGTGCTGGAGATTTCTCCCTAAGTCCCAAATCTGCTTTGAATGTCCAGTTTTAAATTCCAGTAAAGTCCCACCCCCTTTTTTTGGTTCACCCACCTTGCAAAGACGCTGCCTGTCTGCTTTCTCGGTTTCATGTCATGGAGGAAAGCAACCCTCTCTATTCAGCCATCCTCAAAGTCTCCAGATGTGAGTTCTAAGTGAGTTGGTCCACGTGAAATCTCTAGCCCAGCATGTGATAAGTGCTCAGTAAACGTGTTATGACTTTATTATTATCATTTTGATTTGTGTTTTTGCTCTTTATGTGTCTTATGTCACCACATGGACCTCCATAGCACAGTCCAGCTCGTTCATGCCCTGAAGGGACAGCCATGCTGCAGATGGGGGCCACATGAACCATCAGATCACCCCTTCCTTCACCCAAATGCCAGTTCCTCCGGAAGGAGCCGGTGTCACACAGCACTATGGACACAGCCTGGGGTCTACTCTAGTTCCTCTATCTGTCAGCTGCACGGCCTGGACCAGTCTCAAATATGTACATCAGAGAGAATCTGCAAAATCAGCAGAAAATCATCAGGGACTGTCCTGCTGTCAGAATAAGGCTGGGTTCCCAGGAGAACTAACTGGCCAAGTTTGTACAAGTCGTCCCACATCTGCTAGTCACAACCCCCATTGAACTTCCTTAAACTCATTTTGTAGTTTTTGTTTTTGATAAGGCCTGAGGGAGGCTTCTGTAATCTGTTGAGCACGGGGCCTGTGAGGGTCTCGGTGGCTGCGCTCTGAAATGCTGCAGACCCATGAACTCCCATCCCCAGTATTTCATGAGGTGCAGTCATTAGCTTGTTGACCAAGTCTACCTGGGACCAAGGATATTTTTCGCTGCCATGATCACTGGTCTGACAAACTTAACTTTGATCTCAACTATAAGCCTCAGTCTCCTCAGCAACCTGAGGGGTGGAGAGTGGATATAAAATCAGGACAGGGCAAGGCCCCAAGCAGGTTCAGGAGAGGCCAGGGAGTAGCTAGGCCTGGCCAAGTCCCTCACAACTGTTCCTTGAGGTTCTGTGGCTCTAAACAGCTCACGGAATTCAGACAGAGGCTATGAGGGCGAGTGAGCACCTGGTCAATGCACTGTGACACCTTTCTCCTCCGAGGCTGTGCGTAACACAGGTCCTGCCATGGGATGCAGCCTGAGCCCAGCGACCTGGGAGCAGGTGGGGAGGAAGAGGAAGAGAGAGGCAGAGACTAGAGAGGGACCATCTGTCAAAGCAGCTGAAGTAGCCCCCCTCTCCCTGGCTGGCTCTCCAGCCTTGGCTTCTTCCCCTGAGCAAGGTCAGTCTCCCTGCAGCCCTTGAAGTTCCACAGCCCTACACATACTCAAGTTCTTTCTCAGAAAGGGAAGCACCTCAGAGCCACTAGGAAACAACGATGTGTTTTATTTATCTCTTTCTGTTGAGAGGACAGATCACAAGACAGAGAACAGCAGTCCTGGTCACGCATCAAGGTTTGGTTAGTTTCCACAAATGCAATGGATGGGTGGGGCAGGGTCTGGCCGAGTTCCACTCTTATGACCTTCAACTTCTTGCCATGGCTCTCCAGCAGGGCTTCGTGGAACCCTGCTGCGTCTCCAACCTGCAACACAGCTGTGGCCTCACACATCACTCCAACACTCACACTCCAGTCAACAGGCAGAGGAAGGACAAAGGAGCTGCCCCTGCTCCCCGGACAAGGGGACCTGGGCAGAGAAGCAAAGACCTCCCACTCTCCCCATTGTCCATCCCATCTCCACAAGCTGGCCCCAGCAGAACAGGCCTCCCTCAGCTGTCACCTGCCAGTGACCCAACTCCAGGATGAGAGTCTGAGCCCAGACTGAAATCTGAGAAGCAGGTTAGATGGGACAGAGTGAGAGGTTCCAGAGCCCCTGGGTTATTGCTGAGAAGATATGCAAGGGGCACATTCCCCAGGGATGGAATAGAAGCCCTGGGCCTGGAATCCCTGGGTACTCTGCAAAGGGGCAGGCAGATGGGGCTCCATGGTGCAGGACCCAAGAGGAAAGAGGCCATGGAAGGGCGGAGGCCGCCTGACAGCAACCTTGGCTCACCAGCAACTTCTTCCCACCTCCAATAGCTAAGAGGCCTTCCAGGCACTCGGGTCAGGGTGGAATATGGGAGTGAGGTTCTCGCGAAAGGACTGAAGAGTGGGTGAGGAGCAATGATAGAAAACTTCTCCAGCCCAGGAGAGTTGGGAGCTGGGGACTCCTGCCCGGGCACCTACTCTACCCTCATCCCTAAATCAGGAGGAGGGATTGGGCTCCCAGGGGAAAAGCAAACTCCAGGAAGCAGGAGAGGATGCAGAGCCACGGGGAGGCAGGGAGGAGCCGATGGCAATGGCTCAGTCCCTACCTGGGAAAGCGAGTCTACAGATCACGAATATGATACCAGCCACCAACAAGTAGCCACGAAGATCAAGTCGACAAGACACGTGCACACACACACACTAGGTGGGGACCACAGGCTGCAGGTGGGGAAGCCAGGGTTAGTTGCATCATGATGTAGAGGACCGGGGTTAGTGGGCACAGGAAGGGCACAAGGGACACACACAAGTTCTTGGCTTCTCCTGGGGAAGGGTCTGTTGTGGGGGTGGCTGCTTTCTGAAGCATCGCCATCTGCATCTGAAGGTTGGAGCAGCTGCCTTCAGGTTCCGGAGGCTGAGAATGGACAGAATTAAATGAAAACAGAGCTCTGGCTCCTTCACCTGCCCCCTCCCACCTTAGCGCAGCCCCCTTGCCCACTGAAATTTCGGAAATGACATTCCTTCCAAGCTCTACTCTCCAATGAAGCCAGGTCAGGCCTGAGAGGCTGGGAAAGGGGTGAAGGCACCAGAGGGGCTGGTTCTCCCAGGGGACGGCAGCTGGTCAATGGGGAAGGCAAACCCCAACACCTGGGACTCCCCCTTCAGTGGCTCATGGCCTAAGGCTTGGGAGAAAAGGGGTTTTGAGAAAGACCTGGAAGACGGAAGTGGGGGGGCAGAACATTCCATTCTGAGGCCGCCTCCTTTGAGCCTTCCCGCCCTGTCCCCACCCTCAGTGTGCCCAGCCAGCTGTGAGGAAGAGGACAGAACACCAAGCTCTGGGGTGGACTCCTGCCTCCTGAGCTGTGCACTCTGACCTTCCCCAGCTTAGGCAGCCACCTGCCTTCAAGAGCCCCATCCTGAAGATGGGTGTAAGGCTCTGCCTGCCACGGGCTGTTGGGAGGGTGCACTAACACTTAGGAAAGGAGTCACAGCAGCCCGCAGGAGCTCCGGGTAACAATCGCGGGCAGCGTAGCAGAAATCTCTTTGAATCTGGAGTTTAGGACAAAATTATGAGCTTGTCTGTTACGGCTTGTTTGTACAGGGAGGGCAGGGCACTAGTGAACTGGGAGAAGACCGGCTTTTTTGCCCTGGGATATTCCAGGGTCTGCCAGGAAGGGACACAGACGGGACAGAGGGTGCGGCGGGATGGCCTTAACCTACAGCCACAGAGACCCATGTAAAGGTCCGGCCTGGTCCCCTTCTATCCAAATGGGTATTTTCTGTGATCTCAGTTTTTCATCCACAAAATGGGGTCAGCCCCACGTGTCCTGTTCAATTCTGGTGGCTCCAGGGAGCCCGTGTGTGTGGCTGGCCCTGAAGACTGGAAAGCAGTTGCCAGTCACGACCTTCCCTCAGGTGCCTCCCCGAGGAGCAACAGAAATGGCTGCTGAAGCAATGCAGGAAAGCGGTGTCCCTTAATGTGGAGAAGTGACAATGCCAGCCTAGGGGCTGTGGTCACATACTATTAGACCTACTTTTGAGGAGGGCTAGAAAATTTCATAATAAAATGTTTTTTATTTTTGTCTTTTTTTCCTCTGTTCTTTTTAGATACACACAAGAAGAGAGTGCACTCTGACACCTGATGACGTACCCGGAGCACAGTTATTCTAACCAGGACCCCATTCTTGAGGTTGGACATCACAGTAAACTGTTTGGTTTTTGACTCATCATTGGAGGCCATTATCTTAATGCTACCCTGATATGGGAGTGTTTCCAAGTTGTGCCTGGGTGGCAGCCGCGCTGGTGCCCTAGGAGGCCGGGCGCGGGCCAGGTGGAAGCACGACTCCCCGTGCTCACTGAGTGCAGGTGGGGACACCTTGGTGTGTCATGGATTGGACTGTCCTGTTGTCCTTTTCATACCTCGGGAAGAGCTCCTCGGAGCAGGAACTGTCCACTGGAAAAGCTAGCCCAGTACTCCTGCCTCACGGCCCTGCCCAGCTCAGTGAGGACAGGGATGAGGACAGGGATGGGGACAGTGGAGGACCCAGGCACAGAGCAGCTCACCTTCCCTCGGGAGGCTGCTCCTCAGTTCTCTGCTTTCTGGGGCTCCGCTGCTGGAAAGAAAAACAGACAGATGGGGTGAAGGACCCCCTCCGGAGGGCAACCCCTGCAGAAGGGGCGCCTGTGTCCCACACGTGGGAGTCCCAGTCACAGAGTGGGTGTGATTTCCTGCTCTGCTACTTGCTGGTTAGGGGAACCTGGGCCCCTAGACCTGGGCCGTAGGACGTGGTAGTGGGGCCTACCTCCTGGGGCTACGTGCACGTTATGTGAGATGACGTCTGTGCCCGACAAGAAGCAGGTGCTCTATAAATAGCAACTGTCACTAGCAGTGGCCTGTTTGGTGCAGGTAAAGGAGCAATGTCACAGAGTCCTCTCCTGGCACTGTGGGAGCTTGTCTGGAGGGCCCTCAGGCCATGGGTCCTAGCAATAGTCCCTCCTGGGCCATACAACAACCCACTCCTGTCCCCTCTGTTCCACTGGGCAGGTGGTCATGGACAGTTACCGTTTGCAGTGATGAGGTTCTCCACCTGGGCTTCCTCGTCCCCTGGAGCCCTGTGGAAAAGAGACACAGAGCCCCATCAGAGGTCTCCAGGCAAACCCAGGAGCATCATCACGCTGCTTGCTGGAGCAGGGCCACCTGGGACCTGTCCCTCCAAGTCCTCTGAGCACTCTCTACGGGGTGGAGGGAAGATGGGACTGAAAAGCACAGAGTCAGAAAGAACTTACAGGCACCCTTCAGCCTCAGTCCCCAAGAGAAGTAAGTACTAGGAGGGGTGGCCCAGGGCCAGGGGGGCTTACGTGTGCCCTGCCACCGAATCTGGGCTTCTGAGAACCAGAGCTGCCCTTGGACAGGGTGGGAGTTTTGTGGGAAGACAGGAAGGCCCCATGTCGATGCAGCTCACGGAGCCTTACAGAGAGGTGAGCGGCAGGGACAGAGTCTTGGGTCCTGTAGAAAGGACCTGGGCCTCAAGAGAGACCACGAGGCCCTCTTCTTCCCTTGTCCCGAGCCCAGCTATTCCAGAGGGCAATAGTCAATAGTTTCCAGCACCTTCTATCCCACCCCTGCTCCCCCATATAAGTCACTGGCTGAGCGTCAAGGTTTTGGCCTCTCTTTTGCCCCTAAGTCAACTGTAATTATCAAATTGATATCTGTACACCCTCCCACACACACTCTCCTTCCAGACAAGAGTCCAGGAGAATACCCGTTGAGGTCATACACCAGGGATCCCTCCCTGTCCCTCCTAGTGTCATCCCAGATGGCCACGGGTGTGGCATCCTTACCGGGGCTTCTGATTGAAACTGCACTTGCACCTGCGACCTGAAAGGCAAAGAAATCATCCAAGGTCACGGTCCTGGCCTGGCCACGCCACAGTAGAGCTGCCCTGAGGCCATACAGGATGCAGGACTATGTTCATGGTCCCTAGACTTGGGCAGTGCACCTTGAACGGCTGTATGCTGAAACCCTAGACTGGAGCAGGGTTCCTCAGAGGCCATGGTTGTACGTTCCACAGCTGGAACGTGGCCACACCACCACCGTGCACTTGACTGTGGACCTGCGAGGGCACTGTGCAGACCAGGCTTGTGTGGAAAAAAACAAACACAGGGCCATGTCCCTTGGAGCCCACTGGGGACAGCACCTGTCTCCTTTCTCCTGTGACTGTCCTGCTCATGCCCAATGGATACAGGACTGGGAGAGCCACCCTGCCCATTCTTATCTATGCTTATATTCACCTACATAGTCTTTGTTCATGCTTAACTATTTTACTGAGCACTTACTTTGTGCCCAGACCCATGCCCAGCTCTGTATTAGGTCCTGGAGATGAGGTGGAGGCCAGAGTCAGAAAGGCCAGGCCTTATGCTGTTCCCACCTGCTTAGCAGCCACAGAAAACAAGAAATGAACTTACTTAGGATAAGAAGGATCCCAACCGAGAAGAGGACCACAGCAAACACCAATCCTCCGATCCTCAGGGTCTGGTAGTCTGCCAAAGGAACCAGGGGTGAGAGAGGGAGAAGAGGCAGGGCACCAGAGCATGCCTGTCCCTCCCTGGATGGGACTGCGCCTCACTCCCCCTCCCTACACCCAGGGTTGCTGAGGCTGCTCACCATAATGAAAAGGGTCCTTTTCTTTCTCCTGCTCAGCTGCTGCAAAAGTAAACAGACATGGTCAAGACAGCTGCACACGCTGGACTACCTTGTCTTAACTCACAGATCTCAGTGCCCACAGAGATTCCTGGGAATGACATACTGGGGATGCGTGAGTGGAGGGCCTGCTGGGGTCAAGGCCAACCTGAGGGCAAAGGCCAGGTACAGCTCAGAGCTGGTGAGCCCTGCATTTAGACTTCTTCTTTTTCTTCTTCTTCTTCTTTCCCCCCTTGCATCATTCCCCAAAGGTAGGGTCGGTCATCCTTTTGTGACAGAGGGGGAAACTGAGACCAAGGAAGGACTCATGATTTGCATAAGGCCAGAACTGGTTAGTTATGGTCCAGATCCTACAGGCATGTTTTTAAGGTTCAGCCCAAAAGTCCTGAGGTGGCTCTGAGGACTTAAAAGAAAGCAGGTTCAGCTGGACCTGTGAGGGGAAGAGGTGGACAAGGCGGTGACAGTCTGTGAGAATCTGTCTTTCCCAGACTTTCTCTGCTGACTAAAAAGACGAGCCTCTGATTAAACAAGAGGGATCTGAGAGCCCTCCTACCCTCAGGTCCCAAAAGACCAGAATCTTCCATGAGAAGGAGCTACGGCTGCCATCTTAGCAGGACCAACCCCTAGATGGTACTTACCACTGGCCAGGACTGTGGGAGCCAGCAGGCTGCACAGAAAGATCAGCACTACCTCCATGGCGTCTGGGGACAGAGGGAGGAAGATATTATTCCCTAGACTGGAGAAGACCCTCCAACCATCAACCTGATCCAGGGTGAGTCAAATCCACAGTTGTCTTCTGAGCTCTCAAGACCTGGGAGAGTTCAAACCACCTAGGCTGAAGCAGTTAATATATATCTGACTCTCACAGAATGCTCTGCATGCACTGATTCAATTAATATAACTGAATTAGAACAATTAGCAGCTACTACGACTAACCCATGCTCCAGGCCAAGCACCTGAGGCTCACAGAGGTTAAGTGACACTCAGAGTCTCGGTGGAGAGCTGAGGGAACTGAGTAACTCCTCCGCTGCCCCCAGGGCCAACGCGGTAACATCACCAGGATCTCATCAGTGTGCTCCTCTCAGGCCACCCTTCTGTGGCTATCCCTCGTTCATTAAGATGTGGGCCTCCCTGGTCTGGTTCCCACACCCAACAACCCCGTTCAGAAATTCTTGTTTATAACAGAATAGAGGGGGCGGTACATCAATGTCCCTCTTGCCCAGCCAGCAGGTAGGGCAGGAGATTTACTGTTCCCTGGACCTTCTGGTAAGCCCTGCCCCGTGGACAGTCCTCCTGACCCTTCCTGCCTCTCCTCTGATAAGTCCAAGTTCAAAATCTTCCCCAAAGGTGGCTTGATTGTCAAAGGGGATTTGGAGACTGGCCTCTCCTTCACCAGGAGGTTCAGAAAGCTCTGCTCAGGGGCTCATTGAGTCCTGGCCTGGCCTCTGGTAGGTGGCCCCAGGATGGGCCACCTGGGCAGAGGCAGAGAGAGGGCCAGTTGGTCCCACCCAGGTACAGATTTCAGTAGTCACACTCCTCAATTAAATGATGGTGGTGCAGAGTCAGAGAAAAGGGGAAGGAACCCGACTCGGGAAGGCCCAAGGTTGTTTGCTCTTTTCCATGTGGGGCGAGACTGGCAGTGGGCTGAATCCCTGGCTTCTGTTTGCTCTGAGTGTAGTCACCCATGACTTTCCCCAGGTCCCCATCAAGCACCCCTACCTGCCCTTCACTTCTCAGCCACCAGGGGTCAGCACAGCTACATCCAGAGCCCTGTCAAGGCCAAGGCCCTAGACTTGGAGAAGGTGATTCAAAGTGCATTTATCAAAAAGCGATCATTTGCTTGTAAAGCTATCTCACTTCATATTTATATTTCTTTTAAAGTTTACATTATATGTTACATGTATAAAAATATCTGTAGCACACTTATACAATGAAACATAGTATTAAGGTAAACACCCATAAACAAGTAAGTTCGGAACAAGAACATTGCAAATTCTGCTCTATTTACCTATATTTTCCCCCAACCCATCCCCCTGTCTCCCTCTCAGAGGTAATCAGTATCCTGAATTTCACATATATTTGTTGTTTTTAATTTTGTCCTTGCTCTTCTATTTTAAAAAGCTGCTAATCAGCAAGATTTCAGTTCTGCATGATGAATATGTTCTAGAGATCTGCTGTACATTTTTAATACAGTATTGTACACCTAGAAATGTTAAGTGTTCTTACTCCAATAAAAATACATAATTGGCATACTATGAAATTCACACTTAGAGTGTACAACCCAGTGGTTTTTAATATAGTCACAGGGTTGTGCACCCACCACCACTATTTAGTTACATCCCCACAGAAACACTATACCCCATTAACAGTCACTCCCATTCCTCTTTCCCCAAGATCCTGACCCCATTAGTCTAAAACAACAGTAGACACACATGCACACACAAATGCGCGCATACACATGCGTGTGTCTTACTATTGATTTCAAATGGAGTTCTTCAAATGTTTTGAAAATTCCCCTCTAATCTTTCCAGGATGTTTCTGATTTATATTAATTATAACTGCGGGTTCTATACATATGGTTTTTCTCTTTAATCTATCCAAAACTGTGAGCTAAATAAACCTTCATATTTTTTAATATTTATTTTTTAGTTATAGGTGAACACATATCTTTATTTTATTTTCATGTGGTGCTGAGGATCGAACCCAGGGTCTCACACGTGCTAGGTGAGCACTCTACTGCTGAGCCACAATTCCAACCCCTAAGCCTTCATTACCTGGTGTCAAGTAGTTTGTCATAGAAACAAAAGAGCCTAAGACAGTATGGTGGTACTGGTCTCATGAACAAGTATTAGCTCTCTTGTCAATCCCTGGAAGTCTGAAGAAGATTGGAATAATCTAGGTTTAGTATTTTCTTTGTAGGAAGATTTAAATGCCTAATCAATTAATTCACAGTTGTGAATATACCTTTGGATATTTATCTTTTCTTGAATACATTTACTATCCAGATACATTTAGTATGAATTTGCCCTTTTTGCTATAAAACTTATTGTTACAAAGTTGTTCATGGTATTTTCTTGTGGCTATTTTAATTTCTGTTGGATCTGTGGCCACTTCCTTTTTTTTCATTCTTAATATTTCTTGTGACAATTCCTTTTTTTATAGATCAGTCTCACCAGAATATTAATCTTTTCAAAGAAATTAATCTTTATTGTATGTTTAAATTTTTTCTTAATTCTGCCCTCCTATATTCTTTGGTTTTATTCTATTTTGTTGTTGTTCCTATTGTTATTGTCTTAGTAGGACATCTAGTTCGCTTTTCTCATTTTCTAATTTAAGCATTAAGATGATAAATTTTCCTCCAAGTGACACTTTCACTCTACCATATAAGCTTGAAAATATGGTGTTTTTTTAAATGACTGTTCAATTTTTTGTACTTTAACTTTCCATTATAATTTTTTCACTATAATTTCTTATTTGACCCATGCATTATTAAGAAGTATTTTTTTTTAATGTCCACATGGAGAGTCATTTTTAATTTGCTTTTATTACTGACTTCTAACTTCAGGGCACTATAGTCAAAGAATGTGGTCTGTATGACAGATGCCTTCAACTGTGGTCACTTACTAAAAATACACATTCCATGGATTCTTAGGAAATTGTGAATATCTTCACTGTTGGGAAGGAAGTTCAATATGCTCATTAAATTAAGTTCCTGGGCTGGATTGTAGCTCAGTGGTAGAAAGCAGTTGCCTAACCTATGCTAGGCCTGTAGTTTGATCCACACAAATCTCTCTCTCTCTCTCTCTCTCTCACACACACACACACACACACACACACACACTCACACACACAATTAAGACCATTAACTGCTTATTTAAATTTCTATTTTTTCATGATTTTGATTGTTTAATATCCAAAATTGAAATAGGTGCCTTAAAATCTACCACAATGAGAAAGGATTTATAAATTTATCCCTGTGCTTCTTAACAGAATTCTAACAGTTTAAAGTTGTTTTATTATCTTGTGATTGGGTCTTTTAGGATTATATAGCAATTCTGTCTTAAAATCTACTTTGTTTTCTACCTTTCTAGGGACTTATGTGTTGTGTAAAAAAAAGCTGCTTTTTTTTCTTTCTTGTAAATAGAACCTGATGGACTTTAATAATTGTCAGATTAGCTTCATTTGCTGTAACTATATTTGGACTGATTTTTGCCATTTATTTGTCCCCTAATTTTCTAGTAATTACTTCTATTTTCCTTTTCTTTCTTTTGTATTGATTTTTTTTTCTTATTCACGTTTTCTCTTGACTGGTTTAGAAACTGTACAACCTATTTCTGACCTTTTAGTGGTTGCCTTTGGAATTTCACCTGTGTAGTCAACTTATCAAAGATTTAGAAGTCCAAAGGTAATAGCTATAATAATTATTAGGCATAATACCTTGAAAAATACAAAACTACCAATCACCCTTCCTGATATGTATGCTAATATTGCATAATATTTGCTTTGTTCTTTAAAAATCCTATAAAGTAGGTCTTAGCATTTGTACTTTGTGAGAGTAGTGTCTCAATCCACCCACGGTGCAGCAGACAGTTCTCAGGATGGCCCCCAGTGCCTCCTGGCATACGGTTCTCATCAGCTCCCCCACCCTGCTCCATGGCTGGCCTATGTGACCTACAGCACGGTAGAAGGAATGGCATGCTGCTCCCAGTACCAGTCAGGTTGTAAACGCCCCCACCCCACCACCACATCTTCCCCTTCCCTCTCCCACATCCCTCAGATTGCTCATTCTGGGGAAAGCCGGTTGCCATCTTATGGACACTCAGACAACCCTGTGGAGGGGCCCGAGTAGCAAAGAATCAAGGGCCTCCGTCCAAAAACTTGCTAGAAAACTAGGCCCACCATGAACCATGAAGTGAGCTTGGAAGTAGATTCTCCGGGCTTCAGGCAACTGCCTCGCTGGCTGACAGGTGACTGCAACCTCTTTAACCTGAGCCAGAACCGCCCAGCTCAGTTTCTTTGATCCCCAGAAACCGTGTGAAATAACCAATGTTTATTACCCAAAGTGGCTGAGTTTGGGGTAATTTGTTATGGAGCAGTAGATAATCAATGTAACATATTTACTAAATGATTTGTTGGCCATTCTTTCTGAATCTCAACCGTCCTCCAAACTATTTTCCTTATTTCTAAAGATCATCTTTTAGAATCTTCTTTAAAAAAGACTATTTGTTGAAAAAGCCTCTTTTTTCTGTATCTAGAAATGTTTTCATTTCACCTCTGGGGTGGACAGACCTTAAGGGGATCCTCAAACATCCCAACCTGCTAACATCCAACCGTTGTGTGAACTACCCCTCTTGAATACACACAGGAGAGGCAACTTGCTTCTCACAACAGGATATGGCAAAGGGGATGGGAAACCACTCAAATGGTGGCATTGTGTTCCACAAGACTGGACCTTAGCAACTGGAGCCAGAGAACGTTCTCCCTTGTTAGTTTGAAAAAGTAAGCTGTCATGTGTGAGGGGCCTCTGGAGAGGAGCACACTTCAAGGAATTGTGGGATGTCCCTAGCAGCTGTGAGCAGCCCTGAGCCAACAGTCAGCAAGAAAAGAGGGACCTCTGTCCTCTGCCGCAGAGAGATGAATTCAGTCAGCCACCTGCAGGAGGCTGGAAGCAGAGCTTTCCCCAGTCAGTCCCTGCATTGAGCAACCCCAGCCAACACCAAGACTGCAGCTCAGTGGACTTTGAGCAGAGAAGCCGGCTAAGCTGTCCTGAACTTCCAAACAAAGAAACCATGTGATAATAAATGTGATGTTTTTAAGCTTCTAAATGTGGAGCAATTTGTTATGCAGCAATAGAAAACAAATGCACTTCTAGCCCCGAAAGGCAGTTTGGCCATGTACGTGATTCCAAAAAAAATCTTTTTTTGCTCTGCACTTTGCAGATGATATTCCATTGCTTCCTGGTTTTCATTATCACTATTGAGAAGTCTGCTGTTCATTCTCATTCCTTTATAATCATTCTATCTTTGTTCTGCCTCATTTTAATTTCTTGTCGTATTTATGATGTTCTGGGTTTCACTAAAGTCTAAATGTTGACTCATTTCTATATTGTCTGTGTGTTCCCTATTCCTGTAGTCATCCTTTTCACCAACTAGTTAAAAAACAAAACCAAACACTTCTCAACTCTCAATCATTGTCCCTTGAGCTACTACCTCTCCTCCGTTCTATTTTCTGACACTATAATCAGGACTATGGGAGTGCACAGCGGCTTGGTGGTTGGCTGGAGTAGCATCGTTCTTCTGCTGGGGGGCTATGATCTTCACTGGGCAGCAGCTCACCACACTGGGCAGAAGAGCAGCTTAATATTTTGGCATTGGGTAAGAGAAAATGGCCTGAACCAAAGAGACCACTGGTAAGTCCCCTGGTGGTAAACCCACCTCCTACACACATACACTGCAAACAGCTGGCCCCCAAGGCTGCCAGGAAAAGCACTTCCTCTACCTGAGGGTGAAGAAACCTTAAGGCTACAGGCCTGGGACCGTGTCATTGTTTCCAGAAATGAACCAATTTTCTCATCCATGTTGCCTTTCCAGAGGCTGGTAAGAGAGGTCCTCCAGGATTTCAAAACCAACTTGAAGCTTCAGAGTGCAGCTACTGGTGCCCTTTGGGAGGCCACCAAAGCAGACCTGGTGGGCCTGTTTGAAGATACTAATGTGCGTGCCATCCACACTGAAAGTACCACCATGCCCAAAGACATCCAGTTGGCTCACCAGATAACAGGAGAGAGAGCTTAGGTGAAGGCCTTAAGTCATCCAGCTTTCACTCAGGATGAACACAAAAAGTGACTTTTCACAGACCTCACTGACGTGAGCTCTGCTGCTCCCGGAGTGACAAGTTGCTAACAAGCAGAATGTGGTCTTTCTTTTTCTCATGACACATGCTTTTGTATGTTAATGACTTGTTGGGTAGCTATTAAGGTACTAGAATTGATAAATGTATACAGGGTCCTTCAGCAATAAATAACTTGGAAAAAACGGAAATGTGCTTACACATTCTCGTTCTATTTTCTATATTACTTAACAGGGCTTTCAGTTTTCGCTTCTTGGCTTCTCTGTTACGTGCTGAGTAGCTGTTTCAGATTTGTTTTCCATTTTTGTTTCTCCTTTTAACTGTTGAATCTGCTGTTTAATTTATCCATCTCATTTTCTGTTTCGGTGATCACATTCTTTATGTCTAAATGTCCTATTTGGTTCTTTTTAAAGTTGTTTGGTCATTTGGTTAGTCTTTGTGGCCTATACATTTTTACAATCTCATTTTTTAAATTTCTTTCAACATTTCCTACATATTTTATATCCTATATCTGATAATTCCAAAATCTTAAATCCTTGGGGGTCTAAATCACTGTTATTTCTCTGCCTTTCAAACAGTGACGTCTTGTTGTTTCTTTTTGTGCTCAGTAATCTTTGATTTTGAACTCATGGTTGCTAGATTTTAATATATGGGAAACCAATAGCTTTAAAATGAGATGTTTTCCTCCAGCAAGTTTGTTTTGCTTTTTTTGTGAACACTAAGAGTGTCAGATACCAACCTGAGGCCATTTATCCCCTCTCCAAGGTCCTGGGCTTAATGTAGCAATCTCAGGTGTGGCTTCCCAACCTTGCTGGGCCCAGTGACTATTAGTCTCCAGAGAGCAATTGTGTCGATTAGCATTCACTCTAACAGCAAAAGTGCTTCAATTCTGTTTGCACTTTACGTACTTTACTGTTAGTTTTATAACGCAGGTTTTTAGTTTTTTGGTTTTGGTTTAGTTTTTGACCTTTCAGATAGTTTAGTCCATGGAGAGGTGACTGATGAGTGGATATTTCCCTTCCTTCTTGTTCTTTAGTAACAAATCTGAGATCGACTGTTTTATAGTGGAAAGTTCCTTCAATGATTCAGGCAATCTTTGTCCTAAATACATTTTTCAAAGTATGGCATAAAATAAGTTTTGTGCATCTGTTATGAATAAAAAATCGATGTCTATTTCTATTTATTTCCTTCAAAAAATTTATTTTTGGTTAAGTTACTGCTACTTCCCAGACCAAATCCCATCTTAAATTACAAATTTAAATTACATCAGTTCTATGTTCACTCAGTGGGGAGAATGGACCCTGGACCTAGAGAATGGAACCTACACAGTAGAATCCCTCCAATCCCAGGGGGCTTGGCATGACTGTTGCATTTGAAGTACCAGCGGGAAGGACACATGGGCTGGGCCTCCCAGCTCTAGCTAGCACAGGGATCATTAGTCAGGTAGGATCAATCCTCCTCCTGGAGTAGAAGAGGCACATGTCAAGGAGTCCAGGCAACTTGGCAGCTCAGGCCACTGCTGTGCCTCCCCTCAGCCCCCCAAATTCACCTCCACAGATGCTCAGGTCCAAGTCAATCCCACAGTCACTGAATTCCCGGAAGGGGGTACATAGGTGAAGGAGATTCAGCCTTAGCTTCCAAAGTAAGGCAGGGTTTGGCAGCCAGGGGCTCTCTGACCCATCAGCAAATGTGAGGAGAATTTCCTGAGAGATTGAAGCTACTTACAGTTAAAGTCGGGGGGACAGGGGGAAGGGAAGCAGGGAGTACAACTAGGAACCTGGGAGGCTTCTGTGGGGAGCTGACATTTCCATTTAATCTTGAGAGCAGCCTAGGATTTTGATAGAGGCAGAGAGGGGAAGTGGAAAGAAGTGATGACAAATAGTACTCAGGTCAAGTTGAGTTCAAGTTGAACCTCAAGGCACGTCACTGCCTAAAGGGGCTTCCCCAGAGGGCTCTTCAGCAGGAGAGGGCTTCACCCCTGGTAAGGTCTACATGGCACAGGAGGGGGCTGTGGCAGCAGCCCACCAAGTGTTTGACATTTCTAGAAAAAGCCGGCTTAAGTAAAGCACGGCAGATGGTTTGGAGAGACTCCTGATAAGATGGCTGGAATCAGACAGTGGAAAATCACCCAGGCCAAGCTAAAGTGTGAAGACCTGTCTTTGTGCTCGGAAGAAAACATTTCTGATGAAGTCACAGTGTGCTGAAAGAAACAGTCACAGATCTGAACTGTGACCAATGCTCTACTCCAAGCTGCTGCGGGGGCTTGGGCTACACCAGCCACCCCCCCAGCACAGGTCTCCTCTGGGTGCCTCTTGGCCCCAAACCCATTCTGAAAAATCTCATCAGTGATACAGCTGGCATTGGCCCAGAGTGGCATGGCCAAGAACATCCACAGAGTCTCTGAGGGAACACAGAGTGCCTTTGTCTCATTGCTGATGCAAGAAACTCTATCTCAGCTTCCCCTCCCTCCCTCCCCAGCAGGCCCCCCCATCCCCTCCGCACCCACCCCAGCTCCCACACATTCCTTTCTCCCTTCTTCCAGGGAGGAAGCTGGGCAGTGGGTGGGGAGGTTAAGAGGTGATGGAAGTGACATCATTTCCAGGCCACAGAGTTCAAGGATATGGCAGAGGGGGATGGAAAAGCAAGGCAGAATTGGATGGAGCTGGGAGAGGGGGTTCAGGAACATTCCATGAGTTTCTATGGGCATGTTAGGGCAAGGGCCTCCTTGTTTTAAGGCCCTGGGCCCTGCCTAGGGCCCTAAGGACCTGACTGGCTGGGAAAGGAGAGCTGAGAAGCCATCACTGCGGGAGCAGGGGACTCCCAGCCTATCACTCTCCTTCAACTCCTAGACCATGGGGACCATGCTGTTGTTTGGAAAACGGACTGGTTTCCTCTGCAGCATACTGTGAGAAAGGATTTGGCCTGCACTCATGTCTCTTCCTCCATGTCCTCATGCATCTGCTTTGGGAAACAGCTGACACCTCGGGCAGCAGCAAAGCTTCCACGTTAATTCCCCTCTCCCATCGTCCTGCCGTTTGCAGGGTCGCCTGCTGCACGTGTGGGAGACGGCAATCAGAAGAGCTTCTCCGGCGATTATCTTTCTATACCGAGTCACGTAATTTCACTTAATTGCTGGGTAAACGTGGCTCGGAAAGAGAAGCCCCTGGTCGATGATATATCAACATGCTGTATTGTTTCTGATTCCACGCAGCAGCGAGGTAGATCAGAATACCCGATTCTATTGTGAAAATAACTCAGAAACAACCTCCCTATAAAAGGAAAAGGCTCTGAATTACAGTGAAACTTCATTATCCCACTCTCACAGCTCCCCCCACCTGGCTCCCCTGGATCCCAAAGCGTCACTTGCACTCCCTTCCTTCTGGCCTGCTTGGCCTCCTGCAGCTCAGCCCATGGACAACAGGTCCTGGGATCACTGTGGCCTGGATCCTCATGGGATGCCCCAAAGAGAGATGGGAGGGCCCACTTCAGATAGTGCACACCCAAAGGGACCCTTTTATGGTCATAGAATGCCTGGGCCCCATAGCTTAGGCTAGCTGGGTATACGGCTTGTCCTGTGATGTCTCTGCATCTTTGCAACAAAGACGCTGTTAAAAGAAGATCTGACTGTGTATAAATAGAACAGAACCAAGATGTGAGGTTTACCAGAGAGAGAGAGAAGGTACTTGATCTATCCAGCCAGTTAGGGGCACGGCCTGCCTCAGAGCACTCGCCCCCAGTCCTGTCTGCTGCTTTGATGTGTTGAGGTCTAGAGGCGGCAGACCAGGGCTGGAGAGCAGCAGGGGAAGGCCCAGCAACGCCAGAGGTTACCCAGGAACCGGGTTAGAAGACAAGGCCCTGCAGGAATGAGTGTGGCCAGGGCAAAGAGTGACAGGAAAGAAACAACCCACAGGCTCCTTTGACTGGAAGGTGACCTTGGATTAGAGATGCAAGAGGGCAGTGCGGCCTTGGGGCAGCGAGAGATGGCATCCGGCTAGAAGGCAGGGCCCCAGCTCCTCCGCTCCCTCACCCAGGAAGCAAGGCTGGGGAGGCTTAAAAGCCCCTGGGTCACTCCCTTGTCTCTGAAAAATCTTGCTTAACACAAAGGAATGAAACCAGCCTCCCCCTGTCCTTCCCAAACAGTGAGACTTCCTAATGTCTTAGGAACAGACTCCGCCTCCCTGCCAGTACATCTGGCCAGTCCCTCTGCCACAGCTCTTAGTCCTGGGCTGCTCTGTTGGCATCACACTGGCCTCACGCTGTTCCCATCCACGCTACAGAACAGTCACCTGCAGAGAGCTCACCCACACCCTGCGGCTGGGATTACAGCAAAGGCCTCTTCCCATCATCCATTCGCTCCCCTGTGTGACAGACTTACCATCACTGAACCCACTTTCCAGGGAAAGAAACTGAGGCAGCAAAAGCAAATGAGTGCTGAGTTCCAGACTTTAACCTTGCTCTGCCTGCCTCCCTGTCGGAGGAGGGAGGGTGGTCTGCAGTTATAAGCATGTAGCCAGCCTGCCAGTCCCCAGATCAACAGGGGAGGGCTCCCACCCATTCAGTGGTGAAGCATCACCATGGGCCACCTGCACTATGGCTCTTTCAAGGACCCACTTCCCCTCAGTAGTTTCCACGTGGCCCTTGCTCCTACCCTGGTCCAGCAGGAGGAGGGCGCACGACTCAGGGCCGGAGGGAGTCAGAGAGCTCTGTAAAGTCAGCCACAGGAAAGGGCTCTTGTCTCTGGGTGAATGCCCACCAGCCAAGCCCATAGCCTCTCCAGACCCTGAGCGCGGGCTTATGTCCCCTCCTGGATGGGTAACTTTTACTCAGGAGAGTGAGTTTTCTGAACAGACCACACTGTGCGGCTGACTCAGTTAGTCCATTCTCTCATCCACTTCCCAAGGCCATTATGAAGGTCAAGTGAGCTGACCCAGGTGAAGGTTCTTTGTAAACTGTAAAGCACTGTGACCACAATACGCATCATTTATGGGGCTCTCATCGTGCCAATGTTATGTCCACTCCTGCAGTCCTTACAGTAGCCCCAGATCACTATCATGATTATTCCCACTGGACAGACGGGCAAACTGACTCCAGTAACGGTCAGTCACTTTCCTAGAGTCTGGAGCTGGAAAGTAGCAGAACCCAGATTCCAACTCAAGAGCCCTGGCCCCGGAGTCCCTGCTCTGAATCACTCCTGCCTCTCTGCTGCGCAGTGGTTTTGTGGCCTCAGCAAGTTGGTTGACCTTTCTGAGCCTTTGCTTCTGCAAATGTGAGCGATACTAATGTGCTTCTCATGGCCTGTGAGGGTCACATGGGGAGGCCTTGTGGGTGCAGTTATTGCCTGTCCATCACCCCTGTCCGGTGGCCAGCATCTCCTGCTGGAAGGGAGCCTGCTCCTGCCCTCCACCCCAAACCCAGGTCTGCTGCAGGCTGCCACCTGCATGCCTTCCCGGTAGCTAAAAGGAGTGGGTGAGAGACTTCAGTGTCCCCATCTGGGGTTGTCACACTGGAACCTAGGAAGGAAGGGTCAAAGCAGCCAAGCCAAGAAATGCCACTGCAGAGGGTCTATGCGTGGACCAGCCTCCAGCAGTAGCAGGTGACAGCTGCCCAGGAGGGACAGGGAGAGGGTCCTCTGGCACCTGCCCTTCCTGCAGAGTGGCCCTGTGAACTGCTAGCCCCTGCCTTGCCTCAATGAGTTCGTCACTGCCACTTGTAACAAAGAGAAACAAGGGGTGGAAAGAACCGAGTTCAGAGGCCAGGGAAAGGCCCAGTTCCCTCCTGGTCCTCCTTGCCTTTCCTGTAACCATGGGGAGGTTCCAGTGTCCTGAACCAACACAGGGGACAGAGCGGGCCTCAGCCCATGGCCCATGCAGGCTCCCGTGACCACTGCCTTCTCCTGCTGCAAGATCAACAGCCCACATGATCCGGGGCCACACGCAGGTGGCATCGGCAGAGTGGTGCAACTAACTGGGAGAGCCAGGGAATAGCAACACTGGTCAAGAACTAGGGGAGTCCCCTCAAGGATATGCAGAAGCAAAACAGCAAAACAAAACAAAATGGAGAGGGTGTGATGTACAGCGAAGTAGGAAATCCCAGAGGAAGAGAAACTGAAAGGCGGAGAGGCCAGAGAGAAGTGGAAGAGGGACAGGCAGAGGGGACAGAGGCTGGAGGTGGAACAGAGGCTGAAACGGAGCCAGAGAGCGGGAAGGACACTGGGGAGGAGCAGGAGGACGGACACCATGGGGACAAAAGAACATCTGCTTGAGAGGCTGTGCTGTGTCCTCCTGCCACGTCCTTGCTGGGCCTCCACACCCTCAGCTGCCCGCGTGCTTCCACGGAGCCCCTAAGCTCGCTAGTCACACTGACAACTGAAAGAGCAGGAAAAGGTAAACACACCAAGGTGGAGTTTGCAAAGGAAAGTCAACGGACCACTGCTGCTCCCGGGAGAAAACACCCCACCCTGTTCCCCGGCTATGGGGCAGCTGCCCAGTGGAAGGCACAGTGTCTCCACGGGACACTGGCCAGCAGCCCACTGTGCCCCAGCCTGAGGCTCTGCCCTTGAGGTCCTCCACACCCCTCTGGCCAGCATGTTGAGTCTCCTTCCTTCCCTTCAAGGAGAGGCCAGTGCCCCCCACAAGGGGCCCTGCAGTATGTCCAGGAGGGCTGTGGCCCTGAGGTGGGGCAAGGCCGAGTGTGCTTCTGTAAAACCACAGGTTGTTCCTAAGGTGGTCCAGGTCCTCCTTCCTCCTGGAGTCCACGAGGACAGGGCAAGATGGATCAGGAAAGGGACTCTTGTCCCTCACCCCTGGACCCGACAGTATACCTGTGGCTATCAGGAAAAAGGGAGCAACCGCGGTTTGCATGATTCCTACTCTACCCAGCTCCTGGCACGGCCTACCTTGGCTGAAGATGATGGTGGTGGTGATGGTGGTGGTGGTAGTGGTGGTGGTGATGGTGGTGGTGGTGGTGGTGATAGTGGTAGCGATGGTGGTGATGATGGTAGTGGTGGTGGTGGTGATGGTGGTGGTGGTGGTGGTGGTAGTATGAAACACCAAACATACAATTAACATTCTATCTGCCAAAGAACTCCACAGCATTAGCTCAAAGAAACACCACAACTTTGTGTGATCTTGGTTATCATGGCCATTTTACAGGCTAGAAAAATGAAAGACTCTGGTTTGCTTTTGCCCAAGGCCCTGGAACATAGCTGGAATTGTCATCTACTTGTTTTGATTCCAAATGCTGTGCACTTTCTACTCTTCCTTGTGGCCTCCCTGGTAAGTGTGACAATGCACAGGATTAAAGAAAATGAAATGGTGGTCCTAATTTATTCCTAGAATGCAAGGATGGTTCAACATACAAAAATCAATAGCATCAAAAAGAATAAAATACTTAGAAATTAACTAAGAAGGTGAAAACTTTCACAATGAAAACTATGAAATATTTCTACAAGAAATGAAAATACAACAAATGAATGCAAAGATATGCCATGTTCATGGACTGGAAGACATAGCATTGTTAAGATGCAATACTACCCCAAATGATCTGTAGATTTAATATAACATCAATCAAAATCCCAATGGATCACACATGAAACTCAAGTGTTAGCAAAAATGTAGAGAAAAATGGAACCACTGTGCACTACTGATAGCAACATAAAATGGCACAGCCACTACAGAAAACAGTATGATGATTCCTCAAGATATTTTTTTTTAAATAAACTTTTAAATTTCCACATCTAAGCACATACTCAAAAGGACTGAAAACAAAGTCTCAAAGAGCTATTTGTACATTCAGGTTCATAGCAGCATTATTAGTTAAAGCATAGAACAACCCAAGTATCCAACCAAGGATGAATGATGTGGTAACAAAATGTAGTATTTACATAAAAGGAATATTATTCAGCCTTAAGAAAGGAAGGAAATTCTGACATATGTTAAAATATGGATGAACTTGGAGGAAATTATGCTTAGTAAAATAAGCCAGTCACAATAAACATCACATGATTCCACTTATATGACACATTTAGAATTGTCAGAATTATAGAAATGGAAAGCAGCATGGTGCTTCTCAGGGCCTTGGGGAAGGGAGGACAGGGAGTTTTTCTTCATGGATCTGTATAAGGAGAGTTCTGGAGATGGATGGTGGTGACATTTGCAGAGCAATGTTTAAGTATACCACCAAAATGTATACTTAAAAATGGCTAAGACAGCACATTTTATGTTGTGTATTTTACCACAATAAAAAAAAAAAATTAGAGGGCTGAGGTTGTGGCTTAGTGGTAGAGTGCTTGCCTCGCATGTGTGGGACACTGGGTTCAATCCTCAGCACCATATAAATAAGTAAAATAATAATAATAAAAAGAGGTTTCATGTCCATCTACAACTAAATTACTGAGAAAACAAAGTGACTATAATTGATGAGGAGGGGAGATGCTGAGCCTGACTCACGACCAAGCCGGGCTCATTTGATGGGAATGTTCTTGCTGGGGCCAGGGTAGAAGAGCCTAGGGTAAGAATGACCCCAAACATAGTTTTTTAAAAAGTCTTCAGCATGCACAATGCCTTTTTAAATGTTCGTTTCTCATTTTCTTGCCCAGTTCTGCTCTGCTAACTGTGGCTGATGTTGGGCTAAGGCTGAGGCCCTGGAGCCTCCGAGGAGGAGGGAGGCCTGCCTATCTGCCAGCCTTGCTGGATCCCAGCTGTTCAGTTCTGCCCCATCACTCCCAGCACAGGCTTTCTCCCTCCTCAGCTCTGCCTGTCTCACAGCAGCTGCTGGGCGCCCTGTTGCTCTCTGCCCAGCTGGTATGAGTGCAACCATGCTGGAGCTGGACAATGGCCCAGGCCAGTTGTAGGTGATCCTGTCCACAGGGCTCTGCTCCCAGAGAATGTCAACAACTCGGAGCCCAGCAACCGGCAGCCTTTCTCCAGTGGGCCAGCTAGAATGTGAGCATGGAGAACTGAAATAAAGGCCCCCCCTTACTCCAAAATGCCTCTTCCCCCAGGACGGCCTCCAAAGATAGCCTTCTTTAAAAGAGAAAAACTCCCAATTCTAACAGCCATGTATATCTTAGCCACAGTTATTTAATCAGATTGATTTCCACGCACCTGAGATTTGCCTATATTTAAATGGGAATTTTTGTGTAGAAAGGGAGAGCGAATTGAAACAAGGTGTGAGTTTGGAAAGAATGGAAGTCTTCTCTTTCCCTGATGGCCTTCTGTTTTCCAGGCACTTTGCTTTTCACTGAGGCTACTACACGACCAGCAAGACAGGCACAGTCCCTGCCTGGTAGAGCTTCGGGTCTGACCAGGGTCTCAGGGCCTGCCTTTCCCTTGGGGCTCCATGCTGAGCCCCTGCCTCCTGCAACATCTCCAGTCTGCCCTGGTCTTCTGTGGCTGCCCTCTGCTGGACAGGAGCTTGCCTCCCACTGCAGTAGCTGGGAGCATCTTTAACTCCTCCCTCCACTCTGTCCTGGACGCTAATCACTGCCGGACCAATCTTCCAATCACTTGCAAACTCAAAAGCACTTAGTGGTACCTTCAGTGTTTTATTTACTTTTTAAAACTCCAGACCTTTCTTTATTGGCATGCAAAAAACCCTTGAGTCTGTTCCTTTTATACCGTCCAGTAATTTCTCCCAGTTACTTTCAGTTAAGGGCAGCTACTTCCCATGCTCTGCCCTGACTGCATCTATTTTCATGCCTTTGTACATTTTGTTCCCTCTACTCAGAAAGCCTTTCCCTTTCCTGTTGACTCTAGTTCTCAACTCTGGCTACACCTTAGGATCACGTGGAGAGATTTAAGAAAAAAGAAAAGAAAAGGAAAAACAAAAAGAAAAACAAAGGAAAGATATCTGGGAATCAACTAAGCTCCATTAAATTCTAAATTCAGGGACATGTGACCAAGGCATCAGTAACTTTTAAGAATCTCCCTCGCTAATTCTAACATGCAGCCAAAATTGAGAAATGCTCCCTCCGTCCAACCACCATGACAGCCTGGAGACACCTGGAGACTCTTCTTCAGAGTACCTGCAACCTGTCGGTTACAATGACCTGGCACACAGAACATTCTGTTTCATGCTCTCTTACAAGGTTCTAGCTGGAAGGTCTCTGATCTACTCCACGACTTGCAAGAACTGGGACAGTGAGGACAGCCAGAGAGAGCTGATCAACAGGCCAATGTGTTTGTCTTAAGAGCAGAAAGAGCCCAGCTCCAATTGCCAGGTACAGGAAGCATGCTGCTTGAGGGCCGTGGAAGGATGGAAACCATGTGACTGATCTCAACATCAACAGTGACAAATGGCACCGACAGTGTTTACTCTTGACATGACGTGATGACAACAGCTCTTTACCTCTGTGATCTTCCCTTCCCAAACCCACACTTTGTCTAATCATGAGGAAAACATCAGATGAGTCTCAATAGAGAGACATCCCATCATACGCCTGACCATTGCTCCTGAGAATTGTCAGTTAGCTGGGCATGATGGTGCACACCTGTAATCATAGCAACGTAGTAGGCTGAGGCCCGAGAATGGCAAGTTCAAGGCCAGCCTTGGCAACTTAGTGAGGTCCTGTATCAACGTAAAAAACAAAGGGCTCGATGGTAGGGCATCCCTAGGTTCATTTCCCAGTACACCCCCTCAAAAGAAAGAATTACCACAGTCATCAAAAACTAGGAAGGTCTTACAGTGCTGCACATTTGTAATCGCAGTGGCTCTGGAGGCTGAGACAGGAGGATCACGAGTTCAAAGCCAGCCCAGCAATGGTGAGGTGCTAAGCATCTCAGTGAGACCCTGTCTCTAAATAAAATACAAAATATGGCTGGGGATGTGGCTCAGGGACCAACTGCCCTTGAATTCAATCCCTGGTATTCCCCCCACCCCGCCCCTGCAAAAACAAAACAAACAAACAAACAAAAAACTAGGAAGGTCTTAAGAAACCATCACAGCCAAAAGGAGTCTAAAACGACCTGAAGACTAAATGTAACATGGTGACCTGGGTGGAATCCTAGAACAGAAAGGGCACATTCAGGTAAAAACTAAGGAAATTAGAAGAAAGTGTCAACTTTAGTTAATAATCATGTATCAATGGTGGCTCACGAATTGTAGTAACAGTAAGGTAAGCAGAACTGTATCTGGGGGAGAATATCAAACTCTGCACCATCTGCCCAAGCTTTCTGTAAATCTGAAACCGTTCTAAAAAAAATAAAGGCTGTTCACAGAACAATAATAAAATTCTTATTCAGTAAGAAAACAAAAACAGATCTCCATTTGCATCCCTTCCTTCCCACACCAGCTCATCTTCCTGGCACGGTGTCCAGGGCTTCTGTAAGAGGCTGGGCGTCTCCAATTCACAGCCAGAGCCAAGAGCCAGCCAAGGCTTTTAAAGCTGCCTCTTAAAACAAGTGCTTTGGGTCTGGACCAGAGGCCACGGATGGATCTGCGGCCTCCAGAGGAAAATGCAACCTGTTTCCTCAACCTGATTTAAAATGCCATTCAGATAAACAATTAAACATCAATTATTCTATTTAATAGCTTAGCTTGAAATGATCATCTCCCCCCCACACACACAAAGTTCCAGGGAGGAGCTGAGAAGGAGAGAGAATTCAACAAGAGAATTCAACGTATGGGGAGGGGAGAGGAGAGAGAGCAAGGGGCAGGGATAATCCAAGATGCCTGGGGCACTCCGTGGCTGCAGACACTAGGCCCCAAATTCCCCGTGCTGCCCAGAGGCAGCTGAACACAGCCTGGGCACAGGGCATGGTACCCCCACCACACTGCTGCTGGCACCACCCTGGGGCCCTTCCACCAATTCACAGGGCCTTCAGGCCTGGCAGGGCCCCTGAGCAGCCCAGTGGCTGAGATTCTGCCCTACCTCCCCTCATTCATGGAAGAGAGGTGCCCATAATGTATGGGGACTAGAGCTGTGCCCTCAGGTTCCCAAGGCTCCAAGCTGTTGCTCTCCAGCCCGACCTAATCCTATCTGAACCCAGACAAAAGCCCGGCCGGCTGTAGAGAGCGAGGGCAGAGGAGACTTGGGCTGCTTTTGGTTTGTTGAGTGTTTATTTGTTTGTTTTTGCTGTACCGAGGATTGAACCCAGGGGTGCCCCACCACTGAGCTAAATCCCCAGCCCTTTTTATTTTGAGATAGGGTCTGCTGCCCAGGCTGGCCTCAAACTTGCCATCCTCCTGTCTCAGCCTCACTAGTCACTGGAGACTTGTTAACTTTAACCCAGAGGCACCTTTATCTTTAACATGGAGTTACTTCCAGGGAAGAAAACTTGGTCTGAAGAAGGGAATTAAAAGGAAGCAAAGAACTGACCTTGAAGAGAAATAAGACTTCTTCCTAAAAAAGGAAACAATTCATAAATGCCAAACCCAGGCCTGATATCCAGAAGTCTCCCCGGGAAGACCCTGAGCTGGCCCACCAGGAGCGGGCATGGTATCTTGTTGTCACCTCACTGTGGCTGTGGACCATGACAATCTTCACAGTGCCATCCCAGCCATTACCTGTGGACCTCTCGTATCAGCCCTGGGAAGCTGAACATGGAACAGAACTGTGCTGCCAACTCAGGCTCAGGCCAACGACCAAGTGCCCAGAGTAAGCCAGCCAGTTGGGCACAGGCTTTCCTCTCCCAGCACAAGGTCAAGTACCCATCCCAAGGGGACGTCAGTGCAGTCCCAGAGAGCCTCCACTGTAGGAGGTAGTGAACAGCAGTAGTAGGTCCTCTGGTGAACAGGTGTGACCCAGGCAGGTCAGGAATAGGATCATGACCAAGGTCCATTCTAGAGAGGCCAGAAGGGCAGTTGTGGCTGCAGCAATAAAAATCCGGAGCAGCAGCTCAGGCCGGGGTCCTGGGGCAGGCCCACACTACCTGCCCACAGCCAGACCTCAGCACCTAGGGGCTAATCCAGCTGCCTCCACTCTCTCTGTCCACCCCTTTGGGAGCCCAGCTCAGGTCTGCATATTTCCCCCTACTGAGCCCTTTGCATACATTCCACATTATCTCTCAGGGATGGGAGTGGTAGGAAAATGATCCAATGGGATACCTGGAAATTTGCCTTATCTCTGGGTGGGGGAGGGGGATGTCAGTCTGTTTCAGAAAACACATTGTCCCTTCTCTTCCCACCTGGGCCCCTCATTCCCCTGATTTCCACAAAGCCAACACCTACACCTCTTCCAGGTACTGCCATTGTATGTGTGTGTGTGTGTCCTATCAAAGTATAAACTCCTTGGGACCAGAAACACATTCCAGGCATTCCCGGATGCCCAGCACTTGAGCATAATGGCTGCTCAATAAATGTTGATGAATGAGAAATACATGGATGCTTCAGCTCATTATCTCTTAAAATCATAATCCAATCTGAGGTCGGAACAACCTAGGCATCTATGGCATTTTCATGCATTTATGGCACTCTGAGCTTTAAGCAACACCCCAACCCAACCTCATATCATCATTTCCGCCATCTGGGCCTCTGTCAGATCCCAAAATCAATGATAAATCAGTTTTCCTCTGTTGACCTCAGCTCTTAAGTATCTCCCAGAACCTAAATGGGGTCAAATCTTAGTTTTGGGACTCTACTAAAGGAACCAGGCATTCTGGGACAATGACTAGGAAGACAGAAATGAATGGCTTAGGAACAGGTTCTGTGCTCTGTAGGACTGTCTCTCTACAAAGCAAGGGAGACAGTCCAGAGGGGCAACTGGGTGCCACACCTAGAGAACAAGGACTCTTCCTACTTATGCTCAATTCACATGGGCTCCCTGGGCTTTCTCCATGGCTGCATGGGGAGAACAAACAGACCTCACCTCTGAAAAGGCAAGTGGAATGGAGGGAGGGGTGCGTCGGGGTTTTTCTTTTTTCTTTTCTTTTTTTGGTACCAGGGATTGAACCCAGGGGTGCTTAACCACTGAGCCATGTCCAGTCCCTAACCCTTTTTCAAATTTCATTTACAGACAGGGTCTCACTGAGTTGCTTTAGGGCCCCCACTATGTTGCTGAGGCTGGCTTTGAACTCCTGATCCTCCTGCCTCAGCCTCCAGAATAGCTGGGATTATAGATGTGCACGACCACACCCAGAAAGGGGTGTGTCTTTAAGTATCTGGCAAGTAGCAGACACCATGGGCCTCATGGAGTAGAGCCTTGGGGACATGTGTTTTTATTGGGAATTAGAGTTACCTGACCAAATGGGCACTTGGAAGGAGCCTTGAAGGATGATATAACAATAATGATGTCATTCTAATTATAATACGATAGTCACTATCATTCCCGTTTTTGTTTTAAGTAATATTTACTGCATGTTTACCATGTGCTAACACTTTACAGAGCTCACCCCACTCACCTCACACTCATTTGACAGGTATGGAAATGGGACTTAGAAAAGTTAAGAAAACTAGATAGCATCAGAATCTGGATCAGAACCCAAGCTTGTGCCTCCACCAAGGCTGCCACCCTGCTCCACAGGCAGGAGTGAGGGCACGTTCCAGCAGGGCTTCAGATGAGTACCCAGAAAAGGCACCTGGAGAGGTGGCTGTAGCCAGGTTACAGAAGCCTGAGTGCAGTGTCAGCACGTGTCCTAATTAACTGCAGGGGAGCGCCCCTGGGAGGTTGGACACAACTGGACCTGTGCTGCAGGACTGGCAGATAAAATGGACTGGATTTGGCTGAGAGGGTGGAAGAGGCCATTTCAAGAGCCCGGTGAGAGACTGCAGCTGCAGAGGTGAGAAGGTGCATGACCTGCCTACTGCACCTGCCTCTCAGGTGTGGACGATGATGTATGTGTGAGGAAGGGACGAGCCCACAAGTGTGAGTGCAGAGTGAGCGAGCATGAGGGCCCCTCCTGGGGAGGAAGAGGGCTGTGGGGGCCCTTCTGGGCAGGCGGCGGGTGGGGGGAGGTAAGGGGATCCAACGCGAGCAGGAGGACTCTGGTGAATGAGAAGCCATCATTCCACATCTTTACTGGGTCCTGAGATGCCCAGGGGCCTGGCACATCAATGAAGTCAATGAACATTTGTTGAGTGAGTGAATTGGAGACCTTGGCCTCTGGTCTCTCAACCCAGGCCTGGCTTTGCCCTTTAGCAGTGTAGAGGTTACTGTCACTCCATCTAGACTCCCCGCCCCCCCTAATCTGTGGTTCTCTCCAGCAGGTATTCTAGGTTTGGGCGGCAGCATTCCTACAGCCCCAGCCTGATCCTCGGGGGCCCTAGCCTCATTCCTGGGCCTCCTTCTCCCCCGCACATTTTAACAAAAGTGTTTCTGTGTGGCCTCCAAGCTGGCTGCATATTTCCCAGGTCAGAGACTCCCCCACCTCCATTTCAGAGCACAGCAGATGCTGCCAAATGAGTTCCATGGTTTGTCTCAGCCTGCTTCTCATCAGGGACAGAGAGCCAGCATCGTGTCCCTGACCAGGACCTCCTGTAGCAAACTCTCCAGCCCACCAAAATCTCATCCTACAGAGGACTTCACAGACCTACAAACTGATGGCCCTCAGTCTGGTGCAGACCTACCAAATGATGGCCCTGGGTCTGGTCCTGTCCAGGGGACAGCCTCTAAAGACTCTCCCCAATTCCATGTGCATCCTGGCAGAACAGACCAGGCAGACCCGGGTCCAGGAGAGGCCAGCTCCCACCACCCAAGAGAGGAAAAACTGGTTTCAGCTCCTGGATTGCCTGCCCACTGGATGAAAAAGGATCTATTTCCAGAGTAGCCAGAGCCCAACCCCCTTTCAGGCACAACCTTGTATTGCAAAGTAATGAGTACAATTTAGTGAGAAAAGAGATCACTTTCAAGATTGTAAAATCCACATAAATTTAGAGGAAGGCTGGCTTGAAAATCATGACTCTAAACCCCCTGTTGGCAGATGTGGAAACAGAGGTCTAAAATCTTGGAAGCATTCAGTTGCTTGAGAGCAGTCTAAATCATTTTTTAGATTTCACCAGAAGCCCAGTTTGCATATGAGGACATTTGTGGGATAAATGCATTGGCCCCTGGGAAGCCCAGTTACTATGGAGCAGGGCTGGAACCAGGCCTTCCAGATGGAGGCTCTCTACCTGCAGGGTGCTGTGCTTTCCTGGAGGTTTGCTTCCTCCAGGGCACTGCTGCAGAAGCCCACCCGTGATCTTTCAGACAGTGAGTCATGAGGACTGGCCTAGGGGCTACTCGGCACTGCCTGCCATGCAGATGGCAGCCACTAAATCCAATGGGAAGTCATGGGGATCTAGGTAGGCTGACTCTCCTAAAGCTGTGGGGAAATCCCAGGGACTAACAAACAGCTCCTTCTTCCCTCTCTTTGCCTTACCCTCCAGCTTCACCTTCCAAGAAAACATACTGGAACCGGCTTCTCTATTGTCCCCTGCCTACTAGAGGACCCTCACTTCTGAAGGATCATTCCAATCTCCAAAAGATTGATGGTAGCTGAGAAAAGAAGGCAAGAGATTCAAGTCAGGTGGTGTGGGATCCAAAATCTTGGCTGAGAAGTCAGAAAGCCGTAGGTCCTAGTGGCCATGTGATCTCTGAGCCTCAGTTTCCCTAACTATGCCCTGAGTGGATGCTCTCTCAAGGCTCCTTCTGGCTCTGAGAAATCAGATTCTGAGGCCATAAACTGTGTCTCTCTCCTTGCCATGTCCCCAGCAGTTAACCCATAGTAGACACTTAAAATAATCCATCAAATGATTGAATGAAATGAGTTCCCCATCAGTCAAGGAAGGAAATCCTTCCTTTAGGCATCTACCATCTGATGACCATAGAAGTGTAAGTGCTGAAAGAGCCCTGGCCGTCTAGGAGTCTTTGCAAATCCACCTCCTCTTCTAGATGCACAGATGGGGCTGAAGGAGCCAAGCAGGAAGCAGGAAAATGTTACTGGGGAGGGAGCAGGGAGTGGCCTGCACACTAGCAAGAGCCAGCAAGGACCCTCACTTCCACTCTCTAGGCTCCTCTCCCTCCACCGTCTGACTTCCCTCTCTTCCTGGCCTCTTCTTCCTTCTCGTCCCCTCCTGCCCTCCAGCATCATAATAGCCTTCCCCTCCCTTACAGAGGCTCCTCCAGCCAGGGAGATGCCTGAGCCTCAGCTTTCTCAGGATCAGTGAAGGGAGAACACAACATGGAGTGATTTAAATTCTGGTCTGTGCTCAGCCTCTAGAGTCTGGCACCTAGAAGAGGGGCCCCTCTTCTGAAGGAACCTAGAAGTGCCTTTCTTCCACCTTCTTCTGTAGAGTCCCAGGGAGATGTTAGGGTTTCTCTTCTGGGGTGTCACATCTTCCCCCCCAAACCACCCTGTCTTCTCTTCCTTACCTCAGCCCAGCCTGGGACCTATTTTAAAGAATGAGTGAATGTGTGTGTGCATGTGTGTATGTGTGCTGGGGAAGCAATGGTATGTGTTACTGTTGGGATGTGTGTGTTAACACAAGTGGGAAGGTAGGGGGGAGTAAGTAGTGTGCATGGAGCATATCTGGTGTGTATGTGGTGCACACATAGTATGATAACAGGTGCATGTGGCCTGAGTATGAGAATGTGAATGACATGTGTGTAGTGTGTGTGAGTGGTGATAGTATGTGTGTAGTGTGGTGTGTATGTACATGTGTAAAGATGCTTGCAATGGGTATTGAGTGTGAGGGGAGTAGGGTGGGTAAGGGGGCATGCCAGTTTGGAGTGGGAGCCATATAACCAGGAGACCCTCTCTACAGAAGCCAAGGATATCTAGTATCTAGGCAACGGTGAGGGGGGAGGGGAGGCAATGTGGAGGTGAGGAATGGGCAGGAAAAGGAGGGAGGCTGAGAATTGGAGTTTCCATGGCAACTACCAGGCAGGTCACGTGCAAAAGGCCAAGTTGCAAAACAGACATACACATCCACACATACACAATATGAGGGCAGCTGGCCCCTCGACTGGGGGTTCTTTCATAGAGGGCCTGGGATGCCCACTGATCCACCTGCAAACCTGGAAATCCTGGCCTAGCCAGGGCACAAAGCCAAGGAAACAAAGGAAGTGGAGAGAGAGGCCACATTGGTGCCAACAAGCTTCCAGCACCCACATCCCCCCAGGTCTTGAGGTTGGCGGGCACCTGGACAGGCCCGGTTCCAATCAGGCTGCTCTGCCACTTGTAAGAGCCTGAGCAGGCAGGAAGACCCAGGCTGCCCGTCCAACTCTACATGAAAGCCCAGGGCGACACAAAGAGGGCGTTTCTGCCAGGGCCAGCCTTGCTGGGGAAAGGTGGGGATGGGGGTCTGGGCCCCCTGGAAAAGAAAACAGAATTGGGTAGAACAGAATAAGAAAAAAAAAGTGATGCAACCATTCTCATGAATTCCCGCGCCCTGGAACCCCATACACCTTCTTCTCTACCACCGCAATCTCCCAGCCCACATCCCACCCCTGGGCACCAAACCAGCAAGTTCCATTTTGTATCACTGAGTGTCCACACTCACATCCTGTCACACTCCCCGTCCTCATCCCCATGCTCCACGCAAGGGTCCAGGGCTTCCAGTAACAAAGGAAAAGTCCCCCTGAATAGAGGGTGGGAGCAGTTCTAGCCCCCAGCACTGGGCAGCCACGTCCCAGCCTCCAGCATCGCCCCACCGCCACAGCCTGCCTCCTCCCGGGGGCCCTGCGTCTTTCGACGCCCACCTCCTTGTTTACATCCCCGAAGCCCTTTAGGCTGCCCAGGCGGGGACGCGGGGGGGACGCACACACCCACGGAAACAAACAAGACCCCGCACCCGCGGCGCTCGGGCTCCGTCCCACCCGCGCCTCTTCCCCCTGGCAAGCAGGAGCCGACTTCGCCCACTCCCCAGCCGCTCACCTGCACAGCCGCTCCCCTCCAGCAGATCCCGGGAGGACGTGCGGAGTCCCGAGGAGCTGGGAGTGGCGGCTGGGGCAGGGCGGTGGGCGCGGCCTGCGCTGCTTTCCCGCCTCCCGGCGCCGGAGAGTTGGGGCGGGCGGCGGGCGCGGGTGTGATGGGCGGGGGCTCGCTCGGCCGGGCTCCTGGGGGCCGCAGTCCGGTGGCTTCTGGGTAGCGTCCACGCGCCGACCCCTCTCCCCCAGGCCGGGGGAGATTTCTTCCCCAGGGCCGTCAAGCTCGGAGAAGCAACAGGAGCGCCGCCGAGGAGGCGCGCCAAGGCCGCGGCGGATTTGCCGTCAGCTGTTGTTGCATTCCGGTTTTCCTCTGGTGAATGTGGGAAGGGAGCCAGACAAACACAATGACAGAGTTGGTGTGTCTCTGAAATAGTAAACTCAGGGGGACAGAGACATAAGAGAAAATAGCCCAGCATCAGACACAGCAACCCACGTTAATTGAGTGCTTTGGCAATTAAGGGGAACAGGCGCCAACGGCATGAATGACTGCCGCGTAGGCACACAAACCGGCGTGGCTGATAGTCATTTTCAGGTAGGGCCCTGGGAGCGGGGTCCTCACCTCATCCAGAGATTTGCTTCCCAGAACCCCCTTTTTCAAGTTCCCCCAATCCTGACTCTGCCAGGAGGTGATACAAATTACCCCTCCCAAACCCATTCCCAAGACCATCTTTGAATATGAAGATTTGCTTCCTAGCTCTGGAGCCCTACTTGGAACATGACCTTGAGCATGCTCTGCACTAACCTCTGGAGTCTCCGTTTCCTCACATGGGAAAACAGCCATAAGAATACTGAACCCTTGGGGAGTGGGTTAACTTGTACTTCCCATAACCCTGACCCGGCTGTTCCTGCCTTGTCCTCTATACACTGAGGACTTTGTTACAATTGTCCTTTTCCCTTGCTTTAGGCAGGAAAGATGCAACTGCATCACTTTCTAGGCCCACGGCCACGAACCGGGAGATCCATTCTTTCATATACCTTTAAATTCTGCCTTTTGCAAACCTCTCTATTGTTTTTTGGAGCAGCTGCTGGCCAGCCCACATCAAGCCCAGGCTTCGTGAACCTGTTGGGAAAGGAAAGGCCAATGGGTTAGAACTCCAGAGCTGAGCCACCTTTTGGTTCAGCACTTTTCTTACCAGAGAATTCCAAAGTGTTCAGCCAAGTTCCTTCCCAGGTCCCCCTGCCTGACACTGCGGACAGCCTAGACTACAGAGGGACAGCAAGAGTTAAAATCTTCACGAGGAATGGAGATGGCTAGACTCTCAAAGAGTGTTTCCATACAGGTGTTCCAGCCAGGTGTACTGCTGGGAGAACATGGGATACTACCGTTAGAAACAACATGCAGACTTATCCTTGATGGCAGGGGAGAGGGAGTCCTGTCTTCTTCTAGGGAAAAGAAACACATCTATCCTACCCTCACCTCCATGAAGGACATGGGCATGGGTTAAAAGAGGTCCCCAGCTGCTCTATTCTTTCAACTCATTTATGAATGGGAGGCTTAATCCTCACTGAGCCCTGGGTCAAACTATGGGGATGACACTGGGAAAGAAAAGGAAGGGAAGGGAGGGGAAGGGAGAGGAAGGGGAGGGGAAGAGAGGGAAGATCCCTTGTAGCAAGGGCAAGATAGATGTTTACCAAATGGTTCTATGAATAAGTGGGCAATTAGTACATGGATTGGGCCCTGAAATTTGGAGCTTTTGAGAAGCAGGCTGAAGGACAGGAGGCGTTAAAGGTGAAAGAATCAGGTTAAAGGTGAAAGGATCAGGAATTGGAGTACCAGATAGGGTTGGGAAATGATTCCCATAGTAGAATAAAAGCAACATTTGCAAAGGCCCTGAGGCAGGAGGAATATACTGTGACCAGACCCTTCAAAGTAGTCCTTGAGCAAAGGAAACAGGCTGGGGTAGGAAGCAGATGCCAGGCTGTGCAGTTCCTGGTGGTGCCAGCTTTTAACACTGGGACAATGGGAAGCCACTGAGGACATCAAGAAAATTATTAGGAGAAAGAATTGGGAAGAGACTTTCTCAAGATACTCCTGGGAGACCCTGCAGTGAGAGTTCAGGAGACCATGGTAAGAACGCTGCTAACATGAACCTGAGAAGTGGGCTCCATCCTAACTGAGGAACCCTACTTCTCTAGACGCCCAAGGAGCAGCGAGAGAGCTGCAGTAAAGCTGCACAGCCATGATGGAAATTGGGTGAGAAGGAACAGAAACCATTCCTGAACACTCTGCGCCCTCCCAACTGCAGAATGGGAGCCATGGGAAAGACAGCATGGGCTGGGGAGGACAGCACAGCTGCGGAATGGGTGCGGGACTGCCCATGCTTGAAAGCTTGTGCTGAGCTCCAGGACTTGTGGCCCAGCAGCTAACCCTCATCTGGAGAGCACTTGCCCTGGTTCCTTGTACTGTGGCAGAAATAACCCCTCCGCAGTCAGTGCCCAGGTCACGTAGCCTTGGAAAGGGAGCGGAGGGCTCACAGGAGACACTCAAGGGGAGCCATCAGGAGTCTCACCCTTGCTAGCAGGGTAAACACAGGAAGCTATCAGGGCGCGGTTTCATCCTGGGGTGAAAGTTGCATCACGGAAGCGGATTCTGTCCACCATCTGCTGCTTTGTGGCCATTCACAGCGCCATGATTGCTGAGGCTGGAATGCGTGGTGGCCCCCCAGGCCAGGCAGCTCAGTGCTGAGATGTCACCCCCTACGACAGAGCTGTTTTCTGTTCCTTGGCTCGAAGAGCTCTGCTCACTCCACACCACTCCTGAATCCCAGAGCCCTTCCTCCCTCCTGGCCTTTCTTTCTCAAACTCCTCCAGCTTCTCCCTCAAGCAGCTGCGTAGGGCCCTTTGTCCCTTTACGCAGTTTCTGGGCAATGTGATCCACAGGCTTGATGATCTCCCAGCATCCAGCCGGGTCCTTTCACCCCATGCAGGATCTATAATCCTGTGTGTGCCAGGCAGCTTTCCATCACTGGAACACATACCTTGAGACACATGAAATTATAAACAGAAAAAGGTTATTTGGGCTCAAGGTTTTGGAGGTTTCAGTCCATGGTCTGAAGCCCATTGCTTTGGGCCTTGCAGCACATAATGGGGAGAATGAGGTGGAGGAAAGCTGCCTGCCTCGTGGCAACCAAGAATCAAAAGAGAGGAAGAGGGAGGTCTAGGTTCCTACTGTCCCCTTTGAGGGCACGCCCCCAGTGACCTAAGTACTTCCCACAAGGACCCATCTCTCAAAGCTTCTACCAGCTCCCAACAGTGCCATAGGCTGGACTGGGGACACCTTGGCCTTTGAGAGACATACCAGACCAAATCAAAGCACCATGCCTGTGGGTGCTCCCCTCCCGGGTCTTCCTTGACTTCATAAATAGCTCTGCCCCAATCCTGTTCCTCCTCTAGAAAAATGCACGCCATCTCCATGCCTCTGCCCCGTGCTTTCTCTTGGCTGCTTGCTCCTCCTTCTCCGCTGTTCCTATTGCAGGTCAGACGTCCATGCCACCGGCTTCCTGCCGAGGGGCTCTGCTTCAAGTCCCACCTCCGCCTCTGTCAACTCCTGTTTGGTCATTCTGCTCCGCACAGTGCAAACATGATTCAAACCGTCTGGTTCCTATTTCTTGCAAGTTTAAAGTGCAAATTCTGAATATGACATCAGTCTTTAAAACGCAACATGCACCTGCCTTTCCTGCTTCACTTGCCAACCCTATCTGTGCCCTACTTCCCCCTCCGTCACCCTGTGACCCCAGTCCTTGTAATTGCTGTGCCCTGCACAAGAGGACCGCACATCATTATCCAAACGCCCGGCTTGCCTTCCCGCCTCGAACCTTTGCTCATATTGTTTTGTCTGCTTGAAACATCCTCTTCCTTCGTCTCTGCTTGAAAAATGCTTCCTAACCTACAGAGGTGAATTCAAATTTTACCGTGTTGACATTAAAGCCACCTTGTCCCTGCTCTCATTAACAGCACTGCATTTCTATAACTATGATAGCACATATCACGACCTGAACTTTCCCATGCTGGATGGTGTTTGCAGCTCTAACAGAACTGGAACCTCTTGATCAATCCTGGCATCTTACTCCATTATAGGCCCAGGGTCTCCCAGGGTGATCCCCGCACAACTTGGCGAATTTAAGTGAATCGTGGCTTTTGACCTAAAAGTCCCTGCATAATCAGGTTTCTGCCAACCTCTCCACATTCATTTTAGATAACTTCTTCCTGGCTTTCTCTCCAGCCAGAAACCTCCCAGCTTAACCATTGATCATAACCGAAGGCTGTCAGGGGGACTTCAGAACTGGCTCCCTGAGCACTGTACCATGGGCGTAGGCCATGCCTGTGAGATGTGCTAGCTTTGCGTTCTCTTCCCAGGATGAAGGGATGTAGCGGTGGGTGTTACTGAGGCCACAGGCAGAGGAGAGATAGGTAGTAAGTCTCACAGGCTCTGATCATTTCCAAATGAAGGCCTTCTCCTGGGTGGTGAGTCCTGGAGATCTCCCAGGCCAGAAGCCCGCAGAGAACAGGCAACTTTGACTTGGACGGGACCTCTCTGTGAGTAGAGCTGCAGGAACTGGAGACAGGTGCTGCTGGTTCTCCAGCCTGTTCCTTGCTCTTCTTTTCCCATCAGAACTTTTTCTAACCAAGCAGTGATGTGCTCAGTGTAAACTGCCCATTTCCCCAGACTCCTTTGCAACTACTGGTGTCCATATAACTCAGTTCCAGCCATGAAGATGGAAACAGAATTACTCTGGTAACAATTCCAAAAAGACAGTGTGGTATGCATGCCTTATGCCTTTACCCTTGTTCTTTCTCCTCCTCCTCCTCCTCCTCTTCCTGTTATGATTAAGGTGTATAGTTGGGGTCCAAGTCCCTGGTGTCCCCAACAAAGAATTGAGCAAGACATACAGAAATAACAGGCAAAGTACAGAGTTGTTGAAGGTGAAGGTGGAAGTAAGGTAGAGGGGAGTAGTGGGCCAAGCAAGAGAGGGGCTCAAGGTCCCAAAGTTAAAAATCAGTGGCTTATACGCTGAGCTGTGCAGCGTTCTCTTCCCTCTGTGGACCAGATGGACGACCTTACCCCATTTGCTCTTCATGGTTACCTTGTGATACCTGGTTAGAGTAGTGTCCAATTCTACCCCGTTGGTTACTTTAGAACACCTAATTTGATACTGTCCACTTTACCGCCATTGGTTATTTTACCATACCTAACCTGTGCGGGAGTTACCATGGGTGGTAAGTTCCCAGTGGCGGGAGTTGTCATGGTAATGAGACCTTTCGTAAGCAGGGACATGGTGATTCATCTTCCTGTCTTGTTCTTGTACCCTGCCTTCGCCATCCTGGAGTCCTGAACTCCTACCTAATAGTCCTTCTCCTTTTTTTTTTTTTTTTTTCAGAAACATCCCTGGAGGTTGCACAGCCATTTTGTAAACATGAAGAAAAGAAATCATCAAGCAAGGTTGTCAGGGCAAGAATCATGAAAGAGCCACAAGGACACATGAATAGCTTCCCCCAGTCTTGTGTGAGGGATCTCAGCTCCTAATATGTAAAGCTACTGGGGCTGGTTTCTGCCCCATGCCACCAACACAGTCCTTACTGACACAAGTGGAGTGGGGCCACTGGCAGGACGGCCTTTCATTGCAAGGAAGCCGAAATTCAGCACAAGTCTCTCCTAGCAGACCTCTACCGGTCACCTCAAGTCCCACACACCTGACACACTGCACATTGGAAAAACAACTCAACACGGGATTTCCCTGCCTAGAAGGTCCTGCACAGCCCCTTTCTTAGGCTACCTTTGTATGAGGGAATTGATTTGGGGGAGTCTGCCAAAGCAGTCAGAGTGGGAGGAGTCTAAACCCGCAGTCTCCCCATGGGGAAGCTGGAACATGTAGGAAAACAGCATCATTTTAGACTTGTCGAAGCTTGGACAAGATCTGTTTGTGAGTGAAACCCCCCACCCCCAACCCCACTGGTTAAGGAAACCAACTGCTGCCTGATTAACTTAAACTTGTCTTTTAAGTGTGAAATGTCACCTCGAGGTGCCGATCTCTAATTACGAACATGCATCTTTCAGAGCAACTGGTTATTCAAACAGTGCATGAACACTCCTCCCCCAAGCCTTTCTAATTTGCAGATCTGCACCCATTTGTCTTTTCCTGTTGAATGCAAACGAGAGAAACTTGAGCAATATTGCCCTTTGGAGATAATGACGTTGGAAATTCATGACATAATGGCTCCCTAGACGAGACCAGAATACTTCTTGTTTCTGCTTTCCCAAGCGCAGAGAAACCGACAGCCTGTTAGCAAACCCAGGTGCCTGGATTTCACCCCCCTCCCCTTTCCCTGAATGCCTGCAGCCAGTGATCATGGGGAGAGGCACCTGTTTATCATCGTATACCTTCTTCCAACCCACCGGATGCAGGCTCAGAATAGAGGCAGAGCTGAGTGCCTGAGCCAGGAGGAATTGTAGGGACCAGCAGGCACCTCCATTCAGCTTGTACAACAGCTTCGCAACCAAACAATAACCCTCCAGCCCAGTCATGTGTGTTGGGCAAAGAAGACTGATTTGAATCCACCTGTTCTTTTTTGCATCTCCCACTTCTACCCTCACCCCAAAGCCTGAGCTGCAGTTTTGGAAAACAATAAAAATCATTTGAGCACAGTCTCGTGGAGCCTGTTGACTAACAGCTCTGAAGGCAGAGAGGACCGTCCCTGTAAGGCAATCTCAGTGCTGTCGACAGATCTGCATTTTTCCCTGGGGAAAAGTACAGCAGTGGCCAGAGAACTCCAAGCTAGGGCTGTGCCTGGCCTGTCTTGGGAAAAGGGCTCACCTTTAATGGCACTGAAGAATACTGGGCAGGTCAGCAAACCATTGTAGCCAGAGAGGCCTCGCTTCTCTTGTCAGTTTATAACTGACTCTGGGCCCGTTGACTCTCCACCCTCCACACCCTCCTAAAATTCAGTTATCTCTTTGATGATGCTGTTGAGATAATTGCTTCTCAGACCAAAGGCATGTTTTGATGTCCACCACTTAAAGCATTATTGATTTTCATTTTCAAGACCTTGTGAGGATCTTGGATATGGTTGATAGGAGGCGATGAGTTTCCAACACTGACCACTCTGGCTGTTCATTCTATTAAAGATTTACACTGCACTCAGAACCCATCTCCTTCCCAGCACATTGTCAAAAAGAGGATCCACAGTTACCTTCCTAAGTGTAACTCGGGATTTCGAACTCAGAATCAGGAAAGGACGCAGTGACTCAGCCCAGGGACTTGACAAAGTTGTTGTTCTTAGGTGGAGAACAACCTGAGAACAGGAAGACTGTCTGGTTTATGTCTTTAGCCCTCCCCTTCCACTCCTCCTTTGCCAATATCATGGTGCATGATGATTCTTTGCTCATGCAAAGATAGAAATGATATTGATGGAGAGTAACGAGAGGACACATCAATCATTAGCCCTCCATCAGAGCTGGAGGCAGGCAGACACTGCACCTCGTTTGGCAGGAAGAAGGAGAGAGATGGAAAGCAGGTACCTGAGGCATGGCTCACAGACCTTGAGAACATCTATCTCATCTGGAGTATGTTTTAAAAACTGTGGTAAATTAGGTGCCCAAAGCTGACCTCAGCGATGTCCTTCATCCCTCCTGCTCATCCGTAGCAAGACTCTGCCACTCCTCCCACTGAGGGGTGGGGTGGGTCCTCTCCCTTCATCCTCTGCTGGCTCTGATTTATTTTGAGCAAGAAAAAGAGGTACAACTATCATGGCACCTTAAGAAGTCTGCAACTTCTGCCTTCCATGTTTGGAATGCTGCCTCTTGGAGGCCAGGTCAGATCACCCTGCTGGAGAGAGACCTGAAGCTAACTAGGGTGTTGCCATCCCATCCTGGCTTCCAGCCCAAGCAACCCCCGAATGACCTGAACCTGGAACCATTCAGCGGGGCCTTGCCCAAATTCCTAATCCACAGATCCGGAGCAAATAAAATGACTTTTTGTTTCGCAGCAGGCAGACTGAAATGGGTAAATTGGATTCTCTGGGGGTGAGACTGGCCTCACCCACAGGCTGCTTCGTGCATGACTCACAAGCAACCCGGTGGGTCTGAAGTCTTAGACCACACCATGAGTCTGAGCTACAGCAGCCTGGGCCAGGGACACATGTGGTACGAGATCAAACAGCTTCACAAAGGTAGTCTTAGAAGGCACAGGACATAAGAGATTTCTGAGTCTGGAGCCCTAAACTAGACATGAGGAGGAGAATTAAAGGAAATAGTGCCATAGCTTTGGACTTAATAGTGCCATGGAATGTTTAAGCTGGATAAGATCTTAGAAAACAAACAGTGGGAGACCAAGGCCCAGAGAAGGCAAGCAACTTGCTCAAAGTCACACAGCTTGTTAGTGGGGACCAGAATGAGATCTCCTGGGTACTGGTCCAGTATTTCTTCCTTCTTCCGCATCTATCTCTTTTTAGATTTCCGTGTCCTAACTAGAAGTGAGGAAACACACACTTTCCTAAATGCATGAAAAATCTCTGAAAATACTAACAAAGTTTTGGACTTAAGAGTGCTAAGTATAAATGTCCCAATTAAGAAAAACGTACCCAAAGCATCCAAGGTAAGAGAAGGATGCTCATCAGGTGTTGGATGACTAATCAGGGCATCTTCCTGGAGGAGGTGACCTTTGAAGGAGGAGGATGGGGGTTTGGTGCAGGGGGCTGAGCAAGCCAAGGCCTGTAGGTAGGAGATACGTGGGAGATGCAGGCGAATTACTTGGCAGGTTCAGAAGGTCCTGTCGGGAAAGAACAGGGCTCTGCTTGTTTCCATCTGGGCCCTTTGTCTTATCTGGTTCCTCCACCAGCAGCAGCGGGCAGCAAGGACTGGCTGCTGGCACGAGGGAGGGACACAACAGGCTCCCCCCCCCTGCCCCCAGGGGCCACTGTGCTGATAGGAACCCTGCCAGGGCCTGAGAAGCAGACCAGCCCCGGGGCACAGTCGGCAGGCCCAGGGCTCCTATACTGGGGGTCCCACTCTCTGACTCTCTCTCCCCTCAAAGCACTGTCAGGGGGCACTTTCCCCTGACACCAGTCCCCCTTTATTGTGGGACCACCAGGCCGAGTTTAGTTTTAGTGTCCCATTCCCCAAAGGACCTCTGGGTATGGAGCAAGCTGCATGAATGTGCCCAGCTGCCCTTTGCAGCGAGAAGGGATTTTGCCTCTATTAGGAGAGGTCGAGGTCAAGGTCAGATAGCAGGAAGGACTCTCCCAGTGGGCAGAACGGGCAAGATGAGCCAGGGTGGTAAAAATGTCCTTGCTCAACAGATCAGTAATACCATGTGCAGTTTCTATGCCAAAGAACAAGGCTCTTTAGGAAGGCAATAGAAGGCCAGTAGAGCGAGCATGCATAATCCTTAATTGGAATTCATTAATTACATTTGGCCTTGAACAAGTTCCTCAACTTCTCTGAGCAGCCGTTCCCTCATTTGTTATGAGAGTATTAATAATGGGTGTTACTAGGCCTATCCCTAGGCCTCCTGTGCACATTGAATGGTATCCTGTATATAAAGAAGCTGCTGCGGTGCCTGGCAATGCTAACGGCTCAATGGATTCTCATTTCTTAACTTTCCTGTATTAACTGAACCCACTTTGACCAGCCCCAAGATAGAATTTCATCTTTCACCAACACTCATTGTGTACTATGTGCCAGGCATGAACCAAGTACGTCACACACATTAACACTCACAAGAACCTGGCAGGTTGGGTGTCTCTCATCACCGTCCAACCTGAGACTCTCTTTGTGGTGAACTCCATCCTGGAGCCAACCATGATGGCAGTTCACGGTGGATGCAGAGAGGCAAGATGGCGGGCACCGTGGTGTCAGGGGAAAGTGCCCCTTCTTCCGATCTTCCCAGGCTGCCTGGAAACGGAGGGATCCAGGAGGCAAGAGTGAGCCATTGACCCTGGCTCCAAGTTAGGGGCCCTGAGCAGCCCCCTTTGACGGGGAACAGGAGAACTGAAGGGAATCCTCTGCTGGGGAGGAGTTCTGGAGAAGTAACGCAAACACAACAGCCAGCTGTGAGCCTTTCTCCTGTGCCTAGCACGACTCTAATTAGTTGAAGTTTGTCACCTCATTTCTGTACAACAGCCCTGACATATGGATTCTGTGGCTATCCCCACTTCAGACACAAGGAGACAAAGCCTGAAAGAGTAGATCTATCTTACCGGAAGTCCTCAGTTGGCAAAAGTAGAACCAGGACTAGAATCTGGATCTAAAGCAGGTATTTGCTCTGCGTCTCCTTTGGAGAAGAAGTGACCTTGGTTCATGGGTTTTGGACGTTTTCTACTCCTGGTCCCTGCTTCCCGTGAGGAGATCCTGCTCCACAGGGGACCTAGACACATGGTCCTGTAACACAGGGCCCCCTCCCCCACCAACAGCCATCCCTGGCCCTGCCCCTGCTGAGGTCCTGGCACTGGCTCCTGCCCTGTCTCCACACACCCAGAGCCATTTAGCCAAGGGTGGGAAGACATTGTTTCCCGTGTCCAGGCAATCTGTCTAAGGAAGGAGCAGCATGTTTTTCTGCTCTGAATAGGCATTTTTCTTGCTCTCCTAATGTGAACTTCCTGCTTTCTGCCCTCTCAGATTAGATTTCTGTCCATGATTAAAAAAAAAAAAAGTGCACTTGGCTGCTCGACCTGGAGACTGTAAGGAAGGGTGTCTCAGCTGCTGGAGATGGAGCTGGAACCATCATTATTATCATCGTTTAGTCTTGGCTAAGTACCCCAGAGTACCTGTCCTCGACCCCAGGAGGACAAGGTCGAGTGAGATGGAGTAGGCTTCTCGCCACAAGGATGCTCAGGTGCAAATCTCCACCTGCAAGTCAAATATCCCCAAGCCTCAACCACACGAGTGCATTCAAACAAATGCGTCCTCCAGGCCAGGTTCTCACACAGAGAGGCCATCGCTGAGGCCTTGTTAAAGCTCCCATCGACCCCTGGCCCTGCCCCATGTGTTGCTGATGCTGATGCTTCTGGCCAAGGAACAGCACTTTGAGAACCAGTGTGTGCTCATGCCCCTACCAAAGGCACTCAGATCTTCACACACGCGCTCAAATGCAGGTCCACATCCGGAATGCAGGGTCAGCCACAGGCCTCTGCCCACCTGTCTTCATCCTGTGGCCGCAAGTTCCCAGCACGTGGGAATTCTCTCCATTCTCAAAGACATAGTGTCCAACCTCCAGAGGAGAAAGACAGCAAACCAAGGCAGGCCAGCAGGGCCACTCACATATGGGAACAGCAGTAGAGTTCCTGGCAAGATGGTCCCCACTGAGGGCGGAGCAAGAGATCTCTCCTGCCCTCGGTCAAGCGAATGCCACCGCACCGTTAACTCTTAGCTATACTGTCCTCTTTGCAAGAACGCTTTATCTGACCTCCCCATACCACCCCAACCACCATCCCAGACCAGGGCAAATCCTTACTATAGGTGATCATGTCTTTTTATGGTTTGTCTTGTACACTGATGGCAGGTTGTTTGTTTGTTTGTTTTTGTTTTTTTTGTGTCAGAGATTGAACCCAGGGGCACTTAACCATTGAGCCACATTCACAGCCTTTTTTAAAAAATATTTTCTAGTTGTCGGCAGGGGATATAGCTCAGTTGGTAGAGTGCTTGCCCCTAGCACCACCACCACCAAAAAAAAAAAAAAAAAAAATTCTTAGTTGTCAATGGATCTTTTTATTTATTTATTTATTTATATGCCATGCTAAGGATTGAACCCAGGGCCTCACACATGCCAGGCAAACACTCTACCTCTGAGCCACAACCCAGCCACCCCCAGCACCTTTTTTATATATTTTATTTAGAGAAAGTGTCTTGCTAAGTTGCTTTAGAGCCTCACTAAGTTGCTGAGGCTAACTTTGAATTTGCAATCCTTCTGCCTCAGCCTCCAGAGCCTCTGGGAGTTTTTTGCTGTTGTTGTTGTTGTTTTGTTTTTTTTAATTGTATGCAGCATTCTTTCTTTTTATTTTTTTGCTGGGGCTGGGAATAGAACTCAGTACCTTGCACATGCTAGGGAAGCATTCTACCACTGAGCTACATCCCCAGCAGTTTTTTGGTTTTTTAAATACATGTTTGACTCCACGTCAGCTGAGATCATATTCAGTTTTCCACATCGCTAGGTGGCTGCTTCATCATAGATGCTCAAAAATATATCATAAATAAATAAATGAATAGCTCACATGTGCACCTAGGTATTCATACAAGAACACATTCACAGTACCTGTACATCAGCCTTTAGCATTTTTTGAAGCATGGAGTAGCAGACTTGGATGCTGTTGGAGGAATAGCAATTAGTTCAACTCTTCTGAAAAACAGATTAGTATTTTGGGTAAAAATGTAAACAATCCTTCTTATAAGAATTGATCCTTTGGAGATTATTGATTCAAGATGAAGATGTGCACACACAAAGAAATTAATTGCAGTAGTGTTTATATTAAACACTATTGAAGCTGCAGCTGGGCATGGTGGTTCAGGCCTGTAATCCCAGGGACTAGGGAGGCTGAGGCAGGAGGATCTCAAGTTCAAGACCAGCCTCAGCAATTTAGCAAGACCCTAAGCAACTCAGTGAGACCCAGTATCAAAATAAAAAAATAAAAAGGGCTGGGGATGTAGTCCAGTGGTAAAGCATCGCTGGGTTCAATCTCCAGTACCATTTAAAACAAAATTGGAAGCTACCCTAATTAGATACCCACTTAAATGAATGAACTGATACATCCATGTAACAGGATAGTCTAAAACCATTAGAAATGATCATCTAACCCTACAAGAAAGAGGTTCACCTCATAAAGTTGAAAGAAAGAAACCAAGATAGAAAAGGCCTGTATAATATGATCTCACTGGTTTAAAAATCATAGACCTCTGTTATGGTTCAGACATTAGGTGTCCCCCCAGATCTCATGTGTGAGACAATGCAAGAGAGTTTCGAGGTGAAACGATTGGGTTCTGGGAGCCTTAACCTAATCACTGCATTAGTCCTCTGATGGGGTTAACTGGGCGGTAACTGTAGGCAGGTAGGGTGTGGCTGCAGGAGGTGGGTTTCAGAGTATGTGCCTTGGGGTTTGTATTTTGTGCCTGGTGAGTGCGGTCTCTGCTTCCTGGTTGTCCTGTCCTGAGCTGCCTTCCTCCACTGCTTTGATGTTCTGCCCCACCTTTGGCCCAGAGTAATGGAGCCGGCCGTTTATGGCTGAGACCTCTGAGGGCACCCCATAAACTGTTCCTCCTTTAAAATTGTTCTTGTCAGGTCTTTTGGTCACAGTGACAAAGAAGCTGACTAAAACATTCCCTGACTATGAACATGTAGAAAGATTTCCAGAAAGAGTTCACCAAAATGTTGACAACCTTTTCCTCTGCGTGGTGGGACTTTAAATGATTTTTACTTTCTTCCTTGTAATAGTACTTTTTTCATAATGTTGTTGAGAGATTAAATGAGATGAAGTATGTGACGATGTTAAGAGTTTAATACAAATAAATGGTATCTTTTTATTGTTTTTATAGTTTTCAGGATTTTTTTTTTTATTTTTAAAGAGCAATAAGAGCTAAATTGCAAAATTTTAAAAACAATCAAGCTTTTAAAAGAAAAAAAAGGAAAACAGCCGTAGAAAGAGCCAACAATGTGATATTGTGATAAATTGCCTGTAGAAGTGCATCCCCTACCCCAAACTCAAATCCCTGCTCCCAGCATCTAATACTGTGTCAGCCCTAGTAAGCACCTGTGATAACTCACTGAATTCAATTGAGCCTGGGTCATCAGTTATACAGTTAGAGGGATTTTCTGAGAAGGACTGGTGGATTCCTCATCTCTAGTCCCAAACACAGAGCAGATCCCACCTAGACACATTGACATTAAGGACATCAGTCCTGCTTCCCCAAACCTGGGGAGATGATTGAAGTATTTCTAGTGAGAATCAGAGCACGCACATGGAGTGCATCAAGCCCAGGAAATTAAGAACATGCAAATCCCCAATCACTCTTCTTCTCCCACCCACTGGGCTCTTCATTAAACTGCAATTAGATTATCATCCCTCTTCTCTAATGAGACCAGAATCACAGCATGAAGCTGTCTAACCTTAGACCTCTTCAGATGATAGACCTTGGCTTTCCCCCCCCCAAGAACAGGAAGTGAAGCCGTGGTTCCAGTAGAATTTTCAGCAAGTATCTATTCAAAATCAGTATCAGCAGATTTCCCTTTCTGGTCTCATATGGTCTCAGGCAGCAGTACTCAAAGTTTGATCTGAGGACACACTGCAGGGATGGGGGTCAGAGAGACAAATTCAGGTATCAACAGGGTCAATTATTTTCATAATTGGAGTATAATATCATTTGCCTTTTTCATTGTGTTGACATTAACACCGATGCACAAAAGCAGTGATGAGTAAAACCACTTGCTCTTTAACATGAATCAAAGCACTGGCACCCTCTGTACTTGTCACTATGTCCTTTGCCTCCACACACTTGTTAGTTTTACTGAAGAACATTCTTGACGAAGCAGTAAAATTATTAAGTATTACAATTAAATTTTAACATTGAGCAAACATTTTTACAATTTGCTGTGACCTAATGGGGAGTTTGCACAAAGCACTTCTGTAGCACACCAAAGTACTATTTTTCTGGAGGCATTCTGAGCTGCTGCCCCAGCCATTGTGTGTGTGTGTGTGTGTGTGTGTGTGTGTGAAACTATTTTTACTTAAATGAAGATTGATGGACAAACTGTGATTATTTTAGACTGGGTAGTTGGAATCCTTGGCTCAGAAATGAACAAAATAAGCTGCCATCTCAAGGAAAACAGGTGACAAGATTTGTTGCTAATGGTAGAAATTAAGTTCTGTTGAAAATTAGAATTTTAGAGAAAACACATCCTTCACCACGAGTTTGACAGCGTTCCAACCTTTAAAGGCTTTTCTGATGAGATCAGTGGTGATATTAATTACTGTAATTTTTGACATTGTATAATAAAATAGATCAGCGTTGGAAGACATTCAGAAATGATATTTTCTGAATGACCACTGAATAATGCTACAAAATTAGCTATGAGTAAAATACCCAATAGACCAAATATTTTAATTTAACCCATTAGAAAAAGTTCATGGATATGGTTTCTTACTCCACATTGTCAAATTTGAGTGTAGTATCAAAGAAAAGTATCCACAAAGATCTGAAAAATCTACTAATACTTTTCCACTTCCAAACTTTTTATCTTTGTGAAATCATTTTTTTTTGCATATTTCAACCAAACATTTCACAACAGGTTGAATATAATAAGTCTAACAAACTAGGTACAGGCTTTGTAAGCTGAAAATTATAGGATCTATAAGAAAGTAAACAAAGAAGATCTAAAGAAATGCAGCAACATACCATGTTCATGGATTGGATGATTCATTAATCTATAGATTTAACATAATCCCAATAAAAATTCCAACATGATTCTTTATAAACAAGCTGGTTCTAAAACGTATGGAAATGTAAAGGAACTACCCTAGCTAAAAAATTTGGGACAAGGAAAAATGTGGAGGATCCATTCTACTCAATTTTAAGACATCATACTACAAAACAAGAATAATTAACACAGGATGTTATTGGTGAAAGAATAAAACATAGATTAACAGAACACAGCTGAATTTTTTGACAAAATGCAAAGGCAATCGGATAGAAAAATACAATATTTTCAACAAATGCTGATAGAATAAGTGGACATCCATTTCTAATAAAACAAATAAAAATGAACCTCAATGTAAACTTTATCAGTGTTCAAAATTAATTCAGAGTGGGTCATTGGCCAATCGTAAAGCATAAGCAATAAAATTCTTAAGAGAAAACATCAGAAAAAATCTTCAAAAATTTGGATATGGCAAAGAGTTCTCAGCTATAACATCAAAACACAACCTGAAAAGAAAACATTAATAAATTGGACTTTACAAAATTACAGTTTTTTTGTTCTTGTCAAGGACACAATTAAATGAATAAAAAGACAAGCCACACAGGGAGAAAATATTTGCAAATCACATATCCAACAAAGACTTGTATCCTGAATATATAAAGAACTCTAAAATTTCAACAATGAGAAAAAAGCAATGCAACAAAGAAATGGCAAAATTGTAAAACAGACACTTCACCCAAGAGGACATACAGATGGCACGTAAATATATTAAAAGATTCTCAACATCATTGGTCATCAGGAAAATACAACTTAAAACCACAATGAGATGCCATTAGATATCTATTTGAATGGTTGCCATAAAAAATACTGACAAGCCAAGAGCTGGTGAGGATGTGAGGCAAAAGGAACTCTTATATTACAGATGAAAATGGAAAATGCCACAGCCATTTTCACCAGATAATTTCACTTATAGTAATTTACCCTAAAGGAATGAAAATTTTATATTCGTATGAAAACCCATACACAGTTATTGAAACCTATACTTATCTTGAGTTCTGTTATGATCTAATCTGGAAGGAATGACTTTGACTCCAAAGAGAATTTATAGGACTTTGTGCAATGTTCTTAAGAGAGATGAGCCAGAACTGTCTGCTAAGAGAAGGGGACTTGGGAGCTGAGAGAGAGGAGCAGCCTGAGTCTGACGCAGGGAGAGGGGGATTTCTGTAGACACTGGCAGTTTTGGAAGCTTCTCCCTGTTATCTGGACATTATTCTGAGGGGGTCTGGGAAGGCACAGAGTGTGGGAGGCCAACCTTACAGGTGACTGAGTTACACTCCCCAGTTGGGTGCTGAGGCGCTCAGTCACAGAAATGGGTGTGTCTTGCTACAGCCCCATGGGTGAAGCTATGCTCACCTGTTCCTTTGTAATATAACCCCTTGCCCTGTTTAGGATAGAATCTTCCATGGAAGTGCCTTGTGTGTGTCCCCTCCTCTTACTGTGCCCTTGGGTGTGGCCTACCCAGGTGTCAGTCAACCTGCTGACAGTGGACATCATGAAGATAGACTCAGCCCCCTGAAACCTGACCCCTTGCCTCATTTGAATAGCTTCTCCTCAATAAAAGGGGTCAGCACGTGCTCTCTCTCTCTTTCTTTGGACCCTTAAGGTCAGAGGAGCCGTCACAGCGACCCCAAAGAAAAAGGTATTTGTGTCTCTTGTGTGGTTATTTCGTCGCGAGAACAGAAACCTGGCAACAGAGCCTGGAGAGCAGTGGGCAAGTTCTCTTGGGAAAAAGGATTTTATTCAGCCAGACTTCAGTAGTTCAAAGTCAGGTTAATCTGGTTTCAAGAAGAAAGGTGAGATTTCTTACACCTTAGTGACATGGAGCAAATTCCTGCTGCTTCTTAGAGGTTAGTTGGAAACCCAGGAAATGGATGTGATGACCCAGAATTTACCAAGCACCATGAGGAGAGAGCTGTGGGTGATCTCCTGGCAGCGCCACCACAGACTTTGTAGAAGACTGAGAAAGAGCAGCCAGAGGGCCAGAAGGGGAACTGGAGAGCTCAGGGTGGTCCCTGAAGGAGGGACTACTCGGCATTAAAGGCTGTGGAGAATTCCAGGAAGATGGGAACTCAGAAGGTCTACCATGCATGGCAACACAAGGGTTCACTGGTGTCATGGGGTGGGAGCCCCATGCTGTGGTGTGAGGAGTGGTGAGGGGCCAGCTGAGGATGTGTGCCCCTCTCAGATCTGAACTGCCTGACTCCATTGGTGAAGCAGAGGTCACCAGGGCAGGGTACTAACTTCTCCTAGAAGAGAATTCTTCCAGGGACAGGCAGCTGCCCTGGTCCCAGTGATGACAAGAAAGAGCAGGGTGACTTCAACTCAGAGGAGATCCATGAGTTAAAGAAACCACCCGCTGGAAGATCCATCTGCCCTAGATGGTAGTATCAACTCCTAGAAGGTCACCCCATTGCTACAAAAAAACTAAGAGGAAAGTTTCTACAGAGAAAGAGCTAATATTCTAGGACCTGAAGATTTATCCACATTTCCTTCTCACCTCATTTTTTTGGTGAAAGAATATAGTGATAAAAGATTGGCTCTTTATTTATTTATTTATTTATTTAGTTGTAAACCACAATACCTTTATTTTATTTATATATTTTTATGTGGTCCTGGGGATCGAACCCAGGGCCTCATACTTGTGAGGCAAGTGCTCTACCACTGAGCCACAATCCCAGCTCATCTTTTTTATTTATTTATCTATTTATTTCTGCAAATTCAACATTTGTTCAAAGGTCACAACATACCAATCACTTTGCCTGGCATGTTTACATGTATTGTTCCATTTAATTTTGCAACAACATGTGGGATTGATATACCCATTTTAATTATGAAGAAACAAAGATGCTGACTTGCTCAAGATCACATTGCTAAAATCATGGAGTCCAAGATCACATACCTGAGTAAGCGGTGGAGCTGGAATTTGTACCTCCAGGTACCTGATTCCAACCCCAGTGCTCATTCCTCAACAATGGTGTAATTAAGAGGAATTATTCAAAGCAGATTCCCACATCCTTCCTTGCTTGAGAAGTGAAGAACCACTTGTAAGACTCAGGGCTTGGACAGAGAAGGCATCCTATTGTGTCCACATCCCCTGCCCTGCTAAAAGGAGCTGAGTTGGGGAGGATCAAAAAACCAGGCTGTGCCCTGACCTTTCTAAGACATGTCATCTAACAAAGCCTCCTTCCTGAGTGGTCCAGAGCTGCTTATCTCCAGAGCAGGTCCACCCCCCCACACACCCCCCTTCTGTGGACAGACCCATTGTAAGGCCACCAAGGTGCTTACTTCTTGCACTGGGCAACATCATTTTCAAGCAACAGGAAGCCTGTACCAATGAAGAGGAGGTTAGGGAATGAAAGGCATGTGCCTTTCAGAGCCACCCACCCTCACTGAGGAGACATGGAGGTGTCCTGGGTGATGGCCTGTCATGGCTCAGGAGGGTGACCTGGAAACCAACTTCTTCAGCTGAAGCTGGGGGAGGGGCCTCCTCCCACTCAGGATGCCCTAGTCCATGCTTCCAGACACTACCTAGACTAAGCTCTGGTCATGTGACATTCTGAGGAGTGTGCCCAGTCTTCTCTGGGGAGTTGCCCCTGTCCCTGGAAAGATCCAGAGCCAGATGGTGAGCCTAGGAGGTCATAGCCAGGAGGCCTCTGCCTGACACTGGAAAGCAGCGTGTGTGGAGTGCAGAAAAGCAGCTCTTCCAACCAGACAGGCCGGTTCAAAGTCCAACTCTGCCACTTGGTTGTTGCGTTGTTCGGGGAGGTTTATTTCAGTTCTCGTGGCCTTTGTGTTCTCATCTGTAAAATCAGGAGCTCAACACTGCCTACTTCACGGGGTCACTCTGCTTAGAGGAGAGAGAGCACATCAGGTGTTCAGCCCGGCGTCTGGCACCTAGCAAACGTTCAGCAAGTGCTGGCTGTTATCATCATTTTCCTCATCATTATCCTTATGAGAAACCCGCCACATGCAACACCCCAAAACAACAGCTAAGCCATTGTGGGAAACAATGGCTCTTGGGAATTTAACCAAACCCCAGAGGCAGCTGGATCTCCAGTTAGGCTGTAAGTGACTCCTTTGCCCAAGAGCCATCATCTGCCCTACACCTGATACACTCATTTGGCTTCCCTCTCCTTCCCCAGGGAAATTTCATGGAAATTCAGCGTTCAATAGAGTTGGCAAAGCCAGAGGCTCTGACTGGTACTTGGCAATGCCTGGAATCAGGGACACAAAACAGTGTCCCTGTACCCCATCACCACCATAGACCTCCCTGTAGATTCTGGACCACTCAGGGAAGCCCATCACCCTTCTTCTGTGAGTTTTGAAGACTTTATAGATGTCCTGGGCCAAAGGAATGTGTTTTTCTTTTTCTATCTAGAGGTAGCTTTTTCTCTATTCTATTTTTCTGCTCACTCCCCCATACACACCTGCCAATCAACTTATGCCCCAGAAAGCCTGAGAGCCATGGGAAAGGGCCTGATTTCTGAGGAGAAAGGAGTAGAAATAGCCCAAGTCCTAACCTTCTGTCCACGGCCTGGCTTCTGAGGTGATCACCAGCTGCCTCTGGTGGGCAGAGATGTCTGGTTGTTCTCCAAAATAAGTGCTGGTTCTCCCATGGGAATCGGCCAATGAGGACAGTTCCCAGTATGACCTCATCTACTTGGTGTCATGCGACATGCTTGCACATATGAAATGTGAATGGAAATGGCATGCACCACTTTGGGCCAGAGCATTTCAGAAGTGAATATGCCTTCTTCATGTTTCTTTTCTTTTTTTTTTTCCTGGTGAGAAGCAGACAGTAATGGAAATGACAACATCACAAGATGGGAAGCGAAAGTCCTTGGAAAACCATGTGCAAGAAAGCCTACTACTAATCAGAACGGCTTTACCAGACTAGCGGGTGAAAAACAAGCTTTGATTGGGTTAAACCACGGCAACTGTGGGAACCGTTAGAGTAGGTACGTGTTACTCCGCCTAGGCCACCATCTCCTTCCCACACCTTTTTGCTCCAAGAAAAGAATCAGAGGAAGGATTTGCCCTGGCATTGATAGAAGAGACTAGAACAAACAAAACTGAGGCATCCAAAGGCCTCACACTTGGGAGCAGGCCTGCAGAATTCTGTGCCGTGTGTAGAAGCATGAATGTTGTGTGCATTGGCGACATGGGGTGCTGGGAATTCACCAGTGGGATCGAAATCACTGAGGTCTTTATATTAATTGCAGGGAACGTGACTGCAGAGCATGAAGGGGTGGACCTTTTAGATGGGAGCACCCATCCGATATTCTTGAAAATAGCTGAGTAAGCATGGGAGCCTCCTTGTAAACATGCCTCTTGCTGAGCTGGCCAAGGCAGAGGTAGAGGATAAAGGAAGAAGGAAAAGGACAGACCGTTGAGCACCCTTCCCTCTGCCCCTTCCATCTGTTGTCTACTTTGTGAAGCTGCATCTACTCTTTACGACTCATTTGGAACCTCACCTCCTCTGCAAAGCCTCCCTGACCTCTCTAGGTGTGCCCAGAAGACTCCTTGTTCATGTTCCAAGCATGGTATCCACACTCCACCAGGGCTGCCATCACCCTGGGTCATGACCCAGGTCCTGGAGGAGTCTGTTGTCTCTGAACCTCCTGGGCCCAGCACAAGGACCTAGTGGAGTAGACGCTGATACAACCTATGAACAGGTACATGAATGGATGTGTGACTAAGTGAGCAGAACCCAAAGAGAGGAACCCAAACTAAGATCTGTGACTGAGATGTCTGGACAGCGGTGGGCAACCCTGATGTTCTACCTAGGTGGCCAGTAAAACACACAACCACTTCTGCAGGTCACACAACTTTTATTGCTGGGCGCTGCCCTTCACCCCAGTCTTGATAACAGTCCCCATGTACCCAGCCTCATCAAATTCTGGCCACCGCCAGCCTGCCCTTCCAGGGTTGTCTCTTCCCTGGGTGGCTGCCTGCCTCGACTGGGCTGGGCTGATCTGCTTGACCTGCCTCTGAAGATCACAGCACCACAGGGGCCTAGATGGCCCCAGAAGGGTAAGAGTAGGGCTGGGGAGGTGCCCCAGAGAAAAGCTCGGGGAAGCCCCAGGCCTTCAGTTAGCAAGGAGGCCAGCCGCACTGATGGCCTGCAGGAGCAGGGCCTGCTCAGATCCCCCAGGGACGCTGTTTGGAGGGCCTGGGGGCCATGTTCCCTTTCTCTCCATGGCCATTTTCAAGTAAGACTTATGTTTCTGGAACAACAAGGAACTGAAAGATTGAGAAAGCTGAGAACAAATCCTCACAGTCCCAGGATAGTCCTGGACAGTAGGGATGCTGCCCATGTGAACTTCCCTGGGGCTCCTGGGGCTAAATAGGAGCAACAACCACGTCTTCATTTCTTCATGCCTTGGCTGTAGCCCTGGAGGCAGGAACAGTTTGTGGTTCTCTTCGTGTTGGATTTTCCTGCCAGCCCAAATGAGGATTTGCTTCCCTGAGTATCTCAAAGGGGCTCCTGTCGCTGTAGCCTTGGAGATGTCCAGCAAGGCCCTTCACCCAGTTCCTTGAAGCCAGAACATATAGTAGTGGTACAACTCCCATGAGTCCCCTGGAGTTATAACCCTCAAGGCCCCAGGAACTTCTGGAGAATCTTTTAAAATACATCTATTTCTATTTCTTAAATATAAAAATAAAATAAAATCTGCCCCAATAGCTTGTGACCAAACAAATACGGTGTGCCCGAGCCACAGTCATCAGCCTGGACAGTGTAGTTCAATTCCGGGTATCCACATGCAGGAGTCTGAGTGAGAGTGCCATGCTTGTGATGCCAATGGAACTGGCTTTCTGCTGAGGATGGTCCAGGCATGGAAAGGCTGGCACTCCCAACAAAATCGTTATCTGTCCCAGGACAGCAATAGTGTCACGTGGGATGCTGGGTATCTGCCCACTCTGGGCTAGTTTCCTAGTCAGGGTTAGAGAAGCAAGAATTCCTGATGTCACTTTCCAGGCCCTTCCCCAGGCTCTGTGCTGGCTTCGCCTCCTCTGTCCATCTATGGACTCCCCATGGGAACATCCACAGAGCCCAAATTCACATCTCCAGAAGACTTCCAGCCTGAGATTCTAAGAAGAGTTGACAGCTCTCCTGGTTTCTGAAGAACTTGGAAGAACAACAACAACAACAACACACACACACACACGCACACTCAAAGAGGCAGCAGACAGTGGAGGTGGGATTAACGAAGGTGCCTGGTGACCATTAGCCCAGATATTGACATGGCACAGTGCCTTTGGCCAGTCTTCAAAGCAGCTCATGCCGTCAGGTGGAGCTGGTTAGGATTTCCGGAAGCGCACCTCACTCTGAGGAAGAGAGGAGAACAGAAACCCAAAATGAGCCCAGTGGTCACCTGGCACTGCCATCAGAGAAGAGAGGCAGCAGAGGGAAGACAGAAGCATCCTGAGAGCCCCATGCGCTGGTTTCTGGCCGCTCTGAGCTCTCCACTACTCTGCCCTTGCCCCAGAGCCACGGCTAGTCTCCCGGCTACAGACAGGGGGCCTGGGGTTGAGCTGGGTCAGCAGAGTTGGGGGCAGATCCTGCTTCCTGATGCTCAATATCCTGCCATGGAGGGAGTCCTCCTAACCCACTCCAGGGGTCACTTCAGTGGCCTGTGAGAACTCACACTTTGGCCATCCCTGGGAGAGAAGAGGAGTACTGAGGCTGGGACTGAGCCCAGGTGGACCCTTTTACTCCCTCTGGGATCTGTTGAGGGAAGGAAAGGAGGGGAAGAAACCCGGACAGCTGGAGTTGGCCTCCGGGGCCTGACATCTGACTCTGCCTTGAACAAATGCAAAGGGCCGAGGGGACTTCTGTTTACACCTGGGGAAAAGCCTGGGCCCTCCGCCAGCTCCCACTTTGGGGAGTCCTCAGCCTGCCTCCATAGTATCCCTGGGCAGGGCTCTCACCTCCATCTTGCTGTAAATCCAGGGGAGGACTTCCGTCACTTTCGTGTACACACCCGGTTTGTTTCTCTGGCCACAGCCCGTGCCCCAGCTGGTGACACCTGTCAGATACCAGCGGTTGTTCTGCTCGCAGACAAGAGGCCCCCCGCTGTCTCCCTATAAGGGAGAGTCAGCATGTCAGCCAGGAGGGGGAGGGCCTCCCAAGCAGGAAAGGGTGGGGCCCGATTCCCATGCCAATCCCAACACCCCAGCCTTCCCCCAGCCCAGGGTCCTGGGCCCTGAGCCTCACCTGGCAAGAGTCTCTGCCTCCGCGAAGGTCCCCAGCACACATCATCCGTGGGGTAAGGTAGCTGTCGTACACTGAGTAGTCATTGCATTTCTTAAAGTCAATAAGATTCACTTGCACCTCCCTGAGGAACGGGGATGTCTTCTCTTCAATGAAGTGAGAGTAGAAGGAGAGAAGATGGGAAGCCATTGAGACTAGACGGCTTCATGGCCCTCTAACCACACACCACCGGATGCAGACTCAGTCTCCTGGGACCAGAGGGTTCCACCCATGCCTGGACCCAGGCCAAGGGAGGCTCTCTGTGGTGGGACACCCAAGACGAATGGGCACACACACCTTCTCACAAAACACAGCTCACTGCATATAGGACAGGGACGTACATATGCACAAACTCACCAGCTGCGTGGCCACCTGACACATTGTAACACGCTGGTGCATGTTTAAAGCACCATCAGCGATGTCACTTCATTTGTTTTCATAAACTATGTGCCCTAAAGAGGGCAGGCCTTACTGACCCACTTACAGGGGGGCAACCTAGGGCTGAAGTCACAGCCACATGGCTGGTCAGTGATGGAGGTAAGATCAAAGGGCTGAGCCCAAACCAAACACTGCTTCATCTCAGGAAAAGTGGCCCTGACTTCATGGAGCTGGCCTGAGTCCAAGAGCCAGGCTGGCTGGACTGTGCTGTCCTCCTGAGAGACATGAACAATCTTATAGAACCGACATCGGGTAAGGCACTCTGTGACTGGGACACAGTAACACAGAACAACAAGACTCCTTCTCTGTCCTGTTTAAGATCTGGCCAATAAAAGGCCACTGTGTGAACCACACAAACACCCTCTCTCAGCCACATGAGGGACCGCTGCTCCTCCACCACCATAGCTATAGACTCCCTTCCTTTTGGATAAGATTATTAAGTTCCCCAATTATAGAGTTTCCCCTGCTGCCTGACTACATCCAATCTAGGGAAAAGTCCTACTTCTTTGAACACTCCCATGCCACCCACCTGTGCTGAGCCCTTCCCAATGTCCTCTGGTTGAAATGCCCCACAGTTCTCCACCAGGTGAGTTCTCCCTCATTGCCATGAGCACTGAACCCAACTTGTTCAACTGCAGGGCCTTCCCTGGTGGTCTTGCCTGGAGGGCATTGTCACATTGACTGGTTGATACATATGCAGGTGTCTGTACAACACATTCACATGCAAGTTGGGGAATGATCTCCAAACCATCATCTAGATAGACCCTCATCTGTATACCCAGACATGCCCCCCACTACGTGTGCACACACACACACATGTCCAAACGCATGCACACACAGCCTGGCATCTCTGCCTCTCACCATCTGTCTCTTTGGTCTTGCCAAAGCCCGTAATCCAGCAGGTCTCGTTGAGGCTGAAGGTCTGTCCATACATGGGGAGGCAGGCAGGGTGGATATGACCTGAAACAAGACCTCGAGGTGTCAGTGAAGGAACAGGCTGGAGGTTTCAATGGGGCCGAGGGCAGGAGTACCAACGTTCTAAGGCCCATCCTTGCTCCCAGAATAGCTCTGAATCCTCCAGGCCTTAGACTGACCAGGCAAGAAATTCAACCACTTTATGGTTTTTGTCTGTTTGTTTTGGTCCTGGGGATTGAACCTAGAGATGCTTTACCACTGAGCCACATCCCCCATCCATTTTTATTTTTGTATTTTGAGTCAGGGTCTTCCTAAGTTGCTTAGGGCCTCACTAAGTTGCTGAAGCTGGTCTTGAACTTGTGATCCTCCTGCCTCAGCCTCCTGAGTGGCTGGGATTATAGGCATGCACCACTGCATCTGGCTCAATCTATCTCAAACCTCCAGTCCTCAGGATTCTGCCAGAGTCTTCAAGGTCATTCTGATGTCAGTAGTTGCCATGTAGGGAGATTCATAGCCTTAGAAACTGCACTGGGCCAAGCTGATACCAACGGAGGGTCTCACCTCTTCCATGCTTTTTACTCATAGCAAGGGACAGCTGCAGGCTAAACTGCAAATGTTAGGGCCATGGCACTTCACGGTGTGTGCAGCCTGATATGGGAGGACACCTGCTGGTTGGCCAGGGCCCACTGCACTCTATCCAAATTTTTACCAGCATGGGTAAAACAAACAAACAAACAAACAAACAACAACAACAACAAAAACACCACAAGCAGGAGGAGCACATCCCTAGAGACGCACAACACAGCCACTGCCCTCTTGCTCCCACACAGCAATATTTTGAAGGTGCTGTTGAGTATCACTTCATAAATACCCTCTGCAGACTGTGCCCCTAGGTGGTCTAGAGCATTAGTCACCAAACTCCAACTTGCAGGAGGAAAATATTGCTTGAAAAATAGACTTTTGCAATGCTCTCCAAAGTCTGTTGTGTTCATGGCAGCATCCTGCACTTAGAATAGGGCCTGGCGCATATTAAATGCTCCATGAACGGAGAGGATGAGAGGAAGAAAGGGAAGCTCCTCTCTCATAAATAGGGCTTTGAATATCAGTGTCTCCCACATTTTATCTCTGTAAACACACACACACACACACACACACACGAAGGGAGAGCATCAATCATTAACAAAAAATGATTTCTTTTCAATGTCTGAAGTAGGATAGAGGAAATAGGATTAGGTAGAAAGGAGACCACCAGGGAAGGGAGAAGAAACTAACTTTAAACCTAAGAAGCTCCAAGGACACCCTCACCCTCACTTCCCAGGCTTGTTTTCCTCTAGACCTAAATTCCTGAAAGGCCCAAGAATCTTAGAGTATTGTGAATCTGGTTAATTAATGCCTACATGCGCGTTGCGAGTTTACACAACTTATTTTCTTTAGAGTAAATAAAGCCAAAGGAAACTATAGTTAGAAACCTCTATAATGAGGACATTCCAAACCTAAAGATCCAGAAAAGAACCAGATCACGGGACCTGTGCTCTGTGCTGCCACCGCCCCCCGCCCCCATACCTCTATGTTCGCTATTTACAAAGTTTCCTTTAAAAGAAGAACCTGAGACCCCAAAATGCATCTCACTCTCGAGGAACACACATTTTCTGTCCCTTTGAGTGTGTACTCCTTGCATTCCTAAATACATCTCATGCCTCTTTCTGATGCATCCTGATTTTTTTTTTGTTTGTTTGTTTAATCCTGGGGATTGAACCCAGGGGCACTTTACCACTGAGCTATATCCCAATCCTTCTTATTTTATTATTATTTTTTTTTAGAGAGAGAGAGAGAATTTTTAAATATTTATTTTTTTTTTTTAGTTTTCAGTGGGCACAACATCTTTATTTTATTTTTATGTGGTGCTGAGGATCGAACCCAGCAACCCGCGCATGCTAGGTGAGCGCGCTACAGCTTGAGCCACATCCCAGCCCCCTTTTTATTTTTTGAGACAGGCTCTCACTAAGTTGCTGAGGCTGGCCTTGCACTTGTAATCCTCCTGCCTCGGCCTTCCAAGTTGCTGGGATTACAGATGTTAGTCACTGTGACTCTGGCTGTATCCTGAAATTCTTTTGGGCAATGTATATCAATAGCCTACAAGGGCCAAGTTGAGGGCCACTTCTCTCTTCTGGGGAATCTCCTCAGACCTCTGTTTGGTAATGGGCCCATTTTTGAGATGCAAACTCTTAAAAACATGTAATACTGTTCTGTGTTCTGTTATTATATATTCTACTTGTTATTATATATTCTGCTTGTTTTAAGGGAGAATTAAATTCATCAGTGAGTTTTCACAATTTTCTCATAAAGTACTGTAACTCAAGGTGGTTGGCCTTCCAAACCAGTTTTTTAAAAAAATCAGCCCTAATTTATAAACTAAAAGTCAGGGCACATAGTCTGATCACAGGGCTATATAAATCTGAATTGCAATTTTCAAATGAAGGCTCTTCTTCCAGCTCAGGGGCCCATCAAACCCTGGAAAGGGAATGCCACTTTCTGAGAAGGCTGTGCAATATTTCATAGCTTTCATTGGCTTTAGAAACTACTTAATTTGTTTTGGAATTCCTAATAATATCAAGAAGATGGGTAAGAAGTAAGATCTGGATGTTTAGCCAGATGAAGTCCAGGTCTTACAAGATTGAAAAGACCCATTCTGGTCCTGCTTACCGACAGACCCTTGTGTATGTACCCCCCCACCTCAGCCCCAGTCTCTGCAGGCAGGGCTGGAGGGGGGAGGGTTGAGGGTATGGCTCTGGTGGGTGTGGCCTGAGTGGGCGTGGTTCCGGTCTGGCCCTGCTGTAGGAGCTGGCCCAAGATCCTCCTCCTCACCGGACTCTGAGGAGCTAAGCAGTCTGACTCATGTCAGCACTGCCTCCATAATGAATGTGCCAGGAAACACCAGCTCACAGGCTCAGAGCACCAGAATGGCTGGGCTAACCAGAATCCTCCAAGGCTTCCAGAAATCCCAGTCCTCCAAAAGAGGCCCTCCAGCTTTTGCCACGAGTGAGGCTTGCTTGTGCTAGAGGATTCTGACCCCATTCTTGAGGCCCCCTTCACCAGGCCTTTGAGAATCTTGGATCTCTCAGCCTTTCAAGATTGATTAGGTGCCCCCATCTGTGTCACCACAGCTTCCCTGGCCCCCAACATCACACTGGTGGCCCCTTCTGGTTGTCTGGGTGTGGGTCACCTGTTTGGTTCTGTTTGCTTTGCAATGGCAGAGCTGGCCTATAGTAGGTGCACAGTGAGTATCTGGTAAGTGAGCCCATGAGTGAATGAGAGATGAAGCCTCGTTTGGCATCCCTTGTTCGCAGTGACCTGAGAACTTCCACAGCATTTCCGTGGTGCAGCCCCCTCTGGTCCTTAGCTCTGACTTCACGGCAGCTAGCTGTCGAACGTGCACTGGCTCACGCGCTCTGCTGCAGTGTGTACAATCTGCCAGCCCAGAGCCAAGTGGCAGGAGCGTTGCTTGGGTGTCAGATCAACCTGGATCTCACAAGCTGCCACCTATTACTTGTGGCCTTAGGTAATTATCTTTCTCTAGAGCGCCACTTCCTCATGTGTCAGAGGAAGCTAATAATAGGACCTGCTCCAGAGGGTTGTGAGGAGTAAATGCAATAATGCATGTCACATGCTTGCCACAGTGGCTGGCCTCTGCTCAGTCACTACCAGTGCAACAATTCAACCTATTTATATTGACTAAGAGCAGTATCGAAGCCTTGGCTCTGGTAGCAATTTGCAATGTGAGATGTGTCATTTGGAACAAACATTTTTAATCCTTGGTCTCAATTTCCCTGATTATAAAATAAAAGTGTTTCATTTGTAAGGGGACAGATAGATGAGGATGGTGGGAACACAAGGTTAAGAGAATAATTCTACAAACTGAGCCCACTGTACTGACTCCCCCCATGCTTTGTTTGCCAAAAAGCAATCCGCCTGCAGCCCCGCCTGGCCTGAGGGGACAGGAAATATCATATTTCTCAACAAACTGAGGCAAGGGACAGGGGATGAAGGCCTAGCAGTCAGCGTAGATAATGAATAATGGGGGTGGAGAGGATGAGGGCTGGTTATCACCGGGTTGCTAACAGCTAACCTCTGGGATCACACTTCCCAGCTCAATAGGTTGCTAACACCTCCAGGATTGCACTGCCCAACACAAGTGATTACCGCCGTGCTGCTCCTTTCTGCCCTGAGGCATGTACACAGAGAAGAAGGAGTAGGTGGGGGATTCTGGGGGTTTATAAAAGAGTAAGACACCCCCAGTTCTGGGCCTCTTCTCTCAGCAGAAGTCTATCTCTGTCCCTCTCTTAAATAAAACTTCTTTCTACCCTTGCCTCAGTGTTTCTCTGGTGTTTAATCTTCAATACTGGGGCAACAAGGACCTGTCCCTGATCCCCAAGAGCAGTATCCCATCTAATGATGTCTAGGAGTCTTTGACTTTTGCTATGCTGAGGGTCCAGGGCCCCCAGATGAGTCCACAGGCACTGCCAATTCCAAGGGCTGCCAAGGGTGCTGGGGAAGAGAGAAGGGGGCACAGATTCACTCACTGGACAGGGTCAGGGGCTTGGAGAGCCGCACAAGTGCTATGTCATAGTCATCCTGCTCATCCGTGTAGTTGCCATTGATGATGATCTGGGAGATGGAGGCTGCCTCAGGCAGCTGGTGCAGGTTGTGAGTCCCAGCATACACCTTCCAGCCATCCAGGATCTTCTCCTGGGTCCTGCCACAAGAAAGCACTATCCAGTTACCCGCCTGGCAGAGTTCACTGGCAGCCCCTGCTGCACACAGGGAACTGCAGCAGGAGCATCAGCTTGGAGGCAGGAGGATAGATGAATTGACCTCTGGAGGGGACCACTATTGTATGAGATCCAAAGCAATCCCCCACACTCCCATATTCTGAACGAGTCATTCTGCACCTTACAATGTGGAAAACTTGTGTGGCATTTATACTCCACTATCTTATCAGCAGGCCACCAAGGATAACAAGCAGTGGATGGGACAGATCACAGTCATAGTACCCTTAGCAGCCTTGGAGATTTAGATGGGACAGAGTGACCTGCTGAAGACTTACTTATGGGAATCCAGAGCCCCTGAGGTCTGGGCTGTATGGGCCCCTGAGGGGACAAGACTGACCAGACACTATCAGAGCTGACTGCACTGTTCTCTCTTCATCCCCATCCCTCAATTCCTGGGACCGTGTTCCTGACTTCTCAGGCTCCTCTGCAGGAGATGGCATAAGCCCAAAGCCTGTTTTTCCACCCTGCTCTTCAGGGCAAGGGTTCAAAGTCCCTCTTCCTTCCTGCCTCACTTTCCTGGGAGAAATCATAGCATTTTCTCATTCTTAGACCTGCCTCAACACAAGTGCTCCAACTCACACTCCAGGACCAAACAACCACTGCAGATCCTGACCAGCAGCACCAGCCTCTGGCCCAGGGGCACTGGGCTCACACCACGCCCTCCTCCACCGAGAGGTCAGTCCACAATCCGCCCTTCCTGGTGATCCCCTATCCCTAGCAGCACCGAATCACAGGTTCCTCACGCACTTACACAAAGAAGCAGTGGGCAGCGGTGAGCACCCACTGGGCATCGATGAGCGTGCCGCCGCAGATGTGGGTGATGCCGTAGTGAAGACTGACTTGCCAAGGCCACTTGTTCTCTGAGGTCAGCGTCCCTCCCACGATCCTCCCGGTTATGGCTCTTAGACCGCAGTCTGGGGAAGTGAAGAGACAAACCATAAACCATAAACCTGCTCCTCTCAAAGCCCCTGCCTCACTCCCTGGGTTCCCTGCAGGCTCAGGCATCCCATCCTGAAGGGTGCCCACCAGCCACCCTCCCACCCACCTGAGATGCCTCTTTGCCTCACCTAGTCTAATGTGGTACAGCTACTTCCTGCCCAAGCAGGAAGACCACATGGTGGGCCAGCATTTTGGATCACCTGGTAGGAAGTTTGATCCGAGACAGCTTCCCCTTTCCTTCTATTCATTCGTTCAATCTTTCATTAATTTGATCAATGCTTACTAAGTGCCCAATGTTTGTCATTGAGCCAGGCATTAGGGTTTCAGGGTACAATCTGGGGCTGCTGCCAGGGGCTCAGAACAAACAGACAGATTCTAACATGACCCTGAATTGATAAGCATTGTGAAGGGCATCTCTGTCATTCAAAATGATGGAGAAATAAACTTCCTGTGGTACACACGTGGGCTTGTGCCCACACGATGGGTCATTGAGTGCTGTTGGTGGCCCTCCATCTCAGAGAACATCTCCAAGCATGGCTGGAGAGTCACCCTTGCAATCATGGACCAGGAGGCAGCCCCCAGAGTGTGCTTAGACCAGTGTCTTTTCTCCTTGCAAGGGAGAGAGTGAGGCCCTAGGGGGGTGGTCACTCCATCCATAGCCCTGTGTCCTCCCTGCCCCTAGCTGTCACTGAGAACACAGTCATTCTGGGATGGGTCACAGCCTGGGCTCCAGGTCAGACCCAAGGTCAGATACCAGCTTTTCATCTGCCAGTGGCCTGTCTGACCTCCGGCAATGTAAACATTTCAACCTTACTTAAAAGGTAGGTGGACAGTATTAGCATCTGCCTCCAAGGGAAGCTGCAGGCACTCACTGCAGCCTTGATTGTAAAGCCACCGCGCAGTGCCCTCCACGTGCAATATGCTCATAGCTGTTGGCTCCAGATCCTCATCTCCATCTAGGGCCCTGTCTATGGATACAGAGCCCTTAGCTTCCCACAGGCTGCACTCCTGCCCTGTCCTTGGCCTTGGCCTAGAGTGCAGAAGACTTGTGTGGCTTCCTTGGAAAGAGAGAAGTTGCTGACTGACCCCTATCAGAATTAGGAGAGAGAAAATGTGATTCTAGGATGGCCCTTATGGGATTCTGGTCCCGAAGCAGGACTCCTGGCTGAGACCCTCCTCCTTGCTGAGACCCGGGCCACTCATCACCTCCTGCCCCCTGACTCCCAACCCACACACAGCACAATACAAAAAAAGAGCATCTTACGGGAACACTGGAGAGAGACGTACCGCTGGGAAGGGCATTCAGACCTGCAAGAGGACACACAGAAGGTGAGAAGAGTAGCCACCTCCTCCAGGAAGACTTCCCAATTGACTCCTGCTCAGATCCGATCCCATTTCCAGGAAGCTACCCTTGTCACAAGAAGTGGAGACTGACTTTCTCTCTCCCAGTGGGAAATTCTTCCTTCCGCACTTTCTCCAGGAATAGGGATGGTTCAAAGCAAATTATCTCCATTCTCACCTCCCTCCCAGTTCTTTGAACCCAAGTCTTCACTGTTCTAGCATCTTCCACAACTAAACAGGTAACCAACCGAAGGCTCCTCTGATAGGTCCTCAGGGTAACAAGCAAACCCACCTAACCTAGAGCAGGCATCCAGATGCACCACGCCATCTCTCAGACCCTTGCTTCTTCTCTCCCTTCCACAAAGTAAACAATGCCAGCGGGTGGAACACCTCCCCCCCAGTGGATTATGTTACAATTTGGATATGTGCTATCCCTCAAAAGTTCATATGTGAGACGATATAAGAACATTCCGAGGTGAGATGATTAGATTATGAGGGTGGTAGCAATCGATGGATTAGTCCACTGATAAGGATTCACTGTGTGGTAACTGCAGACAGGTGGGAGTGGTTGGAGGATATGGGTCACTGGGGCTTTGCCTCACAGGCTGGTATTTTGTCCTTGGTGAACGGTGTTCTCTCTGATTCCTCATTGCCACATCCTGAGCTGACTTTCTTTGCTATACCCTACCACCATGATGTTCTGCCTCACCTGTGGTCCAGAGCAATGGAGTTGGTTGATCATGGACTGAAGCTCTGAAACAATGAGCCAGAATATATTTTCCCTCCACTAACTATTCTTGTCGGGTCTTTTGGTCACAGTGACCAAAAAAAAAAAAAAAAAAGTGATTAAAACTGACTGGGAGAGGAAGGGCTGCAACACAAGGATGACAGAGAACCAGGAGGTCCCAATGGAGGCTGATGCTTCCTAGATGGGCCTCCTGGTCCCGGGCCACTTGCACCTGCAGTGCCCTTGCTCTTGATCTCCAACCCAATCCCAGCTATGCTTTTTACTGCTGCCCCTACTCCAGTCTCTGCAGAAGCTTTCAGTTCAAACACCTGGCTGATGGGTGGCCCCAAGATTTATTTGTCAGGCAGCAACTGAATTATGACTCTCAAACTGTCCTGTGACAGAGGGGACGCCTCTCTTGGGAACCCTGTTCAAAGGCCTCCATTTGAGACTGCCCTGTTGCTATGGTGAAGCCCTATTCAATAGGAGGTTCTGAGCCAGCCACAGAGTTATTCAGTTCTTGGCCTTGAGATTCAGACACCAGGTGCTCGGGGGTGGAAAGTTATGGGCACAAGTTGACAATCATAATCAGGCTGCTCATACTCATGACCTTGGCTCTGCTTACTTGGAAGAAACGTTCTCACAATAAATCCTTTTGATGTTTGTACCTACGTAATAAACATGCTGAGCTTGTTGCATGTCACCACCTCCTAACAGGGTTGTAGTCAACCACCGAGACCCAGTTTTTTCCTCTATTTGTGTATCTGTCTTTCCTCCATCTCCTCACTTCCTGGCTCAGAAAACTGAATTAAGAGCCATGCAGGGGACATGGCATTTATTAATTGTCACTGACAACCAGGCAAACTCTCAGCCCGAAGGCTCAAATAAGAACTTTTAAGCCAGTAGGCGGGGTGGTGAAAATGGAACGTAACTGAGATACCCTTGAACGTTCATGATGGATTCCTGGGGCCTGGGTCCATGAAAGGCAAGGGAGAGGGGCTCCCTGACTCAAAGACCCTCCCAGCCCCTCATTCCACTGCTCACAGGCAGGCAGCCTGGTTCACCCCACCACACCTGCGGAGGCTCTCCTGGATGGTGGAGTTGTACTCAGAGATTGAGAAACTGCTGGCAAAATCCCTGTGGGCCACCTCGGTTGTCCGGTAAGCACTGTGAGGGAGGAAGGAGAAGAAGAATGAGCCCACTGGAGATAGAGTGTCCCAAGTTCTCCACATGGCTTTAGAGCCCTCACCCCAACAGCCCTGCAGACAGAGGCTGGACCGCAGTGGTCTGAATGGTGGCCACTCTTCCATGTAGCAGTCAAGGCCCCATATAGTTGGACCCCACCTGCATATTCTGCCCCAACCCACTAGCCCCGTGTACCAGCCCAGTACTTCTCAAAGCGTGGTTCCAGACAGGGAGTTCTTTAGAAACGCACATTCCCAGGTTCTACCCCAGACCTATTGAATTGGAAGCTCTGGGGATGCTCCCAGCAATCTTTATTTTAACAGGTCCTCGAGGCAGTTCTGATGCAAGTTTGAGAAGCACCAATCTCACCCTTTTCTGTCTAAACTGTGGTCCATGAACCAGCGGCATCAGCATCATCCCAGACCTGCCGAGTCTGAATCTGCATTGCAAAGATCCCCAGGTTGCTGATTTGCATTTTTTAAGTTTGAGGACCCTAGACAAGTACACTGGTGACTCTCAGGGCACAGCATGCCAGGAATCCCCTTGGGTATGTGCTAAGCAGGTTCTAAATCCTAATCACAGAGATGTGGGTTCTGGGGCACATCTTCACAAGCACCTCAGGTGATTCTGGTGTGTTCCACTCTCTGTGTGGAAATTGTGTACATTTCTAGAATGTGGTGTGTCCTTGCCCAAAGCTCACACATGCTCTTCCTCTACCCAGAGGGAGGGCCCATCCTTCCATCCTCTGCTCTTTCTTCCAAACGCAGCTAGGCACCTTCGCTGTCCTGGGCCCTCAGAGCCCCCACGCATGTCCTTAAGTGGGATTGTTGGTGTAAGCCTCTCTTACTAGAGCATCTTCAAGGGCAGGATCACCTCTTACTCCATTGTGTCCAGGTGCCACATAGTCACTAGCAGCTCATGAAAGCTCAGTGAATGCTCTTTGAATAAACGATATTTAAAGAACTGAATCTCCCCGGGGGTTCAGGCTTGAATGTGGTCACACAATTCATGAATAACAAATGTCATTGGTTTCCATTGGATTACTCAGCATCTCCCTGCCCTCCACCAGGACTCTGAGGCTGAGGAGAGGGACGAGAACTAGTTTTAAGTCCTAGCCCCCAACCATGGTTTTCCAGGTGATTCTTTTACAGAGAACCCACAGGGAGATCCTAAACCTTTTCCCCACAACCTCACACACAAAACCACTCAGCTTAATGACTCAGGCCAAGAGGGAGGTTGCCAACTGGAGGCTCCTTCCGTAGGAAGGTCACGATCCACCCTGCTCCCTGTTCCACCCATCATCATTGGCTCCTTGATTTAAAATCTTTAGAGTTAAAGCTTCTTATGACTTGACCTGGCCACACCTGCCCCACCTGATTTCCCATTTCATGAGTTCTAGTCCAAACAAAAACTAGTACTGCTCAGAGTCCACCAAAGGGCTTTGCATAGCCTGAGTTTCTGGTTCCCAGTTGTCAGAAGATGAGACCTGACCAAACATCCAGCCTCCTCGTGGGGCCTGAAACCATTCAGTGTGGCAATGACACAAGGTGCTTTGCTGCAGAGCTGTAGAGGGGACTGATTACAGCCAATAATTACGGGGCCTCAGGGAAACCGCTTGCCCCACACTCATAGGATCCCAGGGCCACTGCCTTTTTGAAAGACATACCCTGAGCTACTAGGATCAGCCCTGGTGGCCTATGACCCTTTAACAAGGGGTTCCTATGATGCGCCTGCGACACCCCTGCGAAGAGCCTGCTGCACCTCTGGGGCCCTCGGGAGGTTTACCTTTCAAACCCCAGCTGCCGGCAGGTCTTCTCTGAGTCGGAGTCGTTCCAGCTGCTGCTGCAGACGGGAAGCCACTCATGAGAGGACCCAGAGTAGACTTTCAGCAGAGACTTCTCCCAGTCAAACCTCACTGCAGGGCAGAAAAGGGCAGAGCAGATTCTCAGCACCCAGGAGGCTTCGCTCTTGGGGAGGTGTGAAGGGAATCTCCAAGAGGCTCCTGTCCTGGGGCCGTTCCCTCAGGCCTCGGACATTCGGGAGGTTGGCTCCGGCAGCAGTGGCAGGCCAGTCCTCGGAAACCCAAGATGCTGGGCAAGGGCAGAGCCCTGGCCAGGGAAGGGGCAGGGCGAGATCTCTCCACCAAGGACCCGGAGCCACTGGGAGAAGGGGTGCACATTGCCAGGAACCATCACCCCGAGAGGACAGTGGCATGCCCAAAGGAGAAGGTAACAAGAGAAATAAGGTCTGTGATCTGACACGACAGACTGTCACAGATGATTGTAGTTGTGGACAAGTGGACATGTCTATGCACAGGTGAAATGGACGGGCCACCTGTACATACAGGCACCCTCACATACACACCTCAGCAGGGCTGAGTGCAGACCTCACACACTCACGAGCCACACGCTCACGAACCACAACAAGAGCACAAACAGATCTCTCTCTAGAACTTCAAGAAACCACAGGAGTGGCAAAGTGGAGGTCACCCACTGGACAGAGAGGAGGGACACAGGGATGGTGCTCTGGACCCCTTAGTCATCTCTAGTCAGAGCTGCTCCGCTTAGATCAGTCTGATATTTGAGAGTTGTCAGATTTTATTGGAGACTCACTAATCTTGTTCAATTCATTCACTTTACAAATTAAGAAACTGCAGCCCTGAGAAGGTAAGTGGCTTATACAGGTCACACAGCACTGAAGTCAAGCTTTAAACCCAAGTCTACTGTAACTAGGACCCAGATTTTCTGATTCTCTGTCCATTTCCTCCTGTTTGATCTCTTACAGTTTGCACCACAGTTAGAAGTCACCAGAGCGTGCATGCACACACACACACACACATGTGCGCACATGCACGAACACACACACACACTCCCATGTCCAGCCTCCTTACCACAGCCCAGCTCGTCACTCTTCAGCTTGCAGTCCACCACCCCATCACAGCGAACTGCGTGCTTGGGGCAGCTCTCCACGGGCTCCTTGTACTTGATCCCCGTGTGGCCCCGCCAGAAGTAGACTGGAAAAACAGAAGCAAAAGCTGGGTCACAGCCGACCCCACAGAGGCGAGACACTGAGAAGCCCAAGGCCCTGGGGGTTCTGAGACACCGACCTGCAATCCCTCTCGGACTCTGGGGCTCTCGTCCCCCATCTGTATGGAGAGAAAGGCTGCTCAGGAATGCTCCGGAATGCTCCAGAAAGCTCCTGCAAGCAGGGCAGCCCCAGGCAGACTCGAGCAGCCAGCCACCCAGAGAGAGGAGGGGGAGAGAGAGAGAGATGGGGTGCTGAGGTGGGCAGCTCTTGGGGGTCCCCCTGCCCTGCGCGCTGGCTGAGGCAGGGGCTGGAGAAACCACCCCCTCCAGTGTCCTGAGGCCCCTCAGGACCCTCTGGCATCCCCTCTTCTCTGTGCTCCACAGGGTCAGAGCAGACATTTTTATCCATACAATCACACACATGCAGCCACCATGGTCTTGTCCTCTCAAGGGTGACTGTCCTTCCAGCCTAGGGAGTTCCTGGGTGGGCTTCCTTCTCCCTCTCCCCTAAGTGAGGGTGTCTCCTGTGCTATCCTTGCCTCACTACTTGCCTTTATGCCTTCAAATGTCTTCTCACTCAACTCTTCTCACTCAAGTGTATAAGAAAACCTCTTCAAGAACCTTATACAATCAGCTTCTTGACCTCCTGTTTCTAACAGCAATCCCTTTCCAAGCCAGGAACTGTTGCCTTACTGCCTGGAGACACTACCCGCCCCCCCCCCTCAAGATGCCCCAGACAGAGTCCTCATTCCTCACCCGGCCTCCTGGCCTAGCTGACTCCTCAGCCCCAAACCCACATTCTCCCACTGGCCCCACGACTTGCTCTTGGTCACCAAGGTAAAGGCCACTTGTTGTGACTGCTCCTTCCAGTGCAGACACAAATCCCTCCTCTCCATGTCATGGTCCTCCTGTCCTCCTAATCCCTGACCTCTGGGAAACACGGGGCAGTTCAGCTCTCAGAATGTTCGTGAAGTGGCCACCTCAATGTGGATGGGAGCTGGGAGGCTGGGCTCCAGTCCTGACCCCACCATGTAGCTGCACAGTGACCTTCACAAGTCACACCACCTCCCTGGCCCTGATCTCCAGACCTCCCTGAAGGAGCCACTGGGGACTTCAGGAAATGCTCCAAAACCAGGCCAGAAGCTTAACTCTATTCAGGGAGCCCAACTTTGGGTGCCATATGCTCCCTCTGTGGGTCATTTTCCACTCTCATGGGGCAGGATGCAGGAGAGGAGCAGGGTGGGAGCACCCATAGGAGGTGCCACGTGGCCCCACAAGGCCTTTACACACATCATGACGGACTCCACTACATGGTCATCAGGTGGGGAAACTGAGGCTCAGAATGGTAACAACTTGTTGAAGCCATGCAGTTGGTAGGAAGCAGGAGCAGGGTGTGAGGGCAGGGAGTTCCTGGGTGGGCACGTGGCCCCCTCTCACACAGCCCTCTTCCTCAGCCACCCTGCCCTTTGCCCCACCGTCTCTGCAATAGTATCCTTATGCCTCTCTGTGTGGCCTGGCCTTACTGAGCCAAACAGATGACCCCAGGCCCCCAAGTGTGTACTCTCCCCTGTGGCAGGTCCCCTCCCTCTCCTCATTCCGGCCCCCACACTTCCAGCTGCTGCTTATCTGCTCTCAGGCCCAGTCCAGGTCAGAACTGCTCTTCCATCTTCCACGTCTCCATCTGGCCCCTGCACCCTGGCCCATATAGGTGTCACCTCTTTCTCACAGTCATGCTCAGACACATTTGGCCTGAGTGATTTCCAACCTCTGCCAATCCCAGGAGTCAGAGTGTGATGCGTGCCCACTTTTGTTCCCTACTGAGTTCCCCCCTGTGCTGGGCTCTCCCAGTCAACTGCTGAGCAGAGAGCCTGGGGCGCACCCTGGGTATCTTTTCCAAAGAGGGAGAAATTGAAGGGTCCTGAAACCCTGAACTTAGAACTGGCCAGATATCCATGAGATACTTTTTCTCATCAATGTTTTCATGCTTTTTTTTTTTTTCTTTTATCTTTTTAGTAACTAGCATTAGGAGAGTGAGGATTTGTGCCAGGAATTATGCCATCATCTCATTGGGTCCTCAAACCCGATGAAGTTGGAATGAGAGCTGATGGGCACATGGAAACGGGTTCTGTCCCATTTGAAGATGCAGAGACTGAGCTCAGCGTGGTTAGCTCACTTGCCCGGGTAAGTTGCACAGGAAGTAGCCCAGAGGGACCCAAGCCCAGGCTCCTCTGCATCCCACACTCTTAACCCAGCTGCCTCAAAGGCTGTTCTATGGTCCAAGGCCATTTGCAGGAGTGTCTCTGCATGAATGTGGTAGCAGAGTGAGCATGGGGTGCCCTGTCCCTGATGTGTGCCCGCATCCCAGGGCCCTGTGCCACCTGGCAACCACCAGAACCCACCCCTGCTCCCTCCATTCAACTCACAGAGAAGGATGAGCGCGACCACGAGGGCGATGAGGAGGAGGACACACCCGATGAGCGGCAGCTGCTTCTGGCTCTCCTGCCAGGAGAACTTGGGCAAGCCGAGACCTAGGAGCAGGGCAGCAAGGGAGGTAAGGCTGCTGGGGAGGAGTCTGGCAGGTGGAGGAGAAGGAAGCAAGGCTGGCCCGGGAGGGCCCATTAGGACCTCTGCACCCAGAGTATGCCTCCACCCTCCTGATGCCAACCCTTTTATGCACTCCTCTGGGCCAGCCAGGCACTTTGCATATGTTCTCTGACTTCTTTCTCACAGTATCCTTGTAAGCTGAGTCCCATTTTATAGATAGGGAAACTGAGGCTCATGGAAATGAAATAACTTGCCCAAGGTTGCTTGGCTAGGGAGTGACAGGGCAGGGGATCACATGCAGTGTGTCTGATTCCAAAGCCCACTAAAGTGCCTCACCCACTCTGAGAAGCAAGACTGGGATGGTCCCCAAACCTCTTTGGCTAGGAGGAACCCAGCACAGGGGGGAACCTCCGTAGGGTGCAAAATGAGCACATATCACAGAGCCCTGTCCTCAGGGAGCTTAGACTCCTAGGGGCAGGGGCTGAAAATACTTCAGGCCAAATGTGTCTGAGTGGGACTGTGAGGAAGAGGTGTGGAGACCATGGTGGCCGGTCACAGTCAGATATCAACCAGGCCTGCCTGCCTTGGGTTTTCAAGTGACACTTCCTCTCTGCCTTTGCCTCCCCAGGTCCCTCACAGCCCACCCTGGCCATGCCCAACGTCATTATCCCAGAGGCCTGAGGAGCAGAGAGCGCCAGCTGAGATCTCCTGACACCCACAGACTGCTTCCCTGTTCCTCCTGCCCTCCCTGCCATGTCCCCCTTACCTGGGCTCTCCCCGCTGGCCCTGGTGGCTGGCGCTGACCTGGCAGGAGATGCCCGGACTGGGACAGCCCCCACTGGTGTCGCTCTAACAAGACACACTCTTGTTGGAGAGGACGTCGTGGAGGCTGACCTGGCCGATGATGACCCTCCCGATGAGGACCTGGATGGGGAGGCCCGAGCCGGAGACGTCCTTGCTGGAGAAGCCCGGGCTGGGGGCGTCCTTGCCGGGGAAGCATTCTATAACAGAACAGAGGGCGTCCCTCAGGCGGGGCCAGGGGATAAATGGACAAGGGCTGGGGTGGACAAGGAAGCACCTGAGAAGACATGTGTGAGCAAGGGGAGAGAGAGTGCTGGCCCCGGCTCCCCGACGGGGACCCGCAGACGTGGGCTGAGGGCAGGGGGCCATGTGCTGTGAGCTGGGGCACCTCCTCAGGCTGTGTGTGTAGAGGGAGGGTCAAAGAAGGGGCTGCCGGGAGGCACACTCTCTCTGAGATGTGGGATGGAGGAATCCTGTCCCCTGTGGGGAAAGTCACCACCCCCCTCACTCCCATCCTTTTCTTTCATGTATGTGTTAAATTATAAAATACTGTCTCACTACTATAAGCTTTTGTGAAAAAGTAAAACACCCTGCTTAAGAAAAGCCCTCAGCTGCCCTGACAAGCCCCTATTCTCTGCCATAGTATCCTTATGCCTCTGCTGTGTGGCCTGGCCTTACTGAGCCAAACAGTATCCTTTTTTAATATTTATTTTTTTTAATATTTATTTTTCAATTTTTGGTGGACACAATATCTTTATTTATTTATTATTTTTTTTTAAAGAGAGAGAGAGAGAATTTTTTAATGTTTATTTTTTAGTTTTCGGCAGACACAACATCTTTGTTTGTATGTGGTGCTGAGGGTCGAAACTGGGCTGCATGCATGCCAGGCGAGCGCGCTACCACTTGAGCCACTTGAGCCACATCCCCAGCCCAGTCCCACTGGATCTTGCATGCATATGCACATGCGCACGAATCCGCCAGGAGCCTCAAGAGGCGAGAGGCAAGGGAAGAAGGCACAGGCTGGGGTGCGGCTCTCCCATGCTTGGACAAGGACCTTAGTTGGAGTGGTTTTTAATTTATATTTACTGTGTTAATTTATATGTACAGAGGACTTAATGTGCTGTAAGCCCTTTATATATATTTCCTCATTTAATCCTCTTAACAATCCTATGAGGCAGGAACCATTATTATTCCCATTTTGCACAGGGAGGAACAGAGGTGGAGAGATGAAGCAACTTGATCAAGTTCTCAGAGCTAGAAAGTAGCAGAGTCAGGACTTGAACCCAGAAAGTTGGAGTCCAGGGCTCCTGGCGGACGGCTATACCAAGGAAGGCAGCAGCTGGAACTTCAAGGGCAGTCAAAGAACAGCCAGTGCTGCTCCTTTCTGGAAAGCCAAAGCTTGGAGTGATCTAAATCCGGGAGAGGGAGCTGGTGGGCAGAAGTCCCCCTGACCTCCCTCCTGCACCTCTGCCTCTTCAGTCCCCTTCTGAGCCCCCAGAGCAGGAGCTGAACTGGCTCCCGGGCTACATCTGACCATCATTGTAACATCTGCTGAGAACTGGTTGGCTGCTCAGGAGGGCAGCTGTCCTGGCGACAGTGGAACAGTGGAGGAACCCCACCTAGGCTTGGGGACCCAGGGGTGGGGAGGGCACTGGCTCTCTTAGGCCTCCATTTCCATCCCTCGCCAACCACACATTGAACATCCTTCCTAAGCAGACCAGACCCCAGTCTTCCTCATGGGCACATCCAGCCGGAGTGCACCCCTCATCCCTGCCACAAACACCTATTTGGTTTTACTTTTTACATATCTTTGAAAAACTTTTTAAAAATTTGTTTTAATTAGTTATACATGACAGGAGAATGCATTTCAATTCATTGCACACAAATGGAGCGCAACTTTTCATTTCTCTGGTTATATACGATGTAGAGTTGCATCGTATGTGCAGTCATATATGTACTTATGGTAATGTTGTCCATCTCATTCCACCTTCTTTCCTGTCCCCATGTCCTTTCCCCTCTTCTCCCATTTCCTTTGCCCAATCAAAATTTGTTCATTCTTCCCACTCCCCCCACCATTATGGATCAGCATCCACTTATCAGAGAGAACATTTGGCCTTCATTTTTTGTTGATTGCTTACTTCACTTAGCATATATTCTCCAACTCCATCCATTTACCTGAAAATGCCATAATTTTATTCTCTTTTAAGGCTGAATAATATTCCACTGTGTATATATACCACAATTTCTTTATCCATTCATCTGTTGAAGGTCATCTAGATTGTTTCCATAGTTTAACTATTGTGAATGGAGCTGCTATAAAATGTTTATTGATGTGGCTGCATCACTATAGTAGGCTGATTTTAAGTCCTTTGGGTATAGACCAAGGAGTGGGATAGCTTGGTCAAATGGTGGTTCCATTCCAAGTTTCCTAAGGAATCTCCATATTGCTTTCCAGAGTGGTTGCATCAATTTGCAGTCCCACCAGCAGTGTATGAGTGTACCTTTTCTCCCATATCCTCTCCAACACTTATTATTGCTTATATTCTTTTGATAATTGCCATTCTGACTGGAGTGAAATGAAATCTTAGCGTAGTTTTGATTTGCATTTCTCTAATTACTAGAGAAGTTGAACATTTTTTCATATATTTGTTGATCAATTGTATATCTTCTTCTGAGAAGTGCCTGTTCAGTTCCTTGGCCCATTTATCTTGGAAATTAGTGTTCTATCTGACGTTCGTGTAGTAAAGTTGTTCTCCCACTCTGTGGGTGCCAAAAACATACATTGGTGAAAAGATAGCCTTGTCAACAAATGGTGCTGGGAAAATTGGAAATCCATATGCAGCAAAATGAAATTAAATCACTACCTCTCACCATGCACAAAACTCAAAGTCAAGTGGACCAAGGATTAGGAATTAGACCAGAGACCCTGCATCTAGTAGAGGAAAAAGTAGGCCCAAATCTCCATCACGTTGGATGAAGTCTGCCTTCCTTAACCAGACTCCTAAAGCTCAAGAAATAAAATCAAAAATTAATAAATGGGATGGATTCAAACTAAAAAGCTTCTTCTCAGCAAGGGAAACCATCAATAATGTGAAGAGAGAGCCCACAGAGTGGTTTTACTTTATAAATTCCCTCTTCTGTGAGTCAGAAGTAATCGGTTTCGGGTATATCCTCATTTTTGGTGGGGATGAGGAATGAATGCAAGGAAGAATCCCCGGTTCCTGACCACAAGTGACTTGCCAGAGACACTGAGCGCTGCTGTCTGGCAGGCCGGCCTGGGCCAGCAGGGGCGGGCTCGGGTGCATCTGGGGACCTGAAGGCAGCTGAGCCAGGGCTGAGGTCGCCCTCTCATTGCCATTGTCTAGAGCCAGATTTCCATGAAACAAAGGTTAGACTCTGGCCACTCTAAGCAGAACAGGACTGGGGTCGGGACGAAGGTGGAAATGGGGACAGTTGATGGCACTGGTGTGGGTCAGGCAGACCTGGGTCCCAACCCTGGGTCTATTACTCAGTAGCAATGTGACTTTGGGCCAGTACTTTAATTCTCTAAGCCTTTTTTTCTTCATCTATAAAATACCCCTTAGGAGCATCCTTGCTGGCATCTGGCGCACAGAAAGTCCTAGAAAATGGCTGTTCCCCTCCCCCTTGCCCTGAAGCACACAGCATGCTCAACCATGCCTAGATCATCAGCCAGGGACATGATGAGTGGCAGATATGGGCTGAGTGGTGGGTGAGCTCATCTTAGGGAGGAAAAGCAGGGTGATGGGCAAAGTCAGGGTCAAGTCCCACCCATGTAAGACCCTGAGCTTCCCACCTGCTAGGGACCCTCTCTCCTAAGTTCACACTCTACATTTTCCCAACTTCAAGGGTATTTCCCATCGTTCAGATAATAAAATACTAATCACTCATAAGTAGACGGCACTTTAGAGTTTACAATTGACATTCATGTCTGTGGCCTCACAAGGTCCTCATCTCATCCTGAAAAGCTGATCATTCTGGGAGCCCATTTTGCAGATAAGTAAGTCAAGGCTCAGAGCTAGATTACCAGAATCACCCAGGACTCCCCTCTGGCTTACTTGCATGAGTTCCTGCCCCTCTTGAATCAGGAGAGCCTTCTGGAGCAGTCTGCTTATGCTTAAGGTGCTCATTTCACATTTGGCACACAGCCAAAGAACTAGGACCACCAAAGAACTGGGACCTGGGGCCTGGTAGGGCCAGCTGCTCCATTGGGAACCCAGAGGTTCCCACAGGGAAGTCAGTCTAGTGGAACCTTCTGGCATGAACCATGGTTGGGCCCTGTGACCTGCCAGGACTGGGCAGAACATAGTGACCTAGGGCAGTGCCGTCACAGTTAGTGACTGTGCTAGAATCTAGCTGTGTGACATTGGACAAGTGACTTCGCTTGTCACAACTCAGCTTCCTTATCTGTGGGATCCAGTTCACCCCGCTCCGTAGCACGGTCGTCATAGGTGATATACACAAAGCACTTGCTGAAAAGTAAGGGCTTGGGTGACATTGGCTGTGCTGGGGTTGCTCGCTGTGGTTTGGGAGTGCTGGCCTTGAAACAGGTCTGCCTGAAAATGCCTGGGTCGTTTCTAACTGGGTTTCCTTGGGCAAGTAACATGGAGCCCATCAGAGCCTGGCTCCATATCTGTAAAGTGGGCTTAATCTCACCCCCTTCCCAGGTAAATGGGGAATGTACAGGAAAGATCCTGGTCTATAAATGTGTGTTCAACTGTAATAAGGTTAACAGCCCACTAGGGACTTTGCTGCATCCTATTTCAACCCTCTGACAGCTCTTTGTGGTTGGTATCATGAGCCCCATTTTACAGATATCAAAACCAAGGTCCAGGGAGGTTAGGGATACACCAGATTCACCTACCAGGGAAGTGACACAGCTTGGATTCTAACCAGGTCTGCCAGGAGCAAGTAGAGTCTTGACCAACAGTATCACGGGTACCCAGGGGAATTTCCTTCCTCTCTTCAGGTTAGTATTTGTGAAGCTTCACCTCCACTGTTCCCTTTGATTCTCACAAGGCTCCTAGTGAGCAAGCTGGGCAGTATGATTGTCCCCAGTTTCTACAAGAGGAACTGGGGCTCAGGGGGACTGAGGAGTAGGCCTACCCCACCCCCAACCTCTAACGTAATCTTTGCATCCCCAGGGAAGAGCCCAGGCTGTCTCCACCTGAATGTGACTATGACTCTGGGACCCTGGGACCTCATCATGAGGGGTACAACAAAGGGCTGGGCTGGAGAAGAAGGGGTTGAGAGGGTCTCAGGGGGCGAGACACTGAGGAAGATGGCGGGAGGATGGGGGTGCATTCATGATGCTGGAGCAGCCCGGGGTTAGACGGGGGCGGGGGTGGGGGGTGTCGGCAGGCATGCTGGGAAGCCGGGAGCAGCCAGCATGAGCAACGTCAGCAAAAGTGCAGCTGCCCTGAGTCGGGGTGTTCAGCCCTGGTTTTGGCAGAGCGAGCCCTCTGTTGTCAGAGCTGGTGGGAGGCAGGTGGACCAAGGCAAGACAAGTAGCATCCTTAGTGAGACCCTCTGTCCACTCCCTGACTCTGAACCTGGACCCAGCCATCGCAGGACATTAGGAAGCATCTTCATCTTCAGGGGCCATCAGAATAAGAGATCCCACAACCATCCCTCTCAGACATATTATGGCTGGCCACCCCACCCTGCTAGAAGTTCTTTCTGATGTCTAACCTGCTACAGCACTAACTCATTTCCTTCCCTCAATTCTTGGAAAGCAACTACTAATATTCCATCCTCCTACCTACCCAGAGGCTTGATGAGCTTGAGGGCAGATGCTTTTAGGAGGTGGGGAGCAGGAAAGGGAGGAGACCTTTATCTAAGGTCCTGAGATAAAAGGGGCAGAGCCAGAACCAGAACCCAGGCCTCCCAAATCCTTGCCTTTGCCAGTAAGCACAAGACCGGGAATAGGACTCAGATGCCAAATCTCTGCTGTGCCCTGACCTCTCCACCATGTCCCTGCAGACCAGAGGCTCAGCCACCCACATGGGGGCATGTGGACAAGGCAGAGCAGCAGCTCCCAGGGGCTCTGCACCTTTGTCCTGCCCATCATTCTCTCCTGGCCCTGCCTCTCCTCCTCACCTACCCTGGGGGACTCTGGGGTTAGCCCTGGGGGTAACATGGCTGCGAGCCCTTCCCCCACCATGAAAGGCCTGCACTCCAGGGTGCCCCTGCTGTGCCTCCGCAGCTCCCAGGGCTCTGTTCAAAGACTATCTGGACCCTCCAAATATCCTGGGACAAGAGGCAGCAAGGGAGGCCTCTGGGGCAAGGAAAGTGAGGGCCACCAGGAAGAGAGCAGAGGACAGTTCCTGGTTCCAGGTTCTTTTCAGGAGTCTGTAAGGATTATGATTCTCATCTCACAGACTAGGAAGCAGAGGCCTTAAACATCTGCTCCTCTTGACTGGGACTGGGGAAGCATTGAACCCAAGACCCCTTCACCACTGAGCTACATGCCCAGCCCTTTTAATTTTTTATTTTGAGACAGGGTCTCACCAAGTTGCTTAGGGCCTTGATAAGTTGCTGAGGCTAGCCTCAAACTTGTGATCCTCCTGCCTCAGTCTCCTAAATTGCTGGATTACAGGCACATGCCACTGCGCCTAGCTAGACCGGAAACATTTGTGTGTTTTGCCTGAAGTTGTTGAGGTCTGTCTTATGGCAGACCAGGGATTTAAAAACAACGAAATCCAAGGCCCCTTTCTTTCAGTCTGGTGCTCTCTATACTGAGTCCCCAGGGCTGGGTTCTGTACCTCCAGGTGAGTGGGGAATTTTTCTGGTTTCTTGTAGGGACTCCTCCCCCTGGGACTGCTAACCTAGTGGGGGATGGGAGTGAGTTAACAAGCCCCTGAGAGTGTCCTGCCTTTGGCCTCCCCTGTGTCTCCTGTGGGCTCAGTTGGTGATGTCATGGAGGAGAGGGGCTCTCTGTCTGTGCTGAGTGACACCACAGCCAACTCATGGGTGCTTCACCCCTGGCTATGTGGCTGTGCTGTGGACTGAGCCCCAGGCTCTGCAAAGAGGCAGCAGCATGGACTCTTACAGACATGGTCAGTCTTATCCCCACGCAGACAGTGAGGAGGACGCTATCTAAAGCTCCCCTGGTAGACCTGAAGAAGATCCAGCGACCTTGGTGGCAACCTCCCAGCCTGGGGCAGGCCCAATGGGTCCCTCCAGGTCCAGTCGAAGCTCCATCCTTGGGGACATCCTTTCATTAAGCTACCACCCCTGGTGTGGGGGGCTGGGCACTTCAGATTGTCAGAGCTGGGAGGAATTTGAAACCCCTTCAGCCCAAGCCCTTTATCTGGATAAGGCAATGAAGGACCAGAGAGGCTTGGTGGCTTGCTGAAGATCACACAGCCTGTTAGGGACAGTGGCAGGACTAGAAGCTCAAACCTCTAGCCACATCCTTGAGCTGTCCCATGACACTGTACTCTCCCACAGCCTGCCCCTCACCATCCTCCAGAGAGGAAAGACCCTTCCCCAGACCTAGGCCTCAGATACGCACCCTCTTCCCCAGAAACTCTGCATATCAAGGACTCTCAAAGGGTGGGCACAGGCAGGACCATAGGCTGGAACCCCAACACTCTGGACTAGACAGGAAAAGCTGCCCCCAGCCCCCAAAAGGACCAAGAGGGGCAGGAAGGAGCTCCCCTTGTTAGAGCCTAAAATGCTTCCCTGGGGGCTACTAAGGACCCCATGGGCTACAGTGGGGTGGCCCTGACCCTATCCAGTATGACAACTACACCGGGCTGGGCTCTGGTGGTAAGGGCTTCTTCCCCTCCTCGCCGCCTGGCCCAGGCCTTACTGTGCCTTCAGGGCCACAGGGCTCTCTCCCACTCTCCTGTTCCCTGAACCTGGAGTTCCCGGAATATAGGCAAACTCACCATCGCCCCCTGGCGCCGGCTCCCTGCCCACCTGCTCAGTTCACCCCTGTTGTTGCTAGGCCAAGAGGAAGCTGTTTTGCCAAAACAAGACACTTAAGAGGCCATTGTTCTATTAACCAGTCTTCCCGCCCAGCACCCAGCCTGGAGCCTGGCACACACTCCCACACACCTGTGTTCCCATTGCCAAGTCACAGAGGACAATTCAGGGAAGACAGGCAGGTGTAACAGGCAGAAGGCTGCTCAGGACCAACGATAGCATGATGCGGGTCTCAGGTGGGGGCTGTGTCCCTACAGGGGCGAAGGACACACAGAGCTTTCAGAGGTGCCTGCACTTTGGGCTGAGGTTGGCAAGGTGAACTGAGTCCACGGGCCTGCCACCTTGGGAGCCTGCCCAGCCCGTCCTGGGGAAGGTGCCTTGTCCTAGAGGGTCCTGGATCTCACCAATCCAGAGCATGTGTGGTCTTGGGTGATTTGGAACCAGCATAAGAAATAGGAATTCCCAGCATAAGAAAATCTGTCCCACAAAGGATGGTTGTTTTATCAGTGGGTGTACTTCAGTCTTTCTCTAATAAGCACTGCAGGTCTAATGTGCACCATTGGGAAGAACAGATGCATGTATCCAGTGCGGCACCCGGCAATCCCACTCTCTGGGATTCCAGCCACTGTTAGGGAACCAGAAAGGGAGTCGGGGAAGTTTGTCCAACCCTCTTCTTTGGAAGGTGGAGGAAAACTAGATGTAGAGAGAAGATATTTGTTCAAATTTAGAGGAGCCAGGATTAGACCCCAGAGGATGACAATGATGGAGGTAATTCCTAACACTGTGGTTATATCTGCATCTCTATCAACGTTGGAACGTTGGATGTTGTTCTAGAAGAGGCTTACTAAGTGAAAGACCTTCCTTCCTTCCTTCCTTCCTTCCTTCTTTCCTTCCTTCCTTCCCTTCTCCTTCCTCCTCCTCCCTCTCCTTCTTTTTCTTTGTTGTGTTGGACTCCAGTCTATTTTTCTACACTTTTTATTGGTGCATGATAGTTTTACATAATGGTGGCACTTGCTGTTACATATTCTTACATGCACACAATATAACAGTATCTATTCTATTGGTGCTGTTATTATTCCATTTTATAAAGGAAAAAAACTAAGGTACAGGGAGGTTTAGAGCTTGCCCACAGCCTGGAACTTGGTCAGTTCTCTGTCCACCACAGCATGAAACTTTTGATTGGTTTTGGGTTTTTGTTGGTGTTTTTGTTCATTTGTTTGGTTAGTTGGTTGTTTTTGAGATGGGGGTCTCACCAAACTTGTTCAGGCTGGCCTCCAACTTGGATTCTCCTGCTTCAGTCTCCCAAGTCACTGTGATTCTAGGTCTGCAAACAGCACCTGTCTCACCTTTGCTTTTGAATATGGAGAAACTGAGCGCCTTGTCCATCCCTTTCCCAAGATCCTTCTGAAGACTTAGTTTCTCCCATAGGAGCATTAGCAGGCTCATGCCCATTGGCCACCATCTTCCTTACTAGTGTTTAGAGCTGAGACAGAAACTGAAATCATCTCTCTGCAGTAAAGCCCTCGGGGAGAAGGCTTGGCCTTATTGACCAGCATCTCCCAGCCCATTCCCGTCTCATCAATCTCAACAAATACTTCAAACATGATTAGCAGCCCCCTCTCTAGCTTGCCCTGTCCTTACCCCAGAGAATCCACCTAAGACCAAAGGACAAATTTTAAAACCTTCAATAAGGAAAGAATGGTTCATTTCTTTCATTTTGAAGTAAGTTCTGACAATCTCCCTTCCAAGATGATCATGGCCTACCATACCTTTGACATTTAAGTATTAATTAGAAGTCTTTATTTTTTCATTAAACATAAAAGGTTGTTCTCCATCCTTTGTTCCTCCAGCAACCTTTCACATGGGTTCCTGACTCTGGGGACATGGACCTCCTGGGACCATGGGCCTCCTGGGTGGACACCTCCCCATCACCCTGCCCCAGGACCAGGTCCATCCATTCACCTCCACTGTGAGCACAGCCTCCCTCTAGATAGCTCAGCCCTTCTCTTTGGGTATAGGGACCATCAAATTTAGACTCCCACCAAGCCACCCAGGAGGACACCATTGTTGTGACTGCAGTTTCACGTTCTCCAGGCTTCCAACAAAACTCCATTCCATCCTATATGCCATTCTTTCTGATCACCAGCAACCCCATTGAGTCTCAGAGGCCTGAGGCCAAAAGACCTTGGTGAGGTGGAGACATGAGCCAAGGAGACCAGAAGGCAGGGGAGGTGGCCTGGGGAAAGAAGAGTCAAGAGGGCACAAAAAGGTTGGTAGGAAAAATAATGGTAAAGCTTCCAGAAACACATCTGGAGTTCAAAATGGACCACAAGCCAACTCCAGGCTGGAACACAGAATGAACTGATCTTTCTCAAATCCAGGCTGGCCCGTCTCCCTCGAGTCCCAGATTCTATCATATCAAGAAAGTACAAAGAACATGGAGAGGAGCAGAAAACAAGACCTGAGCACTCAGAAAAGTCAGAAAGCAGAGGCATAGTTGAAGCCTTGGGAAGGCTTTACACGTCTGTAACCAGCTTTTCCGCCCACAAAAAACAGCTCAGCTGCTCTCTACTACCCCAAGAGCAGCAAAGGAAAAGAACCATGTTGTAGCAAGGAATTGTGGTTAGACACAAGGAAGCCCTTCCCAAGATGAGGATTATTGAGCAAAAATAAGTGACTAAGCATGGTTGAAAAATCCCTTAAAAATCTTTAAATGTACACAGAAAGTCATATTTTTCTGGGAAGGTTTTGGAATCTACTAGGGGATTAAACAAGGTAGACTTGAAGATCAGGTAAGATGCTCTTGATTCTCAAACCAGCAAAAATCAGGTTAGGTTAGATTAGATTAGCAACCAGCAAAACTGACCACTTAACAGCACAGATGTCCTGGCCAGACTGCTCACAGGTCACAAAGAAGGGCTCAGCCACTCAGTCCTGGGACCTGAATCCAAATTCCACCAGCTTCTCCCCACAGAAGCAGCTTCCAGGGATCATGATGCATAGGAGGCCCAGAGATCCTAGTCCCCAGTAACTTCCGACCAGAGGAGGCATTCTTTTCCCCGCAAACCAGAGGCACCCGAGCGGCTGTGCCTCACTTGTCTCCCAGCCGCCCCTGTCCCTCAGCACCGGGAAGATCAGCCAGCAGAGACCCACACGCACACTTACCCTGCCGCTGTCCCTCTCCATGGCCTCCCAGGGATGAGTCTTAGGCTTAGCTGATGTCAAGAGGAAGGTCCATGTTGCCCCCAGCTTCCCAGGCATGTGGGGAAAAGGAGGTTGAGGGCTGAGGGCCGGCCCTGCGAACGGGCGGGGAGGCTGGCTGGATGTGAGGTAATCCTGAGTATAAACAAGGCAGAACTTGCCAGACCTGTCCCTCCGCCCTCCCTGTTCATCCCAGTTACTCAGCGAATACCGAAAACGGGGAGCATGTGCTGCCTCTGCTCCTGAAACTGCCCCCACAGAGGCAGCTGGAGGGCGCTGGCCTGCCTCCTTCAGAGGACCAAGGAGGCCCCATGAGGATGGCTGAGCCCAACCGACCTGAGCCCCCATCACAGAGGCACCGGATCCGGGATGATCCTGTCCCCACAGGGGACATCCATGGCCAGGGACAGAGCCCTACCCAGGGCAGGACAGTATGGAGCTCCATGCCAAGGGTCACACATCTAAACCCCACATCAGGGCAAGTGGTCTGGTAAATTTTTTTCTGAATCCAGGGAAGTTATTTCTGTGAAAACTCTTGATAAAGAAATTAAAATCAAATGGCTTTAATTATGCACGTAATGAATTGCCTCTATTGAAAACAATAAAATTTATGAAACAGTGCAACAAAGTCAATTAAATTGAAACACATAAATATCTGAATGGAAACTGTTCCAGGAATTATTGGGCTGACTCATGATCCCACACCTGCGTCCCATTCTGATCCTCAGAGTCAAAAGGAAGAGCTTCATGCACCAAGCCTGGCCGAGCTCCGCTGAGGAATGCCAGGAGAAGGGGTTGGGAATTAGCTGGATCAGGGGAGGTTTCATATTAGGAGCATCTGGGACACTAAGATTTTTAGAGTGAAAGGGAAGCTCAGAGATCATCTGGTGGCCAGAGGACTGAAGGATCACAAGTCACCTGTGGCAAACAACAATAGCAATTATAATAAGAATCGGAATGTCCTGTGAGACACTTTACATAGGTCTTTCATGCATTCTTTCAACTAATATGTATTGAGTGTCTGGCCCTGTTTTAGGGATACCATAAAAATCAACATGGCTGCAGAATGGTCTTTTCTAAGCATTAGAGATTTTTCTGGCAGGGGTAAATTGCCACACAGGCATCTTATCAGGAACTGGATCTGACAGAGGGAACAATTTTCTGAAATCTAACAATACTTTCTGAGAAATATTAGATTGGCCAGTTCGCCTATTGACACAGACATTCTAATGTACTTTAAAAATTTTATGCCAAACATGGTGATGCACACCTGTGATCCCAGCAACTCAAGGAGGCTGAGGCAGGAGGATTGCAAGTTCAAAGTCAGCCTCAACAACTTAGTGAGACCCTCAGCAACTCAACGAGACCCTGTCTCAAAATAAAAGATAAAAAGGGCCTTGGATGTGACTCAGTGGTTAAGCGCCCTGGGTTCAATTCCCAGTGCCAATATACATACATACATACATACATACATACATAAATCTATGATCACCCTACTTTGAGCCAGTTTCCAATTGCTGAACTTATCTCAAGCCTATTTATATTCCCCAAAGAATGCTCCCAACCAGGGACCCTGGTTTCTGCACAATTATTCTGCACCTGAATGAAACTCTCTTTGCTTTTATTTCAGTCTATGATTTCTTGGTTTACAATAGGTTCTGGGAACACAATAGCTAAGACTCAAGTCTGATGGCACTGGGATCGGGATGGGGGAGGCAGACAAAAATCAACAAACCAATTAAACAGCACATTAGACAGTGAGACATGCAATAGAGGAATAGAGAAGGGACGGAATTAAGAAGGTGGAGGACACAGTCACAATTTGAAATATGGTGTCCAGGGGTGGCCTCTCAGGTGAGCTTTGAGTGAAGACTTAAAGGAAGTGATGATTCCCTCCCCCATTTACATTTAAGAAAATACAAGCTTCTAGCTCAGGGTGGAAACCATCGGCTCCACCTTAGGGTAGCTGAGGGGCATCTAATGCAGAGGCAGGGGCTGGAGGAAAGAAGTTCTGGAAGCCCCCCAGGGGCTCTAATTCTGTGGTGCTGGTTCCCTGGCTTTCCAAGAAAGCAGAACTCAGCCACAGGCCACATCCCCTTCCAGCCTCCCCCCAGCCCTCCATGCCCCAGAAGAGGGACCCTTCCCACCTGTCGTCCAGTCCTGAAGACAGGCCTGCATTTGTCCTCCTCTCTTCCTCTTCCCTCTTTAACCACCAGGGAGCCACAGGCTGCCCCTGAGCCTGGGCATCCATAGGCCAGTTGAGGGTCCCCACTTTGTCCCTAAGCAGGCCACTTGCCTCTGAGGGTCAGCCTCAACCTCTTTCCGTGAAGGTCTCACTGACCTCTGGAAAGAGCTCAGCCTTGGGGTTCTGGGCGACGGTTCTGGAAAGACTCAAGGTCCAGGTCAAGTTTGTGACCCTGGAGGTCTGCTGGTCCACCATCCAGACAACAGGTCTAACACGTCTGACTGGAGAGCGTGCCTGGCACCGGGCACTGGCTGGGCTCTAACAAAGATGAGTTTATTTCACATTTTTTCCCTTATTTTCCATCAGAAACACGAGTCAGCCTGTCCTGGAGAGGAGCAAAGCTAATGAATTCAGGACTCCAAAGGAGGAGCCTTGTCCGAAGCAGGAGACAAGGAGAAGATTGGGAACAGAATGACCCAGAGCTCTGTGTCTCTGCCTGGAGCCCCAGAAAGGACTTCCTAGTGCTCCCAGAGAGAGCCAGCTGGGGCAGCCGCGAAACTGGGGGTTTAGTCTCAAAATGGTTGTGGGTTCATTCACTATTTTGGAGGGGTGTCAGATGTCATGTGCTTGTTTGCGTGGGGGCTGGCACATCTTTTTATGTAAAACTGCTTTCACCCCAAATGGAGGAGCTGGGGTTGACGGAGCCACTATCCGCCTGCAGAATCCCTCCGAGGGCCTTGGCTGCTCTGTACCAGGCCTACAGGGCTGCTGGGAGCCGTGTGGTGGCCGGGGGAGTAGAGGATGACAAGGAACAAAAGGCAGGGACCTGCCTGGGGGCACACGGTGGCATCAGATTCTTTGTGGTGGTTTTCCTGTTTCCGGAGTGGAAAGTACAGGGGCTGGGCTTGAAGACCTGGACTCGTCCTCAACAAGTCTGTCTTGGAGGCCTGGCCCTGCCCTTGGCTTCTGCACCTGACCTTGGCTTGGCTCTGCCCTTTCCTGGTTCCCTTCTTTGGGTCTCTTTGGCCCGCTGCCTGACTGCACAACCCCGGTCTTCTTCTGACTGACCCTTCCCTTGACTTTGCTCCCCTCCTGCCTTGATGGCTGCCTCCCTCCCTCCAGCTCCCTGGCTGCCTTCTGGCACGATGCCAGGCAGGCTCTCAGCCTTCACCACCCCCACACAGGGGCCACCCGCAGCACCTGGCACCTGCCTGTTACCTCCCTGTGTGGGGACCACAGGCTAGCTACCCGGCAGTCCACAACCCCAGCTTCTGGTTATTTCCATTTGGGGTGAAAGCAGTTTTACATAAAAAGATGTGCCAGCCCCCACGCAAACAAGCACATGACATCTGACACCCCTCCAAAATAGTGAAGGAACCCACAACCATGTTGAGACTAAACCCCCAGTTTCACGGCTGCCCCAGCTGCCTCTCTCTGGGAGCACTAGGAAGTCCTTTCTGGGGCTCCAGGCAGAGACACAGAGCTCTGGGTCATTCTGTTCCCAGTCTTATCTTCTCCTGTCTCTTGCTTCAGACAAGGCTCCTCCTTTGGAGTCCTGAATTCATTAGCTTTGCTCCTGAATCACCTGCCCCCAGACTCCTTCCTTGGGGCCCTCTACCCTTCTCTCCTTTGCATCCCAACCTTCTCCATCACTTAGAGCACAACAATGGGCTTCCCGCCAGGCCTGAGGGTGACCAGGACACAGACCGCATACCTAGAGGCCAGATAGGGCAGGGAGGAAACACTGAGCCCACACTGGAGGGACTGGGTCACCAGTGGTCACCCTCTGGGCCTGACGCAGCATATACCCTCAAACCCAGCCCTCTTCCCAGCCCAGGTGAGGGCCGCCACTCCCACCCCACTCAATTCCCTCGCAGTTTTGAATCTCTGGACTTGGTTCTAGCCACCCTTCTTACCCTAGGCCTGTGGAAGGTTAGTAGATGCTGCCTAAACTGCTGGTCAGAGGTATTCCTGGTGCTGGAGCGGGGCCTGGGGTGTAAGGATATATATTTTTTCAAGCTGAGAGATAATAACATAAGAGCCTAAGCAGAGTCCTGATCCCCAGAGGGTCTCTCAGCCCACCCTAAGGAAGGCTTATGGGGGACGCTGCCGGTGAGGCAGCTCTAAAGTTCAAGCAGATATTGGGCCTGTCAACCGAGTAGTGGGACAGGGAGGAAGAAAGGACAGGTGCACCAGGAGGGGAAGCCAGGAAATAAACAAGGCCAGAGGACCTCCAGTAGTTCCACCAGTGGTTCTAAATCCTAAACCCAGGAGGCACGAGGCTGTTCCTGGCTATGGATTGGCTGCTCTGTGTGTCGTTGAGAACACGAGGGACAAAAAGGGATAAGGACCCATTCTTTCCCCCTCAATTGGCATTGTTCTCACTGCATCATCAAAAACCTGCTGTTGTGGGGATAAACCAGGGAAGAAGGCCCTGGCGGGACTCCTGGCAGCCTCTGCACACACAGGCCCCACTTCCTCGGAGGCAGGCAGAGCCAGCGGCTGGGCCCGCCCTCCAGGACCTCCCAGGCCAGAGCCGCTGAGAGCACCCCCCGTGATGCTGGGCCTGGTAGCCGCCTGCCTGTGCCCAGGTGGCTCCAGGCAGTGGAAAATCCCATTCCCCGCGCGCGCGTGGGTTGCGTTCTGTGTGGAGTGGCCGCCTCTTTCCAAAGAAGGAGCTGATGCAGCTGCCCTTCCTTGTGATTCACCCGCGTGTCTTTGGCTCCTCACTCCCCTCTATGGGGACATGTGGCAGAAGTCAAATCACACTTCCTCATAACAGCCATTCTCACACTTGAGGGCAATAGTTTGGTGACCCTTTGAGTAGGTGGCTTTTCACACTGAACACACCCAGTTCCTTCGCTTGCTTCTGGGGTGAGGGAGACACAGGTTTCCTCACCTTGTGAGTTTCCCCGTGGGCACCATAAGTCTCCTAAAGTGGGGGTCTCGTGGCCATATTTACACAGGCTCCCCCACTCCATTGATAGACCCCACCAGATGGTCAGTGGAAATACTCAGAGCATTGCCGCTAATTTTCCACAAAATGAAGCAGCTGCAGACAGATCAGAGATGCTGATGGACAGGCAGGGCACGAGCCCAGCAGCGCAAACCTGAGTCCCCCTACGTGCAGCACAGTGCACAGTCACAGAGTGTGGAGGGCGAGCGAGCAGCTTCCTACCGTGACCAGGAGAATCACAGCCAGACAGGAGTGTCCTCAACTCCTGCTGATCCAGTGGAGAAGGATTTCTGGGGGAAGAGGTGAGATTCCAGAAGCTATCACACACACACAGTGACACAGGCTGAAACCCTAGGGCTGTCATTCAGACATTCACAACAGACTTGGAGGCCAGATGGCCTTGGAATCAAGCTCTTCCATGCACTGCAGGTTGTTTCCCTTGTCTGAAGGGTTGGGACCAAAAGCATTTTGGGATGTATATTTTTTTTCTGATTTTGGAATATTTGCATATACCTAGTGAGATATCTTGGGGATGGGACCCACGTCAAAATATGAAATTCACTGATGTTTCACATACACCTTGTGCACGTAACCCAGAAGTCATTTTATACATTGTTTTTAGTGTACCTGCATTTTGACTGTGAGCCATCAGGTGAGGTCAGGTGTGAAACTCCAAGTGTGACCTCCTGTCAGCATTCAAAAAGCTCCAAGTTTTAGAACATTTTAGATTTTGGAATCTTGGATTAGGGATGCTCTGTCTATACCTCCATATCTTTGGGCAAGTTACTTAATCTGTAAAATGAGAATAAATATTCTTCTCAAGAATATATATATCCATTCAATGAAATCATTTGTATGATATATTTGACACAAGACTTGCCACATAGGGTCCACTAATAAATAGTGTGTGTGTGTGTGTGTGTAATTTGTGTGTGTAAAAATTTGAGCAACAAATAGTAGCTTTTACAGAAAAGAGACTGTGAAGTTGTGTGCTTTGTGGCCAAAGCCCAAGGAGAAAGGTTCTTTGCTGGGCTGAAGGACTGGGCTTTTGCTGGGGTTCTTAATTCTAAGCAGTGTGGTGCCCAGATATGAGCTTTATCATCCTAAAAAGTGAGGCCCCTTTTACCTTTGGCGAGGGACTCTAGGAGAGGAGAGTCAAAGGTAATCGGAGGCCTGGAGCTGGGAAGCAGAGGATCGAAAAGAGAAAACAGTCACAGTTTGAGAAAGAAGCAATCGCCCCTGACGATTGCCTGTAAGACAGGAATGGAAGGATGGTCAGAAACCAGAGAAAAACCAAAACAAGGTGTCCTTATAATATATGATTTCCCAAGGTAAAAACAAAAAGAAGCCAAGAAACAATAAGCCATATTTGCCAAACACTGCACACAGATTACTTAATTCTGTCCCTAGGATGTCTTTGCATGTGTTACCACTACTCTCCCCACTTTAAACAAGGAAGCAAAGACTCAAAGAAATAGACTTTCCAATGATCAACAGCTTATAAATTTAAAGCTTAATTTCAATTCACATTTTCTGCCTCTTCCCCTATGTTCTTAGCAGGACAGTGTCACTAGTAACAGAGAAGTGTAATGGGTCATTACATTTCTAAATTTCCTTAAATGTCACTCTACTGTTTTGATATCAAATTTTAAAATGTCAAGTTTGGATATTCTTGATAGAACCTTTATCTTTACTCTTTGCAACTGAGAAGGAATACTTTATCTTGAAGCAATTCTTTTCGTAGGTTCCTTTCTCAGCTGCTTCAGATGTGTTTTTATCAGTGGTGGTAAGGGCACCGTCACTGAAGGTGAACTCCTGCAGGTCCCCAGATTAATCATGTTGTGTTTTGCCAACTGTCACCCAAAGACCAACATATCATTTGCTCTGTGAAAGGAAAATGTTATGCATTTTGATTTTTTTTTGTTTTTGAATGTAAATGATTAAAAAAGATACAGCTAAGTACAGTGATGCACACCTGTAATCCCAGCTATTCTTGAGGCTGAAGCAGGAAGATCAAAAGTGTGGGGACAACCTGAGCAACTTAGTGAGACCTTGTCTCAAAATAAAAAATAAAAAGGGCTGGGGATGTAGAGCATGCCTGGATTTAATCCTTAGTACTTCAACCAATAAGTAAAGTAAAGTAAAATTGAGATGAGAAAGATACAAAGTTGCCCAGACTTTAAACCTGGCTCATGAGAAACTTTGGGTATTTGAGCATGCGGCTATGTTATTCTATTTCTCTTCTAGGATATTTAGAGGTTGGAAGAAAAAAACAAAACTCATGAGTCTGCTCTTTCCACTCTCAAAAGACTTCTCCTTTAGAACAAATTCATCTTAAGGACTATGATTTATTTCTCTATGTACATAGAGAAGTTGAATGAACTATGGGGTCATTTCTTAACCCAAGACCTATTTCCTGCTCTGATTCTCTGTGCAATCAGCATCCTTTGACTCAGCTTAATCCAACTCAGATTGGGTAGAAAAGTTGGTATATGCTGAGCTAAGCATACAGCAAACAGGGCAAAGAGGCTGTTTCCTGTAGAAGTGCCTTCAGACACTTGACATTGAGTAGAAGCTGTTAAGACTCAGAATATCACATTTGCAAAGCACTTTCTCTTCCTTATCTCATCTGGCCCTTAGGATAACCCTCCAAGGTAGACAAGACAGGTAACACTCTCTCTAATACCCAGAGAAGCTTGATGACTTGCTCGAGGCCCCAGGGCTGCTGGCTTGGCTTAGCCTGGCTGCAGCCACATTATCTCTGAAGCTGTGCACTGAAAACATCAGTGGCACATTCCACGAAGCCTCAGAAGCCTTCATAAGTAGGATCGATAGAAATAGAATGAAGATATGAACACTTACCTTGAACCTGATTCTGTTTCCAATCTATGGCACTGCATAGGAAGAATGCATCATGACCTTGGCCCAGCCCTGGCTTGGCTCCTTCCCAGAAGTAGACCTGAAAAACCCCTTCACTTGAGTTCTCTCAACTATGATCTGCTCTGCTCTGTCTGCCTCTTAGAGATTAAACAATGTGTAAGATGGCTTTTTGGAAACTCTCAAGTATTTAGAGGACATTGGACATTATTACTCTAAGTTTAAAACTCTGCAAGTGGATCTTTACAAACTGTCTTCACTCGATGCTTCTGATGTTCCCTCTTGTATCGTGTGAGAATTCAGTTCGTCTTTTGAGGTGTATAGATTCACACTGTTTTCCTTTTCTAGCCAGGTGCAACGGCACATATCTTTAATCCCTCAGGAGGCTAAAGTAGGAGGATCATGAGTTCAAAACCAACCTCAGCAATATAGTGAAGCCCTAAGCAGGTAAGCCAGATCATCTCTAAACAAAATATTTAAAAAGGGCTGGGAATGTGGCTCAGTAGTTGAGAACCCCTGGGTTCAATCCTCAGTACAAAGAAGCAATCAAAGTTGTTTTCCTCCTCTGCCATAGTTTTCCCACACAAAGGAATGTCGATCTTCCTAGTAGCTCCTGATGCAGACCCTGGAATCATGGAAGCATCAACTGAGGAGCATTACTCAAGAGGAGGACAAGGTTTCCAGTGGAATTCCAAACTTCTCCCTGAAAACATTCAGATTCCATTGGTCTTTGGGGCAGTGGCTGCCTTTGGACTACCCACGGGTATACTGCCCCCAAAACTGTCTGTCAGAACTCTAAGATCCTGACCTTGAGTCAAAATAGAAGGTCAGGGCCACAGCCCTACAACAGAGCATGGATCACCTGCTCCCTGCCACTTTAGCAAATCAAAACTCACCCACTCAGCATCTGCACCTTGCTTAATTTTTAATACATTCCATAAACAATTGTACTGTGTGCCTGCCATTATTGCAGGCACACCTTGGGCCACTGAAAAAGAGCAAGGAAGGGACAGCTGGTCTGTTGTGCCTGTTTCTCATGGACTCGGTTTTGAGTGCAGAGCTTCTTTCTCCTTTGTCCCTGCCCTCCTCACCTGGGAATTTTGTTATCAGAAAAATAACAGCTAATGGTTATCAGACCCTCCTCGTGTGAATGTCTTCGTTGTCACATCAACCTTGTGAGTAGAAATTATTTTTATTCCCTTTACATTACAACAGAGGCTCAGACAGGGTAGTTTGCCCAAGACCACATAGGAAATGGGGTTTGAATCCAAATCTGTTTGACTTCTGAAGCTGCTTTTAATGTTATTCTGTGCCTGTATACAGTCTCCCAGTGCAATGTCAACTTCAGAGGTTGACATTGAAATGTTATTAGTTGTTCTGTTTTCGAGAAAATTCACAATGCTTTCAGTCAGGTCTATCCAGACAGAGGTTCTTGGAGAGCATTACTTGACAGCTCTCTGATACACAGGATTCTAATTTTCTCTGTGGTTTGTTTTCTGTTCTAAACAAGCTTCTAATCTGTAAGGTAATATAACATAGTGATTAAGAACATAAATTAGGTTAAAAAAATTTAAAAGCCATCTTACATTGGAATTCTGGTTATATTACTTACTATTGGAATCTTAGTTTCATCATCCATGAAATAGGGAGAATAATATCTATCCCATGGGGTTGTAAGGATTAAATGAGATAACACCAGGGGGAAAAAAAGTTATTCTACAGCTTTTTTCTTAATCACAATTTTTTCAATATCTTTCGATATTGAATCTTTTCAACTTATTTAGAAAGTCTAAAACAAAGATGGCAAACTGCTATCCAACTGGATTAATAGATGCAGTTCATTCAATTTGGACAGTGCTCATTTGTCTCAATTAATTTCCAACGTTTAAAAATTCGACTATTAAAAAATCCAAGGAAGCTGAGTGTGGTAGCCCGTGCCTATAATCCCAGCAACTTGGGCAGCTGAAGGAGAAGGGTAGCAAGTTTGGGGCCAGCCTGGACAACTTAGTGAGACTCTGTCTCAAAATTTAAAAAAAGGGTTGGAGATATAGCAAAGTGGTAAAATGCCCCAATACCAAAAAAAAAAAAAAAAAAATCCAAAGAAGTATGTATGATCTTCATACTGACATTGACCATAATACATACTCAATAAATACTCACTAATAAATTGATAACAATTCTTTTGCATCCCCTCACAATGTTTATCATAAATCTAAGCAATCAGTTAGTCAATCAACAAGCCTTTATTGAATCTCTACTATGTGGCAAACAGGAGTTGCTTCATACTAAATTGCTCCCACCAATCTCCCCATCACAAAGAAAACTTGCAATGTCCTCCTACAAAATAACCTTGATCGAGTGAGTCATGGCTCTTCCCTCTGGAGATAATTCTTATGCCACACATATGTTCTTCAAAGTAACCAGAAAGAGCCTGGATTTCTAGACTTACAGAATGAAGGCAGCTGGGCCATGGCTGACTGAGGCCTCCGTGTCTGAGTCAGGCAGACCTGAATTTGAATACAGGCTCCACCATATGGAAGGTTTGTGACGTGGAGCAAATAATTGATTTGACTTCTCTGACCCTCAGGTCCTCCTCCGTAACCCAGGTAGAGTAGGAAACACCCCCTAGGGTCACGTGAGCATGAAATGAGGTGGTGTGGGTAGGGCTGTCCCACAGACCAGTGGGTATTAGCAAACAAACATGCAGAATGCAGGATTTGGAAGGAACTCCAGAGGCCCTCTTTTCTGACTAACCCATCACTCCCTTCATCTTCTTCTTATTCTGGAGAAACCCTCTAATGCCATGTGGAAGGCGGTTTGAGAGGCCAGGATTCTAAAGACCCGCTTCCTGTACTTACTATATCTCCTCTCAGGCCTCAGCCCACGCCCTGGGGCTTGAAGCCTGCTCTGTTCTCCTTAGTTCAGCACCAAACCACAGGCCTCGCACCCAGAGTTCAAACCCTCCAGGCTGATCGCAGGGTTGACCAGTCGCAGGCCTCAGCCCAGCCTGGAACCATGCAGACCCCACCCACTCTGGGTTCCACTTTTGGGGTGAGGAGTAAGGAAGACCAGAGAGCGCTTCTGTGCACCACCCCCTGCTCCCCACCGCCTGCGCCCAGCACTGGTGAACTGGCTTTCTATTCACACCAGTGCCTGGATGAGCCAGTTCTCCCAGTCTGCACTGGGCCAGGGCTGGTGTGATGCCACGCACCCGAGTCATCAGCCGGATTCAGTTTAATTACTCACATGTGTAGATGACACATCCAGAGGGGCGAACGGCAGTAATTACCCCGGGTGGGGTGACAGCCCAGTTGACTAAGAAAGTGGTTTGTTCTGACCACAGAGAACTGGGGAGAAATTGCTAGGATCCCATACTGGTCCCAGACCTCCAGAACCCCCTTCCCATGAAATCCCCAGTGCATGCAAAGCCCCAGGGGCCGGGGCTGCCGAGCTGGAAGGTTCACGCACACAGATTGCATGAGCTGCCTGCTCTCAATTGTGCACTTCCAGGCCCAGTGACCAGCTCATAGGACACGTCCTGCCTGATTCATCTCCTGCAAGAGCCAGGACAGGATCAGAGGGGCAAATTTCTTTATTCACTCCACAAAAATTTGCTAACAGCTTTATTGAGATAGAATTCATGTACCATAAAATTTATCTATCGAAAGTGCTCACAATGGTTTTTTGAGGACTCACAGAGTTGGGCAACCATGGCCACGATCAATTTTAGAACTTTCCCATCACCCTCAGAAGAAACACCCTACTCATTAGCAAAAGAAAGAAAACAAACACAAAAGACCACACACTATTAGATTCTATTTAAAAGAAAGGTCCAGAACAGGCAAATCTATTGACACAGAAGGGTAGGTTAAAGGTTGCCTGTGGCTGGCAGAAGGACATTGGGGGTAAGTGGGAAGTGACTTAATGAGTACTGTGTCATTTGAGTACAATGAAATTTGCCTTTTTAAAGTATGCAGTTTGATGAGCTTTGATAAACACTTCCAGTTACGTAGCTACTGTGTGGCAAGCACAAGATATATTATTTCCATCGCCCTAAAAAGCCCTCACATGTCTTCTCAGTCAGCCCTCTGTACACACTCTCAGGCCCTGGCATGGATCCTTCCCGCCCTCCATTTGTAGAATGTTACATGACACATTTATAATCATAAAGATGTATTCCTTGGCGTGTGGCCTCTTTCAGAGAGCACAATGCTTTTGAGATTAATTCATGTTGGTGTATTCCATGATGTTTTTCATTGCTAATGGTATTTCATTTTATGGATATGTCATCCTCTGTTATGCTCATGTTAGCTGATTGTTTGGGGGGGTTATTTCCAGTTTAGGACTATTAGGAATAAAACTTTTATGAATATTCACATACATCTTTGTATGGACATATATTTTCATTTCTCCTTGGGCATACATTCTAGGAGTGAAATTACTGGGCTATATGGTAAGTGTTTGTTTAACTTTATAAGAAACACTGAATTGTTTTCTAGGGTAATTGGACTATTTGCTCACCCACCAGCAGTGTAGGAGAGTTCCGGTAGCTCTATGTCTTCACCAGTACTGAGATTATCATTCTTTTTAATGTTACCTGTTCTAGTGGATGGTTTTTAATGTGCATTTCTCTGATACTCAATGATGTGGAACATCTCTTTCTGTACCTATATGTCATTTCCATATCTCCAATGATGTGCTAGTTCAAACTTTGCCATCTGCTTCTTTTTTTTTTTTATTGAGTTCTCTCTTTATTTTTGAGATGTAGAATTCTTTATATATTCTGAATACTCTTTGCACATTCCAAGTGTATGTTTGCAAATATTTTTCCAATTTATGGGTGTTTTTTAAAATTTTATTAACAATGTCTTTTTAAAGATTTGTTTTCTTTTTGATGAAATCCAAAATATCAAAAATTTCCTTTATGATTTATTGAACTTGCCTAAAAATATTTGCCTAACTAAAGGAAGTTTCCTTGTTTTATCCCCTGGAATTTTTATAGTTCTAGTTTTTCTTTTTTCTTTTTTTAGTACTGGGGATTGAATCTAGAGCCTTATGAATGCCAGGCAATCACTCCAATGCTGAGCTACACCTCCAACCCTTTTTCATTTTATTTTGAAACAGGGTCTCAGTTGCCCATGGCCACTGGCCTTGAAGTCACTCGCCCTCAATAGCTGGGATTACAGAATGTGGCACCACTAACATTAGCCTGTACTCTTAGATCTATGATCCATTTCAAGTTCATGTTTATATATGGTGTGAGGTAAAGGTCAATGTCTATGTTTTCATTGTGGACATCCTAATTATTCTAGTATCATTTACTGAAGAATGCCTTTTTCCATTGAACCTTACTATCTTTGTCAATCATTAGTTGACTGTATACATGTGGGTCTATTTCTGTATTCCCTATTCTGTTCCATTGATCTATACATCTGTCTGTATACTAACACCATAATAACATGATTATTGTAGGTTCCCCCCACCCTGGTACTGGGGATTGAAAATAAGGTGCTCTATCACCAGGTACATCCCCAGCCTTTTAAAAATTTTCTTAAAATTGCAAGATCAGATCTTACTGAATTGTCCATGCCAGCCCCAAACTTGAGCTTCAGCTTTAGCTTCCCAAGTAGCTGGGATGACAGGTTGTGCCCCCACACCAGACCATTGAATAGTATATTTTAATTTCTATTTTCAATTATTAATTTCTAGAAATACAGTTGTACCCGAACCTTGTACATTAACTTCGAATACTGCAAACTTTCTAAAATCACACATTGGATTTTTTTTTTTTGGAAATTCCTTGTAGTTGTTTTTTTTTTTAAATGTAGATTATCATGTTGGTTGTTAATAACAATCGTTTTATGTGTTCTTTCCCATATGCATGCCTTTTTTCTTTATTGTTGTAGTATAATGCTGAATAAAAATGGTGCGAGTGGACATCTTTGCCTTGTTCCTGAGCTTTAAGAGAAAGAATTCAGTCTCTTTTCATTAACATATCAGTTCTAGATTTATTATTATTGAGGATATTCTTAGTTTTCTAAGAGTTTTTAATCATAAATAGAAGTTAAAATACATCAAATGTTTTTTCTGCACCCATTGAGATAATCATGCTTTGTTTTGTTTTTTATTTTTTAGTATGTTGATATGATGAATTACATGGACAGCATGATCTAATTTATGTTGTTAAATATCACTTTTAGGGGTGAATCAGAGAAGAGCAGGAAGACCAACTTCCTCAGCTTCCTCCTCTGTAAGATGAAGTTTTAGATTAGAACAGGGTTCCCAGGCCTGGCTGGTTTGGAAGTTCCTGTCATTGTCTAGGACAAGGCAGTTTGGGCCAAGCTGGTACTAGTGGGTATGTTTTAGAAGGAGCACTGGCTTGACAAAAGATTGCATGTGTGGAGTGAAGTTAATGTTTCTCCACAAAGTGTTCCCTGGATAATTGACTGGATGAAGGTGCCATTTTTGGTCTCATGTAAAGGAGGTCATCAGCCAGGTAGGGAAGCTTGGGGGAGGGGGGCCCTGAAGCACTGGGAATATTCTTCCTCACACGGAGCCCCTTTGCCACTAGCACAGAGGTGGTTTACAGAGGAGGTTTACAGACTGTATCCCGGAATGTTGGGTAGAGCGGGAGCTGGCGTGGGTTGGGCCAACCCCCAGGAGTGAGTGAAGCAGGAAGCCATGTACCAGACTCTGATCCCAGTGCAGCAATGAAAGCCGGGCCTCCAAGCAGCCACATGGCCCCCAAGTTATCCCAGAACCTACATGGGAGGAGCACATCCTGGAAATGAGAAGACGGACAGGGAGGGACTCCTGGGCACAGCACCTGGCTCTGTCCCCAGAGAGCTGTTTCACCTCCTTTAAATGAGGAGTCAGAGAAGCTGGGGAAGGGGAAACCCAGACAGAGGCGGAGGTGGGACAGAGGGGGAGATGACATGGATTGATCCAAGACTAGGCAGCACAGCAGGGGGGAATCAGTGTTAGGCACTCAGGCAGACACAGGTAGAAAGAGAGAGAAAGAGGGAGAGAGGAGAAAACTATGCAGTGTCACCAGTAGGAATAACAGTGTCAAGAAGGGTCAGTCTGGGAAATTGGGGATAAATGAACTAGTGGGTTTATAAAAAAAAAAAAACCCTGGATGAGCATAAAGAGATCAACTAGAACAATGGTTCTCAGCCTCATGCAGCACCATCTGGGAAGCTTTTAAAATTCACTGACACCTGCCCCAACTAAATCTCTGGGGAGGGAACCTGGGCCTTGGTGCTTTTTAAGAGCCTCCTCAGTGGTTCTCATTTGCAGCCAGGCCTGGGAACCCTGTTCTAGTCCAAATTCATCTTACAGGGGAGGAAGCTGAGGAAGTTGGGCAGTCACTAGAACAAGGGTGGCTGACTACCCTGGCTTGCTCTGGACTCAGGGGCTTCCCAGGAGGTGAAACTTTCAGTTTTAAAACAAGGACAGCCCCAGAGGATGGGACTTTCAGTGATAAAACTGGGAAAGTCCTGGGAAAATGGGGCCAGTCAGTCACCCTATTTGCCTCTCTCATCACCGTGTTTTTATCGGTTCTTGCCACTCAGAATGATGATAGACTGGGTGACCGGTGAGTCCTGCACAGCCAACTGGGTATCTTCCTACTGCATCAAACCCATCATGTGGTAGAGCTCTCCTGTGCAGCCGCCACTCAGGTCACGACAGCCCCCAGATTCAGCTACAAGCAGTTGGCCAATTAGCCTCTCAGGGGGCAGGAGTCAGGTGACCTCAGAAGAGGCCACATCTGGCCTGGCTTGGATATGTTTCCAGTCTCTATGGGGTAGAGAAGGGACTTTTTTTCTGGCTAAATCCTCCTATGACATGCTCTCATGTCACCATGTACCTCTCTTGTGGAACACATGCTGCAGTGGTAATTTTATATTTGTGTGATCATTTGTTGCCAAGATTTCAAACTCAGCAAGAACAGGGGCTGTGTCTGTTTCAGCTCTTTACTGCATTACCTAGAACAGTAAGGGACACACAGGAGGTGCTCAATAAATGAATGAATGTGTGCTTGTGCCAACGAATGAGAAATGAATATCATTAACCATTATTGTGCCCAGGGGATAATATTGCCTTGTATCCTTCTATCACCAGATTTCAAGCGAGTATGAGATGAGTGTCAAGTCTTTGTTCAGTGGGGCCCTCACTGTTATGATAAAGTTAGTCTTTTTCACATAAAATATAAAAGCCCAGGAATGGTAATGAAGGTAATAATGGCCTTGCTTCGAGGCCTCTCTCAGGTGCCACCTGCTACCTGGAGAATGGCTGCTTCTGGCAAGAGAGCTGCTGACTACTTCATGCCCAGCCCAGGCACCTCCCTGCCTCAGTGACCTCTGACATTGTTATTAACCTCTGTGATGCTCGGGGCCTGCCAGGCTGGGCCGGCAGCCTCACGGCAGATGGCCTCTGGATTTATCAAGCTCAGCGGATCTTTACTGAACATGCCTGTGTCGGGGTACCGTCCTGAATGCTGGGGAGCAGGGGCTGGGTGGAAAGCTGGTGAGATAACAGTATGAATCAGATATGACCGGCATGTGCTACGGTGCAGCAGTTGGGGAGATAAGATACATACTTAGAAAAAGCTTATCAGACTCTAGGGCAGTTTGTAATAAATGCCACAGACCTGGTACAGAAATGGTATCTCATTTCAGAGGAGGCAGAGAATGAGAAAGAACTGTGTTCTGGGCCGGGCTGGCTTGGGGTGTTCTCCACGACGTCATCCATATGGCCCATTTTCTGTGTCCAGATGTCATTCCTTGGCCCTCGTTCCCATCCTCCCACTTCACTGGCCAAACAAAAGGAACAAGGCAGCAGTCTCTGAGGAAATGCTTGCAACATCTCTCTGGACCTGCTGCAGGGTCTTACACTCCGAGGTCAACTCCTTAGAAAGTTGATCGATGTAGCAGAGTGAGTGAGTAAATCAATGAGTCAAGAAGACTACCCCAACTCTACCCACCACCCTGAGAACAGCACAGCTAGAAAGGGGTGATACAGCACCCTGGGTCTCTGCCACTGATCCTAAAGAAGAACACCCAACTGATGACGTCAACCCGCTGAGTCATTTCCTGAGAAGTGCAGTGAGAAACAGCTCCTTCCCTCTTTGCACACCCAGCCTTCCAGGGCTTGGCTTAGGGCGCCACCTGGGGACACCTCTAGGAAAGGCTGTCCTGTTCATGCCACCTCCTTCCCCAGGCTGGGTAGCCTCAGATCCCTTCCTACTGGGAACCACCTGTAATCACAGTCCCAAGGTACAGGACAGTGGCACCAACCCTCTTCCAAGTTCCCCTCCCCGTGACTATAATCCCACTATGTGGCCTCAGCCATAAACATCCTCTTGAGGAAAAATGTCACTCATATGTCAGCTTCTTAGATGTCCCTGAGGCATCCAGGTGGTTACCCACTGGCTTACCCAGTGGTTCGAAGCCCAGGTATGGCGGAAGCAGGGTCACTCTCCAATCTCCAAGGACTCTGGAGGGCAGTTGATGCTCCCCAGGGTTGTCTCTAGATCTGCTCCTATTCGTGCTGTTCCCTCTCTGGACTATGCGCCCCATTGAACCATGCTCCTGGCCTTTTACTTCCCAAAGGGCCACCAGCCAAAGGCTGTACCTATGGAACACTTTATTGTAGATCTGGAGTCAGATGAGAGGGATCAAATGGTGGTGGGGTCGGGGGACTTGCAGGCAAATAAAGCCAAGGGTTAGACATTCTGCTCAGCACTGTCAGGAAGGGGAGCTTAGGCGAATACGATGCCATCTGCATACCTGACCTTTTGGTGGGGAGACTGGCTCCCCCGCAGCTCAGGTCTGTTTAGGGTACAGAGTGCTGGGGTATGCAGGTGAACAAGAGCCCTGCTCTCAAGAAATTTGTATTCTGGGGAGGCAATAGGCAACTGGCTGCTTTCCTTAGTAATGAGTATTATAAAGACAAGAAAATGAAGTTAAGTGATAGTAAGTGGCCAGTAGGAAAGGAGGGAGATGCCTCAAAAATGACATCAGTGATCAAGAAGGTGACCTAAACCAGCACCTGAAGGGTGTCAAAAGATTCAGAGAGATGCAGGAGAGCACTGAGGGAGGAAGGAAGAGAGGGCAAAGGAGCCAGGAAATGGCTCTTCATTTGTGCAGCAAAGCATCAGCAAGAGACCCCCCAAAAGCAAAGTGACCAACATGACTTTAAAGGCATCAATATCACTGTGCACAGCCAATTTTGTGTCCAACAAGGGGGCACAGTGTGGCCCCTCCTCTGAGCTCTGCGTGAATTGATCATATGCCTGGGCATTTCACACAAGGGAGTTTTCACTTTTTAGTTTGGTTTCTGTCTTGGTTTTGGTGGAAATCAAAGGAAGAACCGAGATTGTCACCCATGGAGCACAGCAGAAAACACATGTTGAAAAACAGAAGCTGGAGGGAAAGGCAGCGTGAGCTCACATGCTGTCCTGGAAATTCCTCCTGAGCAGGGCTCAGACCATACCAGGTCTGGGGCTTGAGCTCCACTCATCTTATCCAGATCTCAAGGAGCAGGGAGCACACATGATTCCTAGGAAGAATCCTCATCTGCATCGGGTATTTCCAAGGATTTGCTTTATGAGACCTCATTTCATTCTCGCCCATAGATACTGCTGTTATTCCCACTTAGATGAGCAGACTAAGACTAGGAGAAGTTAAGAAACTTGCAAAGATCAGGTCTGACCTGAAGTCAGATCTGACCACATCTAAATCACACTTTATGTGAAATATATGGATGAATTTAAAGATGGTTGCTTCTCCTGTCCCCTTGCACCAACATTCAGGTGTGCAAGGAAAAAAACATTCTCTCACTCCTTCAATTTGCCTTAGTGGTTGTTCTGTGCTGAAACTGAGAAGCTTTGACTACATAAAATGGAGGTTCTCAAGCAGGGCACATTTTGCAGTGCCTGGGGACATATTGGGTTGTCATAACTGGTGATGGGGAATGCTGCCAAAATGCTGCTATAGCCACAGTGCACGAGACAGTCACCTGCAGCCAAGAATTACCCAGACCAGAGTGTCACGAATGCTGAGGCTGAGAACCCTGATGTACAGGATGTCACCAGGAAGGTCCCTGGCAGGATGGCCTGATATTATCTTGATGATTTAAGCTCGATCTTGGGTCTGTTTCTCAGTTTTTCAAACTCTAAAATTTGATTTTGTGAATTCTTTGAGATGATAAAATCCTCAAGAAATGATTCACATCAAATGGGGGGGGGAGGGAGAAACTGACTTAATTTGTTTCTTTTCTCTTTTTTTTTTTGGTGCTGGGGGTTGAACCAGGGCCTCACATGTGTTAAGCAAGTGTTCTACCACGAAACTATATCCCCAGCCCTTTTATTTTATCTTGAAACGGTTTTGCTACGTTGCCCAGGCTGACCTCTAACTTGTGATCCTTTGCCCATAGAAGAAAGGACGGTTGTGTGGTGAGGTGGAGTCAGAGGCCTGGATGCCAACCTTATGAGCTGTTCCACCCAGCAGGTGACTTAACCACTCAGTTTCCTCATCTGTGTAGTGGGGTGGATAGCAACACCTACCTTCTATGCCAGCACCACTCAATGGGAGCGCCACACAAGCCGCAAATGCAAGCCACATATGGGATTTTTAAGAATTCAGTTATACACATTGCAAGGAGTTTTTAAAAATGAAATTAATTTTAATAATATATTTTATTGCAATGATAATATCATTTTGACATGACATCAACTTAAAAAACAAACAAAATATGTGTGTGTGTGTGTGTGTGTGTATATATATATATATATATATTTTTTAAAGTACAGTCTTTGAAATACAGCATGTTTGATACATACTGTGCATTTGCATTCAAACTAGCCACTTGTCAGGTACTAGCAGCCACATGTAAAGTAGCTACCATATTGGACTATGCAGTACAATCGGGTTGTCAAAATTAAGTGAACTAATAGAGGTAAACTAGTAGTCCCAATAGGTATGTGGCAAATGTGGGCATTATGAACATAATGCAGGCCAGACTGAATAGAAAGTGACAATACTTTTTAAAATACTTGTGTTTTTCACATTAGGGACATAATATGTAGTATGGTATGGAAGCTAAGCACCAGCCTCTGAAAGCAACCTGCCATGCTCGGTCCTCCCTCTGCCACCTGCTAGCCATGTAGCCTGGGCTAATGACTCAACATCTCTGTGCCTCAGTTTACTAATCTGTAAAATGGGGTTAAACAGTGTTTACATCATAGGGAGTTGTGAGGATGAAATGAGTTAATTCATTAAAGTGTTTAGTGCCTGGTACATAGTAAGCACACAATAAATGTCAGGTGATTATCGTTCTGTGTTGTTAAAGAAAGTACAGAATAGTTGGAGGAAATATTGATCTACCAACCCGGGTCTTTTCCATCCAAAAAAACCACAGATGACATTTTTCTTTAGTGGTTACTTGGGCCCCACCTATTTCCTCTCTCAATAACTTATAATGTACAAGTCCCTCCTTCCTTTACTCCTCCCCCACTCTCTTTTCTGCCCTTTCAATCTCTGGCCACAGAACATGACCCAGAAGCCTGGTGAGGGTCCAAGAACATTCCTATGAACCAGAAGAACAAGCGAATCAGTGGGCTTGACCTTGGAACCAGCAGCACTCTCTGGCCTGGTGTCCAGTGGTCACGTCACTGGTGATAAGCACGTGAGGTCTTGCTTCTGATGGATGTCCACGGGCCCAGAGTATGGCACCATCACATGTAATTGGCCCAGGACCCTCTCTCAGTCACACTGGATCGTCTCCACATGCCTTGGTGACCCAAATGAGAGCAGGGAATGCCTGTCCCTCATTACAAGCCTGAGTCTGCTGCTCTGACCATTGTCCTTCCTTCTAAGACAATGGTGCTCAAACTTGAGGATGCCCTTGTGAGAATCGCTTGGTGGAATTGTTCAAGTGCAGTTTCTGGTTTCAATTCTTAGAAAATATTGTTTAATAGTCCTCGAGATACCCAGGAATGCCCATTTTTATACAGGCTACAGGGAATCCTGGTTCATGTCTCAAGCCTATTCTTTGAGAATCTGTTAATAGAGGGGCTGTAATTCTCTTTTAGCCTCACTGGCACCTACAATTACAAGCGCTGAGATATAGATAGTGATAATAATTGCACCAGAGCAAGAAAGAAGGAGAGAGGCCTGAATCAGCTCCCTGGGTGTTTGACCCACAGTTCTTAGATGTGAAGCTCAAAGTCTGTTTCCAACTCTAGCACAGATAGCACCAGTCGCTATTTTTGAAAATGGTGTGACTTCCATGTCAAAGGATACTATGGTACTGGACATCTCAATGTAATGGGAAGAAATACTGGATCTGGAGTCCAATGAGGACTTTGTGGCTTCAAGTAAGTTTCTTTCCCCGTGGTTCTTGATTTACTCATCAGTGAAAATAGAGATAATGAAGCCAATTTCTCATGATTGTTATGGCTATTAAATAAGATAATGGATATAAACAAATGTAGAGCAGGGAATGCCTGTCCCTCATTGCAAAGTGGACGATAGATACTCATTTTATTTATTCAGCAATTATGTGCTAAATTCCATATTAGTTTTGGGGGTGTAAAGATGAACTGGAGGTGCTGCCTATCTGCAAGATGTTCTCCATGTGCTGAAGGAGGCAGCCACAAGTCTCCACCTTAAGACAAAAGAAAACCAGGGAGGCTGATGACTCCCAGAAATGGGAGTCATTTTTTTCCCAGAGGATACCCATTACCCATCTAGGAGTTGGGAAGTGGCCAGCTGAAAGCCATTTGTCTTCTCCTTGGGGTTGGCCAAGAAAAGGACAGGGTCATATCCCTCAGTTGGATATCTCAAGTAAAGCTGGTCTTCAGCAAAATTTAAACTCATATGAGGTATGGAGTGAGGAGCTGGTCAGAGTGTAAAATCCTTGCCTTCATGTACATCAAAGCCTTTCAATATACTTGTGACCCATGATAATGTAATTCAGCCTCTGGAAATTTTCTCTAAGAAAATGATCTTTAAAAGAGGAGAATCTCACATGCAAAATGGTATGTTAAAAGCTGTTTAAATAAAATGCATGCCCTTTAACCCAGGTATTCCAAGCTAAAAGCCTATGCTAAGGAAATAATCATAGAGCCACCAAAGGTTATGTTACACAAGGATGTTCATTATAGTGTTTGAAGTAAGAATTTCTGTCTAATGCCAAACAAGAGAGAAATTTGCTAGGTAGATTATGGTATTTTCAAACATTGAACAACACGTACAAATAAAGGTTCTGAAGACCCCTCTTGCACCAGGCATTAATCTTTTGGGTACCAGATTGTAGAAGGGTTGGGGAGGAGTGTTCAGGGCACCCTGGAGCGAAAGGCAGATCAGGTGGTCATGCTCTTAGTAACCGAGCTAAAAACTCAACTAAGGACTTAGATGAAAATCATGCTGACATTAAAAGTGCTTGGAGTGTAAATGCATTTATCAAGACTCACCAAACTATACACTTAGGATCCACAGTTTTTATTCTATGTAACGATAACATGTTTTTAAAAATTACTGTGGTATACAGTAATGGTCAAAAGCCTATATTCTGAATGCAGATGGATCTGGCCTGGAAATACCAACTACACCCATTCCTAGAAGGGTTATTCAACCTGGGTAAGCCTCAACTTCCCATCTATAAAGTGAGAATAATGAGAATATCTACCTCATAGGATTATTGTGAGGATTAAGTAAGATAATAAAAACTACATTAACATAAAGCTCAACACTTAGTTTTAATAAATGTTAGCCACTACTTGATAAGATAGAAAAACACATATGATAAAACATGAAATATAAAATGCAAATATTAAATTATATCCATGGTATGATTAAAACCACATTTTTAAAAGCTGTTTAGTCTACATATAAAACAAAGATGGGGAGAAAATACACAAATGTAGTAACTGCAGTAGTTATTTTGTGGGACCATGGGAGATTGATTTTTCTTTCTTTACAAACTTTCTGCAACTTCAAATATTCTTTAATAACATGCACTGCTTTGTAATGAAGAAAAACTTTTTAAAATTTTAAATGTAAGAGATCATTGCAAAATCCCATTTTTGGGACATTAGAGTATTTCAGAGTGCTAGGGTAGATTCCACCTTTCCTTGGAATACTTGGAAGGGCATTGCCATGGTTTAGATATGGTTGAGTTTGTCCCCAATGTTCATGTGTTGAGACTTTGAGCCTAGTGTAGCAACACTGGGAGGTGGTGGACCTCTAAGAGGTGAGGCCTAGCAGGGAATTGTTACTGGTCCCTCAGCACCCTCTGACTTCCTGCTTCACAATGTGATTTCTCTTTCACACACATTCCTGCCACAATCCATCTGTCATTGGGTGATGCAGCCATAGGGCCCTCACCAGAGCTGTTGCTCCACTCTTTGGATGCATTATACAGAGGGGAAGGATTAGGATAAAGATGACCGAAGATCTCCCATCAGAAACAATGCCAGGAAGAAGACTGTGGAGCAACACCTTTAAAGCACTGAAAGGAAAACACAGAAAATCTAGAATCCTCTAAGCAGCCAATATTGCTGAAAAATACAGGTAAAATAAAGACATCTTCAAACACATAAAAGCTAAAAGAATTTTCACAAACAGAACCACACTGCAAGAAATGTAGAAGAAAATTCTTCAGGCAGGAGGAAAATGATACCAGATAGAAATCTGGATCTACATAAAGGAGAATACTTGGGAGAATCATGACTACACTGTAAATATATGGGTTCTTAAAAATCACTCAAATTTCTTTAAAAGATAATGGACTATTAAAGAAAATTACAATATATTGTGTAATAAAGTTTGTATGTAAAATGTGTGATAAAAAATAGCATCAAGACTAGGAGAGGAGAAATGCACGTGTGCTTTTGTGAAGTTCTTGTACTATGGATACAGTGGCATACTATCACTTGATGGTAAGCTGTATTAAAGATACATACCACAAACCCACAAGCAACCACTAACAAACACCACCACAACAAAGGGCTATAGTAATAAACCAACAAAAATATTTTAAAATACTCAATTCATCCAAAGAAGCCCCCCCCCAAAGTGGCAGGAGAACACAGAAGAGACAAAAACAAACAAACAAAAAATGATAGAATCCAACCTAAACATATCAATTATCATTTTTAAATGTAAAGTATCCAAATATCCCAATTAAAAGACTGGGGTTGCAAGCCTGGATAAAAAAGCAAGATTCAACTATTCGCTGACAACAAGAAACACACTTTAAATATAAAGATACTTATTGGTAAAAAGTAAAAGGACAGGGGCTGGGGTTGTAGCTCAGTGGTAGAGTACTTGCCTAGCATGCATGAGACACTGGGTTTGATCCCCAACACCACATAAAAATAAATAAATAAATAAAGATTGTGTCCATCTACAACTAAAAATAATTTTAAAGAAAGTAAAAGGGCAGGAGAAATAGAGATATATACCATTATAGTCAGAGATTTCAACACCCTTCTTTCAGAAAATCAACAAGAATATAGTACATTTGAATAGCACTATCAATCAACTTGACCTGATTGACATTCATAGAACATTCTATCTAATGACAATCACATATACTCTCTTTTCAAGCATACAGAGAATTTGCCAATATATATCATATTCTAGGCTACAGTGCAATTAAATTAGAAATCAATATCAAAAAGATATCTGGAAAATCCCCAAATGTCTAAAAACTGAATCCTATACTTCTAGATAACCCATTGTCGAATAAGAAACTACAGGGCAATTACAAAGTATTTGAACTGAATGAAAACAAAACAAAACAAAAAGTGTGGCATATGCCTATAATCCCAGCAGCTCAGGAGGCTGAGGCAGGACGATCGAGAGTTCAAAGTCAGTCTCAGCAAAAATGATGCACTAAGTAACTCAGTGAGATCCTGTCTTTAAATAAATATACAATATAGGGCTGGGGAAATGGCTCTGTGAGTTGAATGCCCCTGAGTTCAATCCCTAGTATAGAAGAAGAAGGAGAAGGAGAAGGAGAAGGAGAGGAGGAGGAGGAGAAAAGAAAGAAAAAGAAAATGAAAAAAAATATGTGAAGGTGTAAAATGCTGCTAAGCAGTACTTAAAGGAAAATTCACAATACTAAGTGCCTACACTAGAGAAGATGTATCCATTCATAAGCTCATCTTCTACCTTAATAAGTTAGAAAACAATACAGAACATTAAACCTCAAATAAGCAGCAGAAGAAAACAATAAAAATCAAAGTAGAAATTAATGAAATAGAAAATTCACATTATGATTGATGTATGTACATTCCATGTATGTATTATATGTCAAAATACATTCCGCTGTCATGTATGACTTAAAAAATAAAAATAAATAAAAAAGAAAAAGAAATAAAATAATAATTAAAAAAAAGAAAATTCAACAACAACAACAAAAAATAAATGACACCAAAAGTTGATTCCGTGAAAAGATTAATAAAATTGATAAGCTCTGGCTAGACTGATTAGGATGAAAAGAGAGAAGATACAGATTTTTTTTCAGTATCAGGAATGAGTGAGGTGACATCAATCCACATATATTAAAAGGATAGTAAAGCAATGCCATGAATAACTGTATATCAAAAAATTTAAAACTTGGATGAAACGAACTAATTGTTGAAAAACAAAAATTACTATGGCTCATTCAACAAAAAGAAAAACCAAAAACAACAACAACAAAACACAGATAACTTGAACATCCCTACATCTGTAATTTGGAACTGTACCTAAAAACCTTCCTACAAAGAAAACTTCAGGCTCAGATGGCTTCACTGGTGAATGTTACCAAACATTTAATGAAGAAATAATGCCAGCTCAAACAAATTCTTTTCAACAATTAGAGAAAATCTTTTTATGAGGTCAGAATTACCCTAAGACTAAAACCAGATAGAGACATTAGCAGGGAAAGAAAATTAAAGACTAAAGAATAAAACCAAGACTTCTGGGGGCTGGGGTTGTGGCTCAGTGGTAGAGCACTCGCCTAGCATGTGTGAGGCCCTGGGTTCGATCCTCAGCACCACATAAAAATACATTTTAAAAAAGGTACAATACCTTTGTGTCCAACTACAACTAACAAATAAATATTTTGTTTTTATTTTTTTATTGGTTGTTCAAAACATTACAAAGCTCTTGACATACCATATTTCATATATTAGATTCAAGTGGGTTATGAACTCCCATTTTTTAAATATTTTGTTTTTAAAAAAAACTAAAACTTCTGATAAACACAGATGCATCCTATAGTTACACAAGTAGAAGCCAACAATATATCAAAAGAAAAATACATCATGATCAAATACATCATGAGGTTTATCCCAGGGATTCGGGGTTGAATTAACATTTGAAAATCCCTCAATGCCATTCAATTCACCACATTAACAAACTAAAAAGGGAAAACCATAGGATTCTCTCAATAGACGCACAAAAAACACCTGAAAAAATTTTACATCCTTTCCTGATTTAAAAATTCTCAGCAAACTGAAAATAGAAGAGAATTTCTTCAATCTTATTTTATTTTTAAAAATCCACAAAACCCTGACAACTATCCTCAGACTTCTTGGCAAGAGACTCAATGTTCCCCCCATCTAAGATCAGGAATAGGGCAAGGCTCACCAATCCTATTCAACATTTTACTGGAGACTCTAGCCAGGATAAACAGTCCAGAAAAAGAAATAAAGAGCATCTAGATTGGATGGAAGATGTAAAACTGATTTCATTTTCAGGTAACATGATCACATAAGTGGAAAACCAAAACAAACAAACAAACAAACAAAACCCAAAAATACTAGTAGAACTAGTGAGTGGTAACAGGCAAAGTAACAAGTTGCAAGATTCATATACAAAAACCCAGTATATTTTTTATATTAGCAACAAATCATCAGAAATTGAAATTTATAAAACAAATACATCAAAAATGAGCCCTATTCTGAGTCATAAATCAAGCCTCAATGGCTTTCAAAAATTTAAGCCATGTAAGGGTGTTCCACAAATCAATAAACAATGAGAAAGTTAGAAAACCCTCAACTGCCTAGGAAGCAAACAGAGTACTCCCAAATAATCCAAGAAATCAAAATGAACATTTAAAGTATTTTTACCAAGGTGATAGACATAACAAAAACCATGGCACAAAGGGAAACTGGTAATCTTAAATATATAAATTAGAAATGAAGGAAAACTGAAAATCAATCATCTAAGTTACCAGCACAAGATGATAAAAAAGGCCAGGTGAGGTGGTCCATGCCTATAGTCCCAGCTACTGGGGAGGCTGAGGCAGAATTGCAAGTTCAAGGCCATACTGGGCAATATAGCAAAACCATAAAAAGAAAGAGAGAGAGAGAGAGAGAGAGAGAGAGAGAGAGAGAGCGCAAATCTTAAATCTTAAGAAAGTAGAAGGGAATATATAATAAAAGATAAGAACAAAAGGTTAGGAATTGAAAATATAGAATTAAAAACTCCAAAAACTCATTCTCAAAACATTAATACATTTGATTTAAAAATTTAGCAAGAACTGATTTTCATTTTTTGGCATAAAGCAATCAGGGTTTTTCTTTTATAGTTACACACAGTAGTTGGATTCATTTTCATATAATCAGAATCAAGGAATCAGTTTCATCCCCTTTCCCTCCTTTTTAACCTTCCGCGCCCCCCCCCATTCTCTCTCCTCTACTTATCTTCCTCTTACTCCTTTGTTTATTATCTAAATTTTTTTTAGTTGTAGATGGCACAATAACTTTATATTATTTATTTATTTTTATGCGGTGCTAAGGATGGAACCCAGTGCCTCACATGTGCAAAGCAAGCACTCTACCGCTGAGCCACAACCCCAGCCCTTATTTATTTTTGATTGGTACTTTCTACATATACCATAAAGGTGAAATTCCCTTTGGTACATTTATATATGACCATAACATAATCGTATTAAATTAATTCCGTATTCCCTTCCCTCTCCTATCTACCCCCTCTTGCACTCCACCTCCTACTTCACTGACCTTCCCTGTATTTAGGATATCGGATGCCACCCTCCTTGGTCTTTTCTCCCTTATTTTGCTTTAGCTTCCTAATATAAGAGAACACATTTGACCCTTGACTTTCTGAGTCTGGCTTATTTCGTTTAGCATGATGTTCTCCGTTTCCATCCATTTACCAGCAAATGCCATTATTTCATTCTTCTTTAGGGCTAAGTAAAACTCCATTATGGACAAATGCACATTTATACACATTTTCTTGACCTACTCATTTGTTGATGGGCATCTGGGTTAATTCCACAATTTGGCTATTATGAATTGTGCTGCTACAAACATTGAAGAGGCCATATTGCTATAGTTGGCTGATTTTAGTTCTTTTGGATAAATACCAAGGAGTAGGATGGCTAGGTCATATGGTGGTTCCATTTCTAGCTTTTGGAGGAATCTACATATTGCTTTCCAGAAATCATTTACTAATATTCAGTCCCACCAATAATGTATGAGTGTACTTTTTCTCTGCATCCTCTTCAGAGCTTATTATTATTTGTGTTCTGGATAATTGCCATTCTGACTGAAGCAAGATGAAATCTTAGTGTAGTCTTGATTTGTGTTTTTCTGATTGTTAGAGATGTTGGACTTTTTTCCATACATTTGTTGGCCATTTATGTTTCCTCCTTTTGAGAAATATCTGTTTAGTTCTTGTGCTCATTTATTGACTGGGTTATTGTTATTATATTTTTTTTAGCATTGAGCTTTTTGAGCTCTACTAATTCCCTGTCAGAGGAGCAGCTGGCAAAGATCTTCTGCCATTCCAGAGGCTCTCTCTTCATGTTCTTGTTTCCTTTCCTATTCAGAAGATTTTTAATTTGACAAATTGAATGGAATGGAAAAATTCTTCAAAAAGGCTATTTAACAAAAATATGAGAAGAAACGGAAAATTGGAATATTCTAATGTCCATCAAAGACATTGAATCTCTGCCTCCCAGTTCCCTGCCAGACTCCTCAGGGTTTGCTGTACACATGTGCAGAACATGAGTTAAAAGATTAAAGAAGAAGCTGTATGCATATTTGGGGCTCCTGATTCTATGGCTCCCTCATTCCTGAGATCATTCCTTCTCAACTTCTAGCGGTCTGGCAGCTCTGAACCCCACCTCTGGCCCAGTTCTGAGCTCGTCAGGACACACTCTTCTGTGGACCATAGTTCTGTGAGCCCTCCCCCAAGCTTTGCTTGTTCTCTAGTGACTTCAAAATAGCTGGGTTCGTTCATTTTGTAGGTTACATAACTTTTGGGGAAATGATCTCAAATGTACAGACTTCTGAAAGCATTGCAAGAATAATACAAAGAACTCCTGAGTAGACACAGCCTCTTCAATGGCCAGCATATTTCCCTGATTGGTTTCCTTTGTTGATAGTAGATAGGTGACATACGTCTTTGTGTGTGTGTGTGTGTGTGTGTGTGTGTTTAAATGAACTCAGATTTTCTAGAACATTTTCAGATTCATTTTTAAAATGAGGAACATAGCACATAGAGTTCCCCTATTCCCTGCAGTTTCCTCTATTATTGACATTTTAGGTTAATGTTGTTCACTTCTTATAATTAATGAGTCGATTATCATTAACTATAGACCATACTTTCATCACATTTCCTTAGCTTTTACCTGATGTCTTTTTTTCTGCTCGAGGGTCTCACCCAGGCTATCATATTAGGTAAGTTGTCACATCCTCCTTAGGCTCCTCTTGGCTGTGACGGTTTCTCAGACTTTCCTTGTTTTTGATGAGCTTGACAGTTTGAGACTTACTGTTCTGGTATTTTCTAGGGTGCTCCCTCTTGGAATTTGGTGGATGCCTTTCTCATGGCTGTGTGGGATTGTGTGTTTGGGGGAAGAGGAACACAGAGGTGAAATGGCATTCAAATCTCACCACACAAGGGTACATATGGTCAACTTAAGGAGTGAGGAATTTTTCCCCCATCAACCACTAATGGAATATGGACTTCTTTATAATTAATGGAATTAATATGGAATTCATTATGATTGATTCTTTACAGTTAATTAATTCCATATTATAATAACTTATTTATTTATTTATTTATTTTTGTAATACTGGGGATTGAACCCAGGAGTGCTTTGCCAATAGGCTACATCCTCAGTCCTTTGTTAAATTTTTATTTTGAGACAGGGTCTTGCTAAGTTGCTGAGGCTGACCTTGAACTTCTGATCCTATTGCCTCACTCTCCAGAGTCACTGGGATTACAAGCATGAACCACAGCTCTGGGCTTATATGGAATTCTTGTACATAGGAGATTTGTCACCTCTGAGACAAAGTGTTATCCAGTAATCGTTTGTATTGGAATAAACTTTTGGCCGATAACAGGTATGAACTCGGAGCTGGATCTCCCCATTTCTAACACTGATCAGACACTCACAGGGTAACACTTTCATGTATTTATTTCCTTCAGTCCTTGCAATCACACTGTGCAGTGAGTATTATTGTGCCCATTTCATGCACAAAGAAACTAAGACTCAAGAGTCACTCTATTTGTGAGCCCCACTGTATTCCTGTGTGCTTTGCACACATAACCTAAAATTTGGAGTGCCTTTCCTGACCCTCTTTGTCCACCAAGCTAGGTGCAGCTAGGTGGGCCCTGTCTTGACTCCTCCACACATTTCTCAGTCTATTCCTTTCTTTTAAACATTTTTTTTTTGCTGCAGATGGACAGAATACTTTTAATTTATTTGTTTATTTTTATGTGGTGCTGAGGATCGAACCCAGTGCCTCACACATGCTAGGCAAGTGCTCTACCACTCGAAACTCCAGCCCCTCTGCTCTAGGGTCTCACCAAGGCTATCATATTAGGTAAGTTGTGGCTATTTCTGAGGTTACCCATCCCCTCTTCCCTGCTGGACCGGATTGTACAGTAACTAGGCATCCCGTTTGCTCCAGAGCCCACGCAGAATCCAGTCCCAGAATTTTCCATGGGTGCCTGGACACTCAGACGACAAGACGTCAGTCACCATGACAGACCCAGAGAGCAGCAGCCCCACACCTCCAGGCTCATCAAGTGCCTCTGCCACCCAAGGGCAAGAATAGTGCCTCACACTTATGAGGGCCAGAGAGATCTAGAAGCCTGTTTCACACTCTGAACAAAATCCCCCACCCAAACAATAAAGGTGAGAGGACAGGGAGGGAGCTGAATATTCAAAAGCCGTTATGGTTGGAAAAGAAAAGCAAACCTGATCACTCAGGGCAGTTACCCCTCCAGCCCCCACAACTGCCAGCAGAGGAGGGAGCATGGGTAAGGAAGGCTCAGCTACCTTAGAGATGAGCACTCACTAAGACCTCCCCTCCTCAGCACCTCCCCTGGGCCTCAGCTGGGCACCACAATGGAGTGAAAGCTGGGCTTGGCTACAGAATCTTGCTGGATTTTCTCAAAAGCCCCAGGAAAATTGAGGGAAGGGATTAAGACCCTCACTTTCCTCTGGACACTGAGGCCTAGAGAGGCAGTGGCTTGTCAAACACAGTCCAGTAAATTGGCATGCTGTCTGACTCCTTGGGCTTTTCACATGGGATAATCTGATGAAAAACACTGGAGCCACGCCCATTAAAAAAAAAAAAAAGTCAAGCAGAGGCATCTAATAGCAGTGGTCAGTAACAAAGGTGTAGATGGGAACTGTTGGCCAGAATAGTACTTCCCAAACCTGGAGCACCCTGGGTTAGAATGGCTCATGTTCATCAAGGGAGGTTCTCTGGACGGTACTGAGTATTCTGCAGGAGGGAAGAGAAGGTCGGACGGGTCCCCACTCCCAGGACATGCATCTCCTCTGAATGAAGGCCATCTCCTGGAGAGTTGTGCCTGAGGTGGGGTAAGTAGCAGATATGAGTCTGAACCCTTAAACCTCATGTGCCCCTCTACCTGCTGCCCTTGCCTCCAGACCCAGAATCTCCAACACCAGGTCTGCCATGCTTTAGGCTTTTATTAGAAACTCTTGTTGACTGGAGTTTAGATAGAGGTCTGGTCCCAACCCAGAGCTAGGAGAGTTTCGTTGCTAAACCACATGCCACACCAGGCAGGAAGTGGAAAGATGGGCCTCTGTTAGGAGCAGGAAGGAAGGGCCCCTGGATGCAGCATGGTGGCCAAGTGTGAAGACTGGGATGGGGGTGCAGAAGAGACACTCCATAATGATCCCCTCAGGGTCTCGGAAGCCCTACTTCCCACCTCTGGGCCACCCCAAGCCCTGCACAACCTGGCAGGGCCATTCTGTTCCGAGTCTGTCACCTGTCTCGGCTTCCTGTAACTTTCTTCCCTCCTTCTTTATCTGGTGACTCCATTCCTCAGATTTCAACTCAAAAACACCTCCTCACAGAAGCTTCCTCAGGCCTTTCTCACCAGGGAAAGCCCCCATTGCAGCTCTCCTGGCACTGAACCTGGTTGTGACTTGCATTTCCTCCGGGTGACTATTTGATTCACATCCATTTCCTCTTCTAGAATGTAAGTTGCATGAGGGCCCTGCTTTGCTCAGAGTGTATTCTCAGCATCCCCCACACTGCTGGTATTGAGTAAAATGTTCAAAGAATGTGTGTTGAATAAATGCATGAATGAATGAGTACAGACATGACTGTTGAAACTTGACCAGCCTCGTTTGTTGGATAAAAAATGATTCCCAGAGATATTCACATCTGAACCCCTTGAACCTACCTTATATAGAAACAGGGTCTTTTCAGATGTGATTGAATTAAGGATATTGAGATGGGGAGATTTTCTGGATCCTTGGGGATAGGCAGGTTCTGACCTACCTCCACAGAGAAGACAAGGAATCTGGCAGCCATCAGAAGCTGGAAGATACAAGGAATGGATTCTTCCCTACCGGCCACAGAGGGAGTGCAGCTCTGCCAGTACCTTGATTTTAGCCTAGTGAAACTGATTTCGGACTTCTAACTTCCAGAACTGTGAGATAAGAAGTTACTATCGTTTTTGGATCACCCATTTTGTAATTTTTGTTACAGCAGCCACGGAAAACTAATACGCCTTGACCTCCCTCCTCAGTCTAACCCCAATCCTCTTCCCATCAACCTTCTCCATGACCACACTCTTTGAGGGAAAGAAAAGAAACTAAAATGGGAAGAAGAAAAGGGGAATCAAGGATAAAGAAAGGGAAGGGTGAGGGTAAAAGGGGCTAGATTATGAGTATGTCAGGGTTGTGGGATTTATTCAGATGCCAGAGGCTAAGCCCAAGCTGCAGGAAGGAGCCCTGTGCCCATGCTTCTCCCACCCCTCTCCCAAAGAATATTCCTGAGGGGAAGGGGGAGGGACTGAGAGTTCTCCAATCCTCTGTCTGTCTGCCTGTCAGTCACTGTCTGTCAGCCACTAGTTATGATCCCCAGGAAGGAGCCAGGTGAGTCTCTCTCACCTGTGAGTGGAAGGTGTAGCCATTGTGGACTTTGTAATCAAATTGGGACTTCAAAGAACTGTTATTAACTTACACTTTAATATGTGGTGACTTGATCAGAATTGGCCTGGGGAGAAAAAAATGAAGTCCTAAGCTCAGGAACACTGGGCAATAGAAAGAGGCTGGGACAAAGAACCAAAAGAAGTACATCATTTGTGAGTGGACAAGGAGCATGTTCCAGGCCCAGCAGATGAGCAAGCACCTAGTAATCACATGGTAACCTTCTGTAATTTATAAAGCTGGCACAAGGAATGACCACTCATAAGAATTTCATAAATCTCAGAGCATTTGTTGGTTTTAGTTTTTCAAATCGAGGCTTAGAATTATTATAATTAAAAAAAAAGAAAGAAAGAAAAGAAAAAAAAAACATGAATTTGTAGAAACATGAAGTATCTTAAACATGAATCATTTCTTGCAAACTTCATACCACACATCAAAATTCTAGATTTCTGAGCATTTATTTACTTAGCAAATAATTTTTATGGGTTTTGAACACTTGCTTATCCATAAAAGTTGAACATTTTTTAAGAAGTGTGAAAATGACCACATCATATACAAGAACTCTAAAAATTTGCCAAAGAAATTTCTAATTTTCAACTTGGGAGGCTGAGGCAGGAGAATTGCAAGTTCCAAGCCAGCCTCAGCAACTTAGTGAGGCCCTAACAACTTGCACAGACCCTGCCTCAAAACAAAACAAAACAAACAACAACCAAAAACAAAAATCATAAAAAGGGCTGGGGATGTGTCTCAGTGGTTAAGCACCCCGGGTTCAATCCCTGATACCAAAAAAAGAAAAAGAAGGAAATTCTAATTTTTCTAATCTTTTCATGGGTCCTGGTGATTTTTTCCTTTGAGTTCCTTGGGTGTCCTGAGAAGAGGGGGCTGGGGTAGAACCCAAAGAGCGGTTAGTACAGATAGAAAGGGGATTGGCTACTGGCTACCAGAGACACCACTGGGGGCTCCCCCATCAAAATCACCCAGATGTTGGCTTGTTTAAGAATTTGGAAAAAGAAGGTGAGAAGAACATGGGCTGACTTGTTCTTATGTCCCAAAAGGTCAGATCACCACAGAGTGAATCTGGGGGTGAGGTGTGAACCTGCCATTGTCTTGAGATAGCTCTTCCTCTCTTTCATTTTCTTATAAATTGTAAGAAGTTCAACTCCACCCTGGGACTGTAGCGCTTCCCTCTTCTACGTCCCCTTCCCATGCACCCATCTACTGGGCACAAGTGCAAGTACCCCATCCGCCATCCCTGGCTGGCTTCCAGTTACTATTTCTTGTATTGGTCATTAATTCTGTGAAAAAGGAAAAAGATGGCACTTTTTAAATGTCCTGGAAAGAGTGCTGGAACAGTGTGGGGAGACAGATCAGCTGGCCTCCCGGGGAGGATGCCAGGACTCCAAGGGTGCAGTGAGACCTCATGGAACCAGGGCACAGGGAGGAGAAAGCTCCGCTGTGAGCTGCTCAAGACATGCTTGGTTGCAGTGAACTCAAAGAAGACACAATCTAGAGGGCAAATGACAACAGTAGTACTGACATGACACCTTCCAGGTGTATAACACCTTCTATCCTGGCTGGCCCTTCTCATATCATGTTAAAGTTATTTACTGCAGGTCTAAAGCCCCCCAAAGTACATGAACCAGATAATGCCAGCATCTGACTTATTTTTGAATCCCACTGTACCTACACAATGGTACTTAACAAATATTTGCTCACGTTAATCATCTCTGCAACCCAACAGGTTGGAAGAAGTAGTATCATGCTCATTTTACAGCTAACGAATCTGAAATCTTGGAAATTCAGGACGGAATGATGGTGGCCTCTGGGTGATTGTGACAAGATACAAATCTTGCCCATGAACGAGAGAACTGGGGCTTGAACCTCGGCCTTAGGTCTTGCCATTGAGCACTCTCACTACTACAGGAGGTGTTGGAGAACACAGAACTTTATATCTTTGGAGCTAAGACACTGTAAGTCAAGTGTTTACCAACAATTTCTGCATTACAGACTGGAGACTAGTTTCCCACTGTCCTAGGTGAACCTTCTCAGTCATGTCCATATAAACAGATGGTTGCCCCTTGGTTTGGAAGAGGTCCTGGGCATCTACAGTGGGTCCTGTGCAGATGCCTCAGACTGCAGTGTTACAGGTTTAGTTAAGCAATGCCAATTGTCTCCTTGGAAGAATCATGTCCCTAGAAATCAGAGAAATGGTTTTCTGAGTTTAGGCTGTTCCATGCCTAAAAATCATTGTTCTTAGTCCAGGTATGGTTCACAGAGGACCAGAGAACCAGACACAGGCAGAAGGAGCAGACTGACTTGTTCTTTTCCCTTCTGTGCAGGAACCACTGAGGGGAAAGACAGGATTGGGCCTCACACGCCACTGAACGGGGCCACACAGCTCCTGTCTCACCGGCATTGTGGTTTAAGGTTGAAAACAGACTAAGGCAACCAACGTGCATGGACCACTGGAGCCAGACTACAGCTTCATGGTGCGGCTGGGAATTTCTCTTAAAGGATGGTAGTACTCCTCTCCTGAATCACCTCAAGTGCAACAGAAAAGAAGGAAGAGGAGGACAGGGCCGGGGGGGGGGGCCCTTGTCCAGTGAAGAAAGGCTCCTTCTCTCTATGGACTAAAAGGTATTCAGAAAGGCCTGGAGATGTCCAAAAGCAGGGTGTTAGCTGGCCTCTCCCACCACAGAGACCACCAGGCACTCAGGAAGGTTTGCAGACTGGGGTGAACCAATGGATGCTCTGAGAGTCTACTTCTGGAAGCAGTTGTAAATGGTAAACTTGTAGGTACTTTGGAACAGTGCGGGGAGACAGATGAGCAGGCCTCCCAGGGAGGATGCCAGAATTCTGGGGGTACAGAGTTATTTATAAGCCTCCAATAGCATTTTAAAACGTGACGGGCCTGTCTGTGACCATACTTGAAGCAAGCAGCCGGCACCCAGAGGTCACCATCATTGAATAGGAAGAGACGAGATACAAGCCCACCAGCACAGCTCTGGGAAGGAAACCCGAGAACAGATGGACTTCTTGCATTTGTGGGATGGAGCTCAGACTGTTATTATTTTAGAAGCAAGAGGAAATGACACCCTTAACAACTGGGGAAGTCAAGGCCATCTGGGCTACAGAAGGAAGACACAGCTCTCTGTTTAAATGACCCAGGATATTTCTACCTTGTGTCGGTCATCTCTGGCCTCTCAAGTTTATAAAGCAATGATAGTGGGCTAGGTCCAAGTGCTTCCTGCCAAGATGATTTTCTGAAAAATTGCTCTGGTAGAAGGAGTTGTCCCAAGAACAGTCAAAGGCCCCCTTTGCTCTAGGCTGGTGCCCTGGAGCTCAGCTCATCACACAGCCTGGGGAGACGCCAAACAAATCCTGGCAATGGAGAAAGGAACTGGCTCTTCTGGTCAGCACGATGCTCTTCCTCCTGGAACTTCTCCTGACTAACTCCCTCACTGCAGAAGCCTTTATCAGTTGTCAGAACTCATTTGCCTCTGGCCTTCCAAGAGCCCAGCAAGGTTATAAAGGTTCCAACCTTGCCAAGGACTGATAAAAGACAATGGCCTAAGGACACACACAGCTGGCAGTGGCCAAGCTGGAGCCAGAACCAGGTTTCCTGTTTCCAAGGCTCATGGCTCCTCCACCTCGGGCACTGGCCAAGAGCAGTATCCTGGGCAGACTGCTGGGGGGAAAGGTTCTCAGGTCCCCTCTCTGCTGGCTCAGAGTGTGAGCACAGGGGGTCAGTCTTCGTTTCCCTTTCCTCTAAGCTGATGGGCAAAACAACCCCACACCCTCTTCATAGCTCCACAAACTTAGCTGCCGTGGCGTGGCAGGCAGGGCTGAACCTCAATCTGGAGACTAGGGTTTTAATTCTGCCACTAACTAGGTGAGTCATCTTGGCAACTTATCCCCATGCTCTGAGGATGCAAATCTGTGGGGTCCCTCTCCTGGTCAGAACCCCCCTATGGATGACTGTCACCCACCCAACTGAAGTGCAAGCAACTCCTTATTCAAGCCTGAGCCACTGTCACTTCTGAGCTCTTTTACACTCAGGGAGTCAGGTAGAGGATGAGAGGATGCAGACATCAATTGGGTTCTATAGATGGCCACCAGAAGTCCCATGGGGCCGGGCTGGAGTTGGCTCAGCAGTCCCAGCAGGCCCTTCCATTCACATTCGAAATTCTCCTCAACCGCAACATAAGGACCACCAAGCTTCCCCAGGCAGCTTCCTTCTTTCTGTCTCCTTCTCAGGGTCAGTTCCCTCTGGGTTTCTCTTCATCATATGTAGCTCCAACACAGTGATCACAAGGCCTGGAACTTCCCTAATCACTAGTCCAGGGACAGAAAACTGAAAGTTGTGCTTGTTACCACATTTGATCACAATTTCCTACCCACTCAGAGGCCCACTTTACCCCGCAGCGATACCTATTTAGGAGCATCATCCCGAAGTCCTGGATGGAGTGGACTGAAAGGAAAACAACAGCACCTCCAGAGCTCCAAATCTGCTCTAAGAATTTCCCAGGAGGTCACAAGAGCAGACTGTCCACCCAGCTCTGCCCACAGGTTTCTGGGCTTGCCTCATCCCTCTACCCTCTACAGCACTCTCTCAGGCTTAAGCTGCTCCTTTTTCTCTTTCTTTCCTTCTCTCTCTCTCTCTCTCTCAAGTCTTTTTAAATTAGTCTCTCACAAAGAACTCTTCAGAGATTGAAAAGGAGTCTGTACCAACATTGTAGAAATATGGGCTCTAAAATAAAACAGACCCAAACTGACCTCTTAATCCTACCATTTAGTCCTGAGAGATAAGGGCAAGTGACTTGATCTCACTTGACCTCACTTCCCCATCTACAAAACTCCATTCCACTGGGTGGTTATAAGGAGTAAATGAGACTATGTTTGCAGATTAATCAGGATAGTCAACTGTAACTGCTATAAGGAAAATCTCAAAATCTCAGTGGCTTGATACCACAAGGGTTCATTCCCCTCTTGTTTAACAAATTGATGAGGATTAGGTGTCTTTCTTGCACAGCTCTCCTCCAAATGGTGGTTCAGGGACTCAAGACCTTCCATTCCCTTGGGGTCCTCCACTGGAGCCCTTCCAGATAGCTGACAGACTTGCACAGAGTTAAAAAACAGGCTGGACTTGGCACCCACCAGTTCAACTTCACATTGGCTAAAACTCAGCCACATATTCCACCGAACTTCAAGGGAGACAGGGAAATCTAGTTGCCCCACATGTACCCAGGAAGAGGAAATGAGATTGCTAGCTAGACCTCTGGCCAGGCTCTGCTACAACAAGTATTTAGCATAGTGCTTGATATACTGTTAAGAACTCAATAAATTCAAGATACTGTTATAATTACTTTCTATCATCTGTCCTAATACTGTTTTGGATACCAGAAATCCCAGAACCTCAAGATAGACTTGTCCAAACACTGAGAATGAGTAAGTGAATACAAAACAAAACAAACTAGTAAGCTTTATAAAAAAAATGTAAGATATAGAAATCATGCTTGATATAACTCTTACTCTGGGTGCTTTCTATGAGGCGGCAGATATGTTGAAATATCCTGCATTCAGAGGCTGACTCTGCACTCAGGAAGGTGTTAACCTATGTCAGCCACTGTAGTTTTCACATTCCAAAACATAAATGCCAACTTACCCATTTTATAGGGATCTCCAAAAATGTCATATTCTCTCATCTCCAATACCTATCCTCATACACTTACCTGTCTGAAGCACCCTTCCTATCACCCGACACTCCACTGGGTCACTCTGTAAGTGTGATTGAGAGTCTCTGCCCTGTGTCCCAAGTTAGTCTATACTTCCCTTCCCAGAACACTTACAACAGATTATCAAAATCTCTGCTGTTTCTCACTCTAACTAGATCACTCCCTGGGTAAGAGACTTGGTTTTGATCACCTGTTAATTCCCAGCATCAGCAAATGTCTGGGTCATAAGGGTGCACATGACCATGTGAATGAATGAAGAATCCTGATCAGAAGAGTAACAGAGTAAGACTTTCAAATTCTCACACTCAACAAAAACTAAAGGCAAGAAGGCAAGATAAGAAAGAAATACCACAGCATTCTCTTCCTTAAAAAGGTTAACAGGAACTAAGAAGTCATTTCAGAAGGTAGCCACACCTCCTGCATCACGCCTGGGTACTCCTGGGCAATCTGTCATCTAAAGTTCTCAGCTGAGCACCAGTAAGTACAAAAACCATTCTTACACTTTAAAATAAACCTGGAGCTCTCCTTCCTGGCTGATCTGAGGGTGTGGTAACAGGAGCTGTACCCCAAAAGAGGGCTTAACTGATCATATGTCCTGGTGGGCCAAGCGGATACCACTTTCTATTACCCAGGTAGCTGGGGCACCCTGGCCACTGCTGACCAAGAGTGAAATATTTCTAGTCCCAATGTACACCCACAGGCACAGATGGGACCCCCAACTCCTACCCTCAGCCAACTTAGAATACTCTCGGTCCAGACCACTGGGTAACAGAGTTGATCAAAACTGTAATTGGGGGAAAAATAAAATAAAAAAATTTAAGAAAAAGCTGTAATCGGGTAAGACTTTCAAATTCTTTCACTCCCACAACAGGGTATCTCCACAAGCCATTCTTACTAACTCGGGTGCCATGCACACCTATCCAAGTTGGGTCCCCTTTCTCAAAAGCTACAGATAGGCCTTCAGTGTGGGCTCTGGATACTACCAAGGAAACATCCCAGGAACAGAGAGAGCCTGGTGACCCCAGGCTGAGCCTGGAAATGTCAAGTCCCCCTTCTTTTGTTCCCATGTCCTCTGAGAATAAGAACAGGGCTCCCAGGTCAGCCAGTATAGACACTGACAAGAAGACCCACAAGTACATGCTCAACATCACAAATGAATCCAAATCTAGACAGATTCACTACTACATATGTGAGTGCAAGCACATATGCACATTGCAAGGGTATGCATGTATGTAGCAAGTTTCACCCTCCAATAAAAAGTGATGTGACAAAGTTTTTCTCCCACACCCTTACATCTTTAGCACACCCAGAGGGCAGTCTCAGCTGAGTCATGTGACACAAAAGTGTTGGCTCCAATGTTACTGGGTACCCCAGCAGTGAAACTCCAGTGAAACCAAAAGGGGCTGGGAGATGTCGTGGATACCCCTCCAAAAGTATAAGTCAGGTAGGCAACACCTACTCTAGAGTCAGTTTAGCTGAGAAGATTGCACAGAGGTCCTAGGGCAACACTGAGAATCACACACGTGTCCTCAGACATCTGCATTCAGCACCTGGAATTGTCTGCTTCCCCATTTCAGGGCCACCTTGGCCACAGGAACAGTTCTGAGCCTGGTAGCCTCATATAATTAGCTAATCTGAATCCAGGTGCTGCCCTTTAGGGCAAAGCTGTCTTAGGCCATCTGCACTCCAACACGCACGCACACACACATACACACACACACACACATACACACACAGTTTCAATGGCGCTGGAAGCCCAATGGGGAGAAGGGCAGAGTTGGTTGCAGCCTTCTCTGCCTCTGCACAGACTTGCACAGACTTGCCCTGCCTCTCTCGCCAGCGGGGCTAGTGCACGGAGCATTGTCAAACCAACGTCACGGTGCCGAAGGGGCGGGGCGCATAGAGGCCCCGCCCCGCCTTCACTGACGTCAGCCCCCCAGCCCCGGGCGCGGGCTGGGCTAGCCGCTAGAGCCGTCAGCCTCAGCCCAGCGGAGTAGCGGCAGGAGGTTTTCAGGCTGCTCCGGACGATGCGGCGCGCCCAGAATGCTGTCGCGCCTGGTAGTGCCTCTGGCGGCGCTCCTCAGCCTGTGCCTTGGCTCCAGTGCGCACGGTAAGGCTCCGGGTCCCGGAGCAGTGCTATCACCAGCTCTAACCACGCGATTTCAGGCAAGCAAGGGAAACCAAGAGGGACTGGGAGATGTCGTGGACATAACTCCAGAAGTATTAAGTCAGTAGAGGAACGCCTCGACCTCTTCGCGGCTGCCCCGCTGGGCTGTACGGATGGCCAGATCCCACTCCCATCTGTCCTCGGCCCTCCTTTATGTTCTGCTTCCCACAGGGAACTCGATTTAGCTACCCTCTCGGAGAGGGATGCTCATAACCTCCCTGTCCCTGCCGGGGCTCCTTCACTCTGGCAAGACTGAGTCTCAGGCTCACCTGCTGTGGAAGTGGAAGAGGTTGAGATTGAGGGGTGTGGGGGATCAATAGCCCCTCCCCACTCCAAAACTCATCCAACCAATTTTTTTTTTAATGCACTTCTTGAGAAAGCAAAAATTTAGTCATAGTTTTTCTGCTCTTCTGGTGCCATGATGGGACTGCTTCTTCCCGTGGGGAGTGATTTTGATATTTTGATGCCCTTCTGACTCTCCTCTCCCTTTGCCTTCTGGTCTCACCTCCATCTCTGCCCTTTCCCCACCCTTTGGATTACTCCTATGTGACCATCAGAAATGGTCTTCAGCCCCCCAGCTCACTCCCATTGCTCCCTGCCTCCCTCCTGCCTTACCCCTATCTCTTAACTCAGTCTGAGTTTCTGCAACCAAGAAGCCCCAGAAAGAGAGAACGGAAAGGCCCAGAGTTGGAGGGACCAAAAGCAGATGCAAAGAGAGCAGGGACCCAAATATCTTCTACATGATGTCAAAATACAAAGTAAAACACTTTCACATGATCGGGGGCTGAGGTGGGGATATGCAGCCCAAACCCTGCAAAGACTTGCTGTGTCTTTCACTTTCCATCTAATGTTTTGCAACGAAACAGAATTAATGCTCAAAGACAGTAAATGAAAGGATGTAAGAGACAGGAAGGTCTGAGGCAGGAGGATCAAAAGTTCAAGGTTGGCCGAGGCAGCTTAGCTAGACCCCATATGTGTGTATGTGTGTGTGTGTGTGTGTGTGAGTGGGGGTATATTTTCTAAATGAAAATGGCAGAGTCAGAAAGAAAGCAAGATTTGAGAGATGTTGAGAAGTTAGAGAACTGGGCAAGTGGGGGCAGAGCCACTGTCAAAGGAGACGCCCTAGGGGAACCCACTTGCTATTGACCTTCACTGTACTTTGTGCTTAGCACCACATTGGCAAGGGCTAGTTTGAGGTTCCTGGAACCAGTGCTGCCTGTGGTGAATGGTGTGTTGGGGCTGAGAGGATGGTAGCGTAGAGACAGAGCTTGGTGTTTCAAATCTCACCTTAGATCCAGGGGTGCTAGTTCTCTGAGGAGAGGTCCTCAGCACACTCTAAAACAAGGGCTGATTCCTGGCTGTCCTCACCTAGCCTCAGGTGGGTATCTGACTATAGGTGAAGCCCTTCTAGGATTCAGGGAATGGAACCAGCCCTCAGTTTGAGTGGCCCAAGAGACCATCTGCCCAGGCAGATGTCAATAAGTAAGATGTCTGTGTAGCCAGAAAAGTGGCCTTGGACTGGGATTGGGTGGGGACCAGGTGTAGGGGTGGGGGACAGGCCTTAGGATGATACTGGAGCAAAGACAGTGTTCAGGCAGAGCCAGAAACTAGCTCATCTGAGCTTGCTGCTGACATGCCTCAGGCCTCCCCCTGTCTTTTCCCCTGGGCTGTGTGGGACCCAGCTCTGTCTTCTCATCCACCACTGAGCTTCTGGTCACCAACAGTGCAGGACCCAACCCTAGCTCTGGAATCAGACACATCTGGGGGCAAGTCCACACTCTGCCTCTTACCAGCTCCATTGGCCTTGAGCAAGTCACTTACCCTCTCTGAGCTTCCATTTCTTCTTTAGTAAAATGGGGGCAATAAATGTTCTCCATGCAGGGCTGATGTGACATGGAACATAGCAAAACACTTAGCACAGTGCTCAGCTTATTGCAGAGGACCCAGCAAATGAATTCTAATTCTTGTCACCATCACCCCCTGGAAGTAGAAATGGAAGAGGTTGAGATTGATGGTGTGGGGGATCAATAGCCCCTCCCCACTCAAAAACTCACCCACCTACTTTTTTTATTTTTTATTTTTTTAGACATTTATGGACTTTTTAAAAATTCATTTATTTGTATGTGGTGCTGAGAATCAAACCCAGTGCCTCACACATGCTAGGCAAGTGCTCTACCGCTGAGCCACACTTCCAGCTCCCCACTTTTTTTTTTTTTTAATTCAAATGTACTTCTTGACAAAGCAAAAATTTAGCCATGGCTTTTCTGCTTTTCTGGTGCCATGATGGGACTGCTTCTTCCCGTGGGGAGTGATTTGGGTCCTCCTAGTCTCAGGGGATGGATTCTACAAGCTATTGACATCTCTTCTCCCCAGGAACGGAACTGCCTAGCCCTCCATCTGTGTGGTTTGAAGCAGAATTTTTCCAGCACATCCTCCACTGGACACCCATCCCTAATCAGTCTGAAAGCACCTACTATGAAGTGGCACTCCTGAAGTAAGAAAAGGGGAAGATGGAGGGAGGAGAAGGGCGGTGAGGGATGGGCCAGTTGGTCTCCATCTGCTCCCCTTTCACAGGAAGGTGCCTGCCTCTTTATTGAGGCAACACAACAGGGGACCTTGAAACATATCTACCCAGCTGACATCTCCATGTATACTAAGCAGCATGCTGGGATCTCTGGTGTGAGAAGGCCAAGAATGGCTTTCCCCCACCAGGTTTCTCCATCTTACAGGGAAAGCCTCCACAGTATTGTTGGAGAACAAGGAAACCGTATGTCTGCAAATGTAGCTGGGAGAAGTTAGAAAGAAGGCTGAGGGACAGGGCCCGAAGGTCTTTCTGGAGGGATAGCACTTGAGCTACTCCTGTTCCCTCTGTTGAGTCTTCTACACCACAGAAAAGCTGATATGAGGTCCCAAAACCACGAGAGACCCCTTGCAATTAGATGCCCTGAACTACAGGAAATATCCCGAGCGTGTTCCGCTTTCTTCCATGATGGAAGCTCTCTGCCCAGACCTCTGGATGCCCTCTTAAAGGAGTAGACTTGAGCATAGTTCCTACTCTAGTGCCTACCCTGATATCTCTTCAGGTACGGAAGACAGCTCTGGGAAAACGTCACCAGCTGTAGGGGTGCCCTGGAGTTCTGTGATCTCACCGCAGCCACCCTGGACCTGTACCACAACAACGGTTACCGGGCCAAGGTCCGGGCCGTGGATGGCAGGCGGCACTCCAACTGGACTATCACCCAAACCCGCTTTTCTGTGGATGAAGGTGCTTTACTTCCCCTGGAACTAGTGCATGGCTTTGGCTCCCTTCCAGCCAGAAACCCTAGCCTGAGGCTTTTCTTTCTGTTCCCATATCTCCTCCCGTCATCAGACCTTCTAGCCGGGAACTAGTTACCCAAACAGGCCTGAGTCAGGTCTTTGGAGAGGTTAGATGAAAACAGCCAAGTTTTCTGAGATTTAAAAGGGAACTGGAGTTGTTTATCCTACAGAAGGGAGGTCTTGGGGTGTACTGGAGCCGCTGAGTCATGAGGGCCAGGCCTGTGAACTTGTGGAGTTTGGGGAAAGGAAGCGAATCCATTAGCACTCAGCATAGCACCTGGAGCAGTGGGCGTATTTGGTCCTCCCACCTGTAGGGGAGAATTCCCAGGGGTCATCGCTTGGAGCAGGAAAGTGCTGCTTAAGAAAAGGCAGGAGTCTCCCTGGAAGGTAACAGAAACGATGAAGCCTCAAGCCCAGTGGGATTCTTCTATTCCACAAATTGGGACTGAGCTTGGTCTGTGTGCAAGTCCTGCTCTGCGGGATTCCAATTGGAGTCGATGGTCTAGAAGGCTCCCAAATGCCTGCTCACAGACCAGTGCTCAGCCAGCTGCAGAAACATTTTTTTAAGGAGTGTATTTAAAAATATATTTCTAGCCAGACAAGGTGGCGCATGCCTGTAATCCCAGCATCTTGGGAGGCTGAGACAGGAGGTTGTAAGTTCAAGGCCAGCCTCAATAACTCAGAGGGGCCCAAGTATCTTAGTGAGACCCTGTCTCAAAATTTTAAAAAACAGTAAAAAGGGTTGGGGATATAGCTCAGTGGTAAAGCACCCTGGGTTAAATTCTCAGTTAAAAAATAAACAAACAAACAAATAAATATATATACATATGTATATATGTACATTTATGTGTACATATATATTTGTTTGTGTGTATATATATATATGTGTATGTATATATATATGTGTATGTATATATATATGTGTGTGTGTGTGTGTATGTATTTCCAGGGTCCAGCCTGCAAAATTCAGGTTCCCTATGTCTATAGAGGCCCCCAGGGCATCTGTATTTCAAACATTTCCCAAGAAGTTCATATGTTCTGTGGGACTGGAAACCTGTGGCCTAGGTTTTGGGGGAGGTAAACTTGACCCTGGAGGAAAGTCATGGGTGGGATCTCCAGGCCCTCTCCATGCCTCAGCCTCATGGCTTTGTCCCTTCCCCATTCAGTGACACTGACGGTTGGAAGCGTGAAGCTAGAGGTGCACGAGGACTCCATTCTTGGGACAATCCAGCCCCCCAGGCCCCAGATGGCCCCTGAAGGTGATACGTATGAAAACATCTTCAGTCACTTCCGCCAGTATGAGATTGCCATCCGCAAGGTGCCAGGAAGCTTTCCGGTACGGGGTCCCCAAGTCTTCTCTGTCCCCTGGGCTAGCATCACCTTTGTGCAGAGTAGAAAGAACCTGGGTACCGAGGAAGGAGTTGAAATGACCTTAGCCCTCGAACACACACTCCTGCGGGGAAGGCACTGCCTGCCAGGTGTCAGCAGCTCTCAAAACATGTGATGGATCTTGTTTCTGACACCCTCGGTGTGGGTACTTTATTTCATTTTACAGATGAGGCTGTGGAACTTTCCAAGGGCACCCCTGCGGGTGGGAAATCTGGAATGGGCAGAATCCATCCTCTTTCCTCTTCACCACAATTGATTCAGGTTCCTTCTAGAGAGATCCTCAGTTTCTAGAAAAGACTCCCTTTTCTCTATTAATGCAAAATTGGTTGTGGTAATTACAGAGATGCTGGGCTGTACTGATAAGCACAGTTGATTATCTTAGGAATAGACTGAAGGAGTTCTCGAAGGCCCCTCCAGGGTCAGGGATATGTGGGGCTCAGTGGTAGAGCACTCGCCTAGCATGCTGGAGGCCTGGCTCCATCCTCTGTATCACACACCAAAAAGGGGGGCCTCCAGCTCTTCTAGGTACCATGGCATAAGAGGATTTTGTTCATTGTTGTTCTTGTTTTGGTTTCAGTTGAGAATAAAGAAGGTCAATCATGAAAACTTCAACCTCACAGCCTCAGGAGAGGTGGGAAAGTTCTGTGTCATAGTGAAGCCATCTGTGGCCTCCCGGACGAACAAGGGGGTCTGGTCGGAGGAGCAGTGCATCGTCCTCACCAAGCAGTGTGAGTGGGCTCAGATTGGCATCCGGGTGGAGAAGGATCTGGAAGGGCTGGCACAATCCATAAAGCCTCACTCAGGCTGCTGGTGCCAGGCACTACACTGGCCCTGCCCTGTGTAGCCAGTTATTCCTGCACAGCCCATCAGAGAGGTCCTGTTGTCCCATATTAGAAAAGCTCCATGAAGACAACTTTCGAGGAAGGGGTGGGCCCATAGAACCAGGTCCCCTGATTCTGGGGTCCTACATACAGCTGTGCTTTCCAGGGACCGCCTCAGGACCCCACCCCACCACCCCACCTCCCAGTCAGCTGTGCTAGTTCCTGTTTGTTACAGTCTGTACTGTCCTTCCTCAGAGCTGGGGTACAGAGGGCTTCTCCTTGCCCCCTCTCTCTCCCCTGAGAGGAAGCAGAACTGAGCTGTCTCCTGGGAAGAGCTGCTAAAGTCAGCAGTAGTGGGGGAGAGATGTCAGTGTGGAGCCAAGTCCTGCCCACTAGGATCCTGCCATCTGGCTAGGGGGCAGAGTGTGCCCTGCCCAGCAAAGATGGCAGTGACTCTACTTTACAGTAGGGCCTGTTGTATGAAGAACACTCAACAACTCATCGTCATTGAAGTGCCAGGGCAGACTAAGGCACCAAGGATGCATCAGGCAGTGTTAAAAGATTTTTAAGGCCAGGCATGGTGGCACATGCCTGTCATCCCAGCAACTCGGGAGGCCAAGGCAGGATTGCAAGTTCGAGGGAGTTTCAGCAACTTAGCATGGCCCTAAGCAACTTAGTGAGACCCCGGGGATGTGACTCAGTGGTAAAGTGCCCTTAGGTTCAATACCAAGTACCAAAGAGAGAGAGAGACAGAGAGAAAATTTTTTTATAGAAGAAATAGTTTTGTTCTGGTCTTAGCTTGTAACCTTGGGCAAGTGACTTGGCTTCTCTGAGCCTCAGTATCCTAATCTGTGAAATGGGGGTGATGATAATATTTATCTCCTCAGGTTGTTAGAAGGACCTGATGAAGTAAGTAAAATTCTTGGGACAAGATTATACTTTACAACCATATTATAAGGTATAATTTTTTCTCATTTTATAGATGAACAAACTGAGGCTCAGAGAGATTAAGTACTTTGTCTACAGTCCAACAGCTAGCAAGTGGTGCAGCTGGGATTTGAACCCAGGTCTGGCTGCCCCCAGAAGCCTCTGTTCTTGCCTGCTCTGCTATCCTGCCCTATTGTTCTGTTTGCCTTGGGTGCAGAGAGCTGGAAGCAGAATTGGTGTGCCCAGCGAGGGGACCCCACACAGAGGTTGGAAGACTGGCAGAGATTCACTATGGCTAAGAAGTTGCCTGTAGGGGTGGCCTGGGTCACTCACTGAGTAGTTCCTCAGAGTGGCCAAGGGACCTCTGGGGACAGTCCCTTAGTGCCCCATGGTGCCAGGCTACTAATGCATCTGTCTGCCTGCAGATTTCACTGCGACCAACCTCAGCATCTTCTTCTCCTGTGTCCTGCTGCTCTGTGGAGCCCTGGTCTACTGTCTGACCCTCCAGCTGTATGTGCGGCGCCGGAGGAAGCTGCCTTCGGTCCTGGTGAGTCTCACAGGGAGGCCATTGCTCCATTTCCCAGGCTCTCCAGAGTTCCCTCCCTCCCAGGCTGTCCATTCCCTTGGCTAACCTTGGCTTTCAGCCCTGACATTATCATGGGCACTCTCATCAAGCACTATGGGGACAGAGGGAGGAAGTAAACATAAAACCCTGTCCTGAGAACACTGTCTTCTAGTAGCCCAGATACCACAGGTACATGCTGAGCAATCACAAACCCAGTGACCACAAGTCTTGTCATTTCTATTAATAATTGGCCATTGACCAGCCCCTGTACATTAGTACCAGTTACTATCCTCATTTTAGAAGTGAGGACAGAGAGATTGTTCCATGCACAGATTTGTACAGCCAGGAAAAGTCATGAAAGGAGCCCATCTTCCTACACATAGTGGCCAAGAGCAATGACGCCCAACAAGACAGGAAGAAAGACGGGCTCAAGCTGTCAGAGAGGGAGGGGGCAGAGTAGAGAGGTGACAGTGGAGAGGAAGATTCTTGAAGGAGGCCAGGACCTCCCACCTCTCCCAGTGGGCCACATCTGGGCCACATCTGGGAGTGGCATGTCAGCCTCCAAAAGTTATCGTGTAAGAACTGTGCAGCAGTTCAGAAGTTCAGCCCACCCCCACCTGGGCTCAGGCTGCATGGAGGGTCACCACAACAGCCCCCCGAGCTGGTCTTGCTGTGTGCCAAAGGACCCAGCTTGGGCAGGGAGGCAGGAGCCCCAGGGAAGCTCACAAATGCGGTGGAAAACTCCAGAGGGATCCCAGGCTCTCTAAGGACAATGATGAGAGAGACCGAGTTGTTTTGAGTTTACCTTCTGGATCCGTGTGTGCGCGTGGCGGGTGGCCGGCTGCCTGGCCTGATTGGTCTTTTTCCAGGTGAGAAAGCACCGGGTCCCCTGCTCAGTACCCTGGGTAGACAGATATGAGGAGGAGACTGGGGCAGGCACACTTAAACAGCCCTCAGGGGTTTTATAGTATCTCCTTGTGTCTAGCTGAAGTGTCTACTCATCATCCTTTCTCTGTTCCTGGGAGAGTCAGCTCCTCGGCCTGTTTCCCATGCACTTTGAGCATATATTCAAGACAGGGCCTGGAACTTGGGTGGTAGCTTAGGAATGTACTGGGAGACTGGGACGAGATGGCTAGAAGAAAGTTGGGGTGGGAGGAGGGTGGTCCTGAGACCCAGGATGGGAGATTCTACTTAGGGGTCAGGAGAGGCATCTAGAATGTGTGAGGTGGTGCTTGAGCTGGTTACTGAACATCCATCACATGCACAGTTCTGTCTGGGAAGGAGCTGATTCATATGGCCCCTGGTCCCAAGGGACTTGATTACAACCAATATGTAAACTGTGAGCTTAGCACAAAGCAGGGAAATAACATCCGAGCAGCAGAGATGACAAGCAGTTTCTGGGGTTTTGTTCCTTCTGTACATTTGATCACAGAATTCACTTGTCCTGGAGGGTTTTTTCTCCTTGGGTTAAATACAGCCCAATTTCCTTCCCCTAATAATCCGAGTCATCACTAATGTATAATGCTGAGAGCACTTTCACATTCTTTAGTTTGTCCTTGTTCATTAGCTGGCTTGATATGCTCTTTCAACTGTCCATCCAGGGAAGTTTGATTGGAAATCAGGGGATCTCACAGGACAATTGAGTATAAATTTCAGGTTTGCTCTTCACTGCTGTGTGATTTTGGGCAAGCCATTTAACTTCTCTGAGCTTCAGTTTTCTCCTCTAAGAAACAGAGGTCAAAATACTTCCCTTGAAAAATTACTGGAGGATGAAATTCAATTGAGCACATATTTCCTGAGTTTCTTCTTGGTATGACTACACGCCTTAATGACACAAGTAGGCATGTGCCGTTATTGTTTTCACTCTGCAGATGAGGAACCAAAGCACAGAGAAGATAAGTATTTTGGTTCAACTAATAAAGTTTATAGGAGGCAGGGCTGGAATTTGAACTTGGGAAGTCTGGCTCCTGAGTGTACGTCTTTAACACTAAGCAATGGTTTTAAGGTAAAAGAGACTATAATAGAGACTCAGCCAGTGAGAGTTGCATTTGCATCATTGTGTACTAAGGAAGTGAGGGCAGTTGTGTGATGGTGAGTCAATAAGTCAGTCAACAAACCTTATGAGTGTCTACTTGTGCCAGCTCAATTCAGGCTCTGGGGACAGAGTGGCAAAAAGACTAGTCTGGCCTTCACAGAACTTAGATTTTTTGGGGAATGGGGAGTGAACGAGTGTGTATTATTTCCAGGAACTAAGTACTAGGAAGAAGTAAACAAGGCTAATGTGGAAAGCATGGCTGGGAAGGGCTTGGTGAAGAGGTGACATCCAAGCTGAGACCTGAATGATGAGGGGACCCAGCGATGCAAAGTGCAAGACAGAAGAGTATTCCAAGCAGAAGGATTAACATGTGCAAAGGCCCTGATGTGTTTGTTCTGGGAAAGAAAGAACACAACTGCAGCTAGGGCAGAGGAGAGCCAGAGAGAGGGGTCAAATGACTTCCCTGGGACCCTTGGCCATTGATGGGGAGCAGGTCTTTGGCTGCTAGTTCTTCACTTATTCCGCTACCCCACACTGCAGCCACCCTGTTTGTGGAGATCACAACTCAGAAACTGGAGAGATTAATTTGATGTCTCACACCCAGAAATTTTTCTAAAAATGGGTGGGATGGGATAGAGTAGACTAGATGGATCCGTTGCGGCGCACGGGGAGTAGGTATTATTTTGTGAAGCTGCTTCCATTTGCTTCTATATGAGTTATGTGAACAGATTATCTTGTAATATTTGTATCTTATTTGAGGTCCTTGTCAGGAAGTTTGAGGCACACTTCTAGATGGGTGGGCACAGGTTTGAAAAGCCCAGAGGGTGGAACCGCCTGGGGGCTCGGGGGGTTCCCTGCAGGCTCCCATTCCGCCTGGCCTCCCTTTCCATCTGGCTTCAAGAATCGCAGCTTCTTGTGCATCTGGCCTGGGCAGAGAATGCCTCAGGAGAAAAGCCGATTCCAAAGAGCTCCCTGCGGTGTCATCCAGGCCTTGTGGTCCCCTTCTGTTGATGCTCCCTTCCTGGGTCTCGGGCCTCCCTTGTGGCTCTGGGGAGGGCTCCGGCAGGTGGCCCCAACCAATCTCACTCTGTCCTCTCCTCCCAGGTCTTCGAGAAGCCCAGCCCCATTGGCCCTGTCAACCAGCCTCCCTGCCCAGACATCATCTACCTGCTTGATGAGGAGGCCTTCCGGAAGGTGTCCCCAGAGCTAAGGAACTCAGACCTGCATGGCAGCACAGACAGTGGCTTTGGCAGTGCCAGGCCATCCCTGCAGACTGAAGAGCCCCAGTTTCTCCTCCCTACTCCCCACCCCCAGGCCTGTGGGGCTCTGGGAACGGAGGTCCCCACAGGGCTACAGGACAGCTGCAGTAGTGGCAGCAGCAGTAGCACAGACAGTGGGATCTGCTTGCAGGAGCCCTGCCTGTGCCCCGGCAGGGGACCCACCTGGGAGCAGCAGGTGGAGAAAGCCAGCCAGGGCCAGGATGACAGTGGCATTGGCCTAGTCCACAGCTCTGAGGGGCAGCCAGGGGATGCACAGGACAGCTCTGCCTTGGGCCCTGTCAGTCTCCTGAGGCCTGAGGTGCCTGAGGAGGAAGACCCAGCCGTGGTGGCATTCCAGGGCTACCTGAAACAAACTAAATGCACAGAAGAGAACGCAGCCACAGCACGTGGCCTGGAGGAAGAGGCGCCCTTGACAGACAGCCTTGGCCCCCAGTTCAGGACGTGCCTGGATGCCGAGGCAGACTGGCCTCTGCCAGCCTTGGCCAAGGGCTATGTGAAACAGGATCCTCCAGGAATGACTGTGGCTCCCTCAGATGGCCCCGCCGGACAGTGGAACCAACTGCCTAAGGAATGGCCACTCCTGGGCTTGACCAGCTGTGGTGACCTGGGAACAGCTGACTGGAGTTTTATCCATGACCTTGCCCCTCTGGATTGTGTGGCAGCCTCAGGGGGTCCCCTGAGCTGCTTTGACTCAGACATGGTCGCCTTGCCGCTGATCTCCAGCCTGCACTCGAATAAGTGACCTGGGCTTAGGGCTGCTTTTGGTTTCAGTCATGCCTGTGCCTCTGCCTGGATCAGGCAGGCCATGCTGGGCATTTTTCTGCAAGCCTATCGGGGCCAGCCCTGGACAGGCCGTACAGGACAGGAGGAGACTGTCTCGCTGGAGTAGTGCAGGGCATGAGGATGGCATTGGCCTGTGCTGCTCAATGGGGCCCTGCAGACTCTAGCAGCACTAAGGGCGGGGCAAAGACCTCCCCTCCTTGGGACTCCTTCCTGTGCTGTAAAGGGTTCTGTGCTCAGGGGACCCTCAGGGGTTCTGGAGTCGTAGTGAGGCTGCCAGGTTGCAGTCCACTCGGACCCTGATGCCTCCTTCAGGCTAGTGAGGCATCAGAGCCTCCTGCAGGTTGGAGTGCTAAGAAAATGGAGTTTCAAGGCCTCCCTGGAGGGGTCATTTCTGGGGAGAGAAGGCAGGAGCAGAGGCTGAGTTTGATCTCTAGTGTGGTGGCAGGGAGAAGCTCCCCCACAGGGAGGTGTCTGGACTGGTCAGAGCACCAGCCTTCAGGTGACCTCTGGGCTTGGGCACCAACTCAGGAGATCACCAGAGAGACAGGGCTGGGACTGGCACCTGTGCTTGCTGCTCATGTCTAGCCACAGACCCAGAGGTCAGGGCCCTGGGCTGGGATCCTGCATGCTTGGTGTTCAGTCATGTGATCCTGGGCCAGTCACCTCTCAGAGGGCTTCAGTTTCCCCATCTGTAAAATAAGGACTCAATCTTTAGAGGGTCTCTGTGATGGATGTTAGCCAAGCTGGCCCTGGGGTGACATTTCAGACCCTGTCCAACTCAGTGCTGGGAGGAAATTGACTCTGGAACAAATCTTCCCAGTGAGCTTCCTGCTCACTGCAAGGGCTAATAGTTTTAGCATCGGTCTATGGGAGCATCCTTGGAGAACTGCCCATCTCTGAGGTCCAGAGGGATAGGTGTGGGCCCTGCGTCCCCACTATCCATTTGAAATCTGTCTTCAAATAAAGGCCGTTGAGAGTCCCCAGACAGGATGCTGGGAAGAAGGGCAGGCCTTCCCAAGCTACCTCTTGGCCCTGAATTTCTCTGTGGAATTTTGAAAACAGGCCTTCTGGCCCAGGGAACCCACCCATGGCCCCTGCCACTCTGCCAAGAAGCTCCTGGGTACCAGCCTGATAAGTGAAGCCCCTCTGGCAACATGCTCAGGAGAGGATTCCTCAGGGTTTCCTTGACAGCTTACTTATTTATTTTGCTCCTTTATTTATTAAAGAGGCAGCATAAGACAGGAAAGAATTCTGTTTCTAGCCGTGTGACCATGGCCAAGTCACCTTTCCTCTTTGAGCCTCGGTTTTCTTGTCTGTAAAACTGTAGAAGAATGTCTGGCTTGTCTAATTCCCAGGGACACGAAGTTCCCCTGAGAAAATGGAAACACTCCTTGAACATGGAGCGCTATGAATGACGGATGTATTGTTATTCCAATAAATGTCTAGACCACGGAAATCTTGCGAAACCAGTCAGATTTCTGGTGACACAATGGCTGACTTGGTTGATGATACTTGGGATGCTAATGAAGAGGGTGTTGCTCAGACAGAGCCCTCATCGAGAGCCTGTGCTCACATGTATTGCTGTGACCTTGAAAAAATGATTTATCTTCTCAGAGCTTCCAATTTCCCATCTGTAACGTGGGGATGGCAAGTCCCCACAGGGATGTTGTGAGTTTAAATGAGATTATGTGTCAAAGGAGTTTAACATGGAGCCAGGCATGTGGGGTTCCCATGTGAAAATAGCTGTCCTTGGTTATGAAGGCTGTAAAGGAGATTTTTTTCTTGGAAATGGGTGAAAATGAGAGAAGGAGTTTGCACAAGGATTCTTTCACAAGATGAGAAAAGGAACCGGTGGAGAGTGCACTGCAGCATTTCAGATGTGGATTCTGACAACCTGGAAAGGAAACCCACCACCTGTCAGGAAGGCAATAGCCCCGCCTTCCTGGAGCCTCACCTGCTCGCCTTGCCCGGGAGATGTCCCAGGGAGTTCTCATAACTGCGGAAGCTCTCTGCACTCTGTTCCGAAAGCAGCCTTCTCTTTCCTCGAAAAGCCACACGTGGGTTTGACTGTCCCTGAGCTCAGCCCAGTGGGTGGAGCAAACCACAGTCCCGTGGCCTGAGCCTCTGGTGTGCTGTACTCTGCCCCAGCCTGGATCCCCCTGGAGGTGACACCTCATCTCTTTTACCCTGTATCATCTCCACCATGTCTCTCCCTGCTTTTGCTCTGAGAAAGTAAGTTCTGGAAAAGTGCCCATTTTATGTCCTTCCATGAACTTGACCATTTGGAGTGCGCTCGCACTTTCATCTGGAATTGTCAGGATGGAAAGGGGAGTGGAGGGTTGGAGGTGGCGCCTTCCCCATGGAAAAGGCCTCTGGGCAGGTGGGATGAAGCGGACCATGAGGTGGGGAAAAGGTTGAGAAAATATGAAAAATTCTCAGAAGAAATTGGGGCCAGTTGGGTGGAAGAAGGCAGCGTGAGGAGCGGCCTGCAGGACAGAATGGAGTTAGATGATGTGGCTCTCAGGGCAGCCCTCGGCTTGCTCCAGTGGAAGGAGTGGGAGTTTGCTCTAGCTCCTGGGCCTCGGGGCTGCTCTCTGAGCACCCAGTAGGGCAGGGCTGTGGGAGGGGCTGAGAGCTCTCCCAGGCCGCAGGGTGGATGGGACACTTGCCTACTTCTCTGGAATTGGAATTAAAGTCCCCAAGAGAAGGCCCTAATGGTTCTTAATCTGAGCAACCGTCCCTCTAGGGCTTTTCCAGGCTGAGGAATGTGTGTGATGCTGTGTTTCTGTGAGCTAACGGAACTTCCTCTTTAGAAAGGCGAGGGGTGAAATGGGCCCATATTGACGGAAGAGGAAATTCTATTGAACTGTGTTTTCCCAACTTTGCTAACAGCTGTAGTCAAGGGATTGCCTATCCTCCCAAAATATCTCTATCCACCACCCCCATGCTCACAGTCTCACAGAGCACACCCAATCCATGAGCCTGGGTCCCACCCACAGACTCCCTGCGGCCCCTACACTGCCCTGGGCAGAAGTTCTCAGAGCCCCTCCTGTGAATGGCAGATAAAGGGGAGTCATGGGCTGTGCCCACCTGAGACAGCAGCCTGGTAATTGTGAAAACCAGGTCCAGGAGTCAGGGTTGATTGTATCAGGCCCGAGCTAGAGGCCACTGGGTACTGGGAAGCTTGACTCATTCATTTCCTGCAGTGCTCATGGGTTTGAGGGTTTCTTTCGAAGCAAACCCACAATTTAAAGGCATTGTTATTAATGGCCTTCATCACCTTTCTTCACTATCATATTGATCTTAACTTTTCTTAATTTCCCATAAACTTCAAAAAAAGGAGATGGGGCTCAGTCAACACTGATGAGGAAGGGCTGGCTGGGATGAAATTAGGATTTTAAAAACACAACCCTGGCCGAAACACAAGGCTCAAGTCAGAGGGGTGAGGCAGGAGGCAGGGAGACCTGCTTGGGAGGTTTTATTGTAGTCAGCACTTCATTTCTTCCACAAACACCTACTATGTGCTGGACATGATGTTCAGCCCCGGGTATGAAAGGGGCTTGGCTTCGTGGAGGGTACCATCTGCTTATAAAGGCAAACAGCCAGCAGAAGAGCTCAGCGACAAATATACCATGATGAGTGCCATGGACGAAATGGTATTCCACCCGAGGGATGAGGCAGGAAGCAGAGAAGCAGGGTAGGGGGCTCTTAGCTCTGGCTATAACAATAGTGTAACCTGGGGGGCTTTCACAACAGACATTTATTTCTCACAGTTCTGGAAGCTAGAAAGCCCAGGACCAAGGTGCCAGCTGATTCAGTTCCCGTGAGGCCCCTGTTCCTGGCTTGCAGTTGCTCTATGGACTGTGTCCTCACGTGGTGGAGAGGACTCCAGCGCCTCTCCCTTTCTTCTAAGAACACTGACCCCATCAAGGGCTCCTACCCTCCTGACTTCATCTACACCTAATCACCTCCCAAGGGACCCACCTCCAAATGCCATCTCATCGGGGGTCAGGGCAGAAACTGATGAGTTTGGGCATCAGGGTTGGGGACACCAATATTCACTTCATTACAGAGGCTTATACAACAGCCCAATCGAATGACAGTATTGACCAGGGGCAGCAGAAGGGACAGATTCAAAAGACATTTTAAAGAAAGAGTTGGCAAGACAAGATGACAGGGTGGAGTTAGAGGTGCTCAATACACTTGAGCTCCATGAGAAACATGAAATCTGGACATGGAAGGGAGACGGGTGCAGGGGGAGAGGGTGAGCTCTGGCTTAATAACGGTGTCCTCCAAAGGAAAGGTCTTTCAGCAGCTGGCCTGCCAGGCCTGGCCCCAGGTGAGAGCTCAGGACGGAGGATTCCAACGAGACCTCTGTGCTCTCTGTGATCTGCTTCATATATGAGCGCACAGTCCTTGGTGTGGGGATGGGGAGGCAGGCCTGCAGCAGATCTCTGGGCCCCCTGCAGCCAATATGCAGTTAGGATATTCACCTGGTGACCTCCCGTCTTGAGATAAAGCAGCCTGCCATCCTTTGACTTACAGAGCAAAGTGAGCCATGCTTGTGCTTGACATCTGCCTGCAGACCCCAGCCCAGAGTCTCCCTAGATAAAAATCGCAACCTACCACTGAGGGCGTAACAGCTGAGGGCTCTCATTATGAATTGTCCCATCTGCAGAGCTGATAGACTCTGGAGTGGGCATGAGCAGGGGAAGGGTACAGATAGGCGTGTGATCAGCAAAATCCTGGGTGGAGGATGTCACACCTGTACACCTACCTGCTCAGAAAGGAGAGGGTGGTGGAGTTTAAGGCCTCGCAATGACCCTGGAGAGCATGGAACATTCTTAGAATCCTGCTACCTGCTCATCCCAGCCCTGGCAGAATCCCTTGCCCTCTGTTTCCCCATATCGCCTCTACCTACCCCTCAGGGCACTCTCACCATGTCACTGCATGGGAATCACCTGGGGCGTTGGCTTCCTAGGCTTCTCCCCAAGGCCAGGACTTTCTGAGTGCTGGCTTCCAGGACCTGCTCAGGAAACAAATCACAGGTGATCCAGCTACATGTGATTCCAGCACACAGCGAAGTTTAGTTGTGTGTCACTGCTTTAGGGAACAACTTGATGATTTGCCATTCTCTCCCTAGATGGTATCACCCAGTCCTTAGAGGGCCATCTGGATGCTGATGAGTCCAAGTGGCCAGGCAGGATTTCTCCCCCAAACTCTATTCAGCTGGCTCAGCAGCCCCACTTGGATGCCTGGCACAGATCTCAGAATTATACTGCGACTGCATCCTTGATACCACACATCCATGCTTCTTCCTCCCAGAGTCTTCCTCACCTAAGTAAGTGGCCTTACTCTCCCCACAGTTCAGGCCCCAAACCCAGGAGTCATCCCTTCCCACCCCACCCCAACCCATCAGGTGAGTCCTACCAGTCCTACCTTCAGGACAGATGGTGAATCCAGTCACTTGTCACCACCCCTACCTACCAAATGCATACCACTGGCATTTTGGTCAAGTTCATTATCACCTCTCCCCTGGACCAGCTGCACCTGTCCTTTCCCTCTGCTTCCACTCCTGCTCCCTTGATCTTCTCTGGGCCATCATCAGCGTGGTGTGGTGCACAGGGCTGCCTAGGCTCCCTAGAACTGGAGGTGCCGAGGGCAGAAGGCAAATGACTGCAGTGGGCGTGGAGATGCGTCTCTGTCTGCACAGAGGCAGCCCTCTCAGAACTGCACTTTCCAGGTGAGGAATCAGAGGGTGCTGAGAGGAGGTGATGTGGGCCTGAGCCGCATCTGCCGTGTGTGCTGTGTTGGACATGTGCATGGGGGTCTACAGCGGGTGCAGAGGAGGCATTTGGCCCAGCTGGAATGTTTTGGGGGGCTGCTTGGAGAGTACAGGCCAAGGGCTCTGAAAACTTCCTGTCCAGCACCAGCTTCTTTCTCTTCCTACGCAGTCAACTCTTTGAAAGAGCACTTGCCACTCAATGGCGACTTCCAAATGCTTCTGTTGCATGGACAACTCCAGAGACACCACGCACTTCATATTCTATAGGCTATCACAGCACCCCCTGAAGTTGTGCAGCCTAGAGGCCCTGCTCGCAGCACTCCTCAGACACCAGGACCATATTTTTGTCCCCACCAACTCCTTCATGTTGATAACCCCAGCGCAGATTCCCTCCTCCAAAGCCTAGTTATGCAATTAAAGGGCTCCATGTTCCTTCAACATGTCCAAGCCTGAGCCACCTTTTCCCCAAATTTGGATTTTCTCTAGTGTCTCCCATCCTGACCAATGCCACCACTCCCACCCACATGGCTATGGGGACATGGGGATCATGCATTTCCTTCTACACCTTCACTTTTCCCCTAATGGGAAAGGTGACCATGAGGTGGCCTGTCAGCCTTACCTCTTCAATAGTCCTCCAGCTGTCCCCTCCATCCCCGCCCAGATCCCCCATCAGGACAGTTTGACACCATGTCCTGGGCAGTTTCTTTTTCTCTAGCATCCCCCCTCCCTCCAAATAACCTTCCCTGCTGCTCACTGGGTTCAGGGATCTCAAATGCAAATTTGAGCTTTTAATTCCACTTGCCAGTGGCTCCCACCACCTACAAGACAACACTCACAGCCTTAGCCTAAACGAGAAGGTTCTTCTGGATCTCACCCCTGCCTCCTGCGCCAGTCCCTTTCCTTCCCTTCCACACCCTCCCTCCTTCTCCCCTCCCGCCCTCGAATCCCCTGCTGTCCCCAATATGCCACACCTTGCCACGCCTCCGGACCTCTGTCCACGCTGGTTCCTCATCCCCAAATGCTCTTCTCTCTCTTCATTCTTTCAAGGCAGCTCATGTGTCCTCCTCTACAAAGCTTCTCTGGGCCCCTCAGAACCTGTGCGTGCTTCTAATAGGTAACCTGCACTGGACAGCAGCGTTCCAGGGTCTCTTGTGTACAAGAATGAAAGGGTAAGAGTGACATGTGCCTCTTAGTGCCTCTGTGCTTGGAACAGTGCCAAGTACCTAGTCCTGGATGCACCAAAGTAAAAGGAGTGAAATTCATGAATTATTATATTACACTTCTTGGAGGTGAAGATGCAGAAATTGAGTTCTACAGCAGGTACTGTAAGATCTGAGCTCATGATTCAAGGCTGGGCCTAAGAGAACAGGCACATGTAATGCAGCGATCACTATGCAGCCACATGCCAGAGGGTAGAGAGAGCAGGGCAGTCACACCAATGGGGTTGCTGCCAGTCCACTCAGGCTAAAGGACTCCCAGGGGCAAGGTTGTTGGGCTAGAGATGTCCCAAGGACAAAAAGGAAGAGGCAGAAGGTCCAAGGATTAGAGTGGAAAGTATGCTATGCCTGACTGACCCTCAGAAGGTCTGGGTTCTAGGCTCGCCCAGCTCAGGCACTGTGTGTTCTCTGGACAAGTCCATCAGTTCAACTCTGGGTCTCCGTCTTCTTGTCTATCAAATGGAGATAGTCCTCTTCAAGCTGATTTCATTCATTAATGTCCTGGGTCTATCACTCTCATTAACATAGTACAGTCAGTACTCATTTCATTGCGAGGTCTTTGAGAGCAGAAGTCCTCTTGATTCATCTCTGTATCCCTTGCACCCAGAAAATGCCTAACAGACTGTAATGGGTGCTCAATAAATTTTTGGTGAGTCAACGAATGCATGCATGAATAGTTTTCTTCTGTTCATGTAACAGAGGCATTTGAAAGCCATTGAAAGGAGTTGAAGAAGCATAATATCCAACGTGAGGGGCAATGTGGTAATGGTGGACTGAGGCTAAGCAGATGCTTGGATGACATTAGACTGAGCCTTAAAAAGGAGGCAGCACCTAGCTTTGATTGAAGTTCACACTCAGGCCTGCCATCTGCTCAGCTTAGTCATATGATAATATGATTTTTTTTTCCTGCCCTGCTATTCTCACCCTACAACTCCTGAGTGCTGTAGGAACTCAGGGCCACAGCCAAACAGGAAGCCTGAAGTGAGGGGATATGGCCAAGAAGACAGGCAAACGATCATGAAAACATCTGGCACACAGTCATTCACTCTGAGCAAACTGGCACTGAATATCTAGCCTGGGTGCACCCTCTGGGAATACAACGGGCAACCAGATGTGCTGTTTTTCCTCCTCGGCGCAGTTCTACATTACTCATACACATACATACATGCAAATACACAGACACACACACAACACACATGCACACAAATACAAACACACAAACACATACATAAGCACACACAAACACACATACAGACACATTACAAACACACGCATACATACACAAAAACCACACACACATACACAGGAACACAGGGCTATGGTCTTCTCAGCCTCAGGACATCCCACTAATGCCCTCGGGAGCACCCCTGGCAGATCAGTGCATGCACACACCTGTGACTTCCCTGTTTCTCTCAGAGCACATCAGCCCTGCTGTGACCCTCTCAGCCACCCTTCACTATGAAGCAGACCCAGGGGAGCCTCCACAGAAGGCCAAAAGGGCCACTCCAGAGTGGGAGGCAGCCCACTTGTGTCTGGGGCCTCCCTGTGCTGACCATCCCAATGCACTGTGTCCTCAATTTGGGCACAGATGACCTTATTGGGGGCCTCCTGGGGGCCCTGCCACCCTGAGTTTCGAGTCCTCCTCCTCCAGCAGGCGCTGTGTCTCCTTCTTGCGCTCCAGCTGCTCCAGGGGGGGCTCTCCTCCTCCTCCTCCTCCTCCTCCTCCTCCTCCTTTCCGTTTCGTTGCATTGGGAATCTGGGGTAAGCAGGCTAG
>NW_026000242.1:6070559-6085381 GCF_001458135.2 Marmota marmota marmota | reverse complement strand
CTCCTCCTCCTCCTCCTCCTCCTCCTTCTCCTGTGGGGACGGGTGTCAGACTGAGGAAGCCACCTTACCCACCCCGCTGGCACTGGGGTTCTGGTTTTCATCTCGGCCAACCTGCACCGATGCTTTGCTGCGTGCCAGGCTCTGTGCTGGGCGCAGGGACACAGCAAGAGCAAGAAGGGCCCAGGGTCTGCCCTAGCAAAAGGCTCCCGTCCCTCAGGGGTGTGGGCAACAGGGGAGCCAGGCCAGGACAAGCAGCAGCCCATGGAGCTGTGACCCGGGATGGGAAGACCAAAGTGGGGCCCCTCCTTGGTGGAGGGTGTGGCAGGTACAAAGGACTATGGCAAGATGGCTTTGGAGGCTGGTGTGGCTGGAATGGGCAGCTAAGTGGGACTGTGGAGAGAGAAAGGCCAGAGGATGGAGGGCTGGGCCACAGAAGGGTCTGCTCTGGATTCCAAGAGCCATGGAGGTTGGGGTCCCCTTGTCATCTGGGGGACATACTGCCCATGTATTAGTGAGGGCGGGGTAGGTCCCACCCTGGCCCCCAGGGAGGTCCTGATGCCAGCTGGGTGAGGGACAGCTGGTCTGTGGGACTTACCTTGACCCCTGCCACCCACCTACCCACAGGGGAAGGGGGCATTCCAGTCCATTCATAGCACAACTGCAGGCTCACCGTGATCCCCTGCCGCCTGACCTCAGACACCCCACCTGCCTGCTCACTGCCTGGGACTCTGCCATCTCTTAAACCAAGTTCCCCCAGGGACAGCCTCCACACCTGCAGCAAGCCCGGAGCAGGCAGGTGACCTCTGGGCTGCGTTGCTCACAGTCCCCAACCCTGCAGGTGCCCTGCAAGTGCTTGATAGAAGTGTGCTAAAAGAATGGATGGACTCTGGAAGGTTCCAACAACTCAGGAAGGACACGTAGCATGTGGTCATTAGTGCACAGGACTGAGCAGGAATGGGAGGTGTGCATCTACTTTGGTAGGGTGTGATTGATGGTGGCATGCCTGTGACCCCAGCTGCGTGGGATGCTGGGGCAGCAGGGACACTTGAACACAGGAGTTCAAGACCAGCCTGGGCAGCACACGAAGACACTGTCTCAAAACCAAGGTATCCTTTTAAGAAAGGGCTAGGGGTGTAGCTCACTTGCACATGTAATTACGCAATAGTCATGCGTTTACACACATACACTTTTGCACACTCGCTAATTACGCAATAGTCATACATTCACACACATGTACACTCATGCACACATACTCCCACACACATGCACACATTCATGCACATACACACTCAATACGCAATAGTCATACATTCACTTATGCACACTCACGCACCCACACATAGATACACCCATTCATACTCACACAAACATTACACACTCACACACATTTGTGCACACCTATACACACACGCACACATAAGCACACACACGCATGCAAATATGCACACACGCATGCACAGACACCCTCAATCTCACACACACTGGCACACATACACACTGACAGAAACATACTCACACACACATACACTAATACACACTCACAAACTCACACATATAAATAAACCCTTTCATACTCATACACTCACATACTCTCATGCACACTCACACACAATACACATTCCACACACTTGCACTCATAAATGCACCCATACACATGCACACACTTATACACACTCACATGCTCATTAACATGCACACACACACTTACACAGATATGTGCACACCCATAGACTCATACAGACTCACATGCACTCACAACACTTACACTCACATATACATTCACACACATACACATATTCACACACTCACACATATATACACCCTTTCACACTCATGAACACTCACACACCCATACATGCTCATGCACACATGCACACTCACACACAAACTCAAACTCACACACACAGGCACACACATACACACTTAAACATACAAAGACATGCACACTAACACACACATCTACACTGACACACCCAAGCACACATACACATATGCATAGTCTCACACACACATTCAGATACACTCACATACCCATACACACATGTACACTCATGCACACATACTCCCACACACATGCACACATTCATGCACATACACACTCAATACGCAATAGTCATACATATACATGTACACACTGACACATATATACCCTCGCCCTCACATGCATTCACACACATATACACTGTATCAAGCACTCACAAATTCATGCACACACACTTCCACACACATACACACTCACACATTTGCACATACACTCACAAACATACACACACATACATACACACCAATACTCATACAAACACACTCACTGACACACACACCCATACACTCACATACACATATGCACACTCACACCACATACACACTCACACATTTATCCACACTCACACCACATACACATGTACACAGACACACCCACACATATTCACAACACACTCACAAAGATACACACTTTAACATGCACACTCACACAAAAAAGCACACACAAACACACATATACATACACACAAACACATACACACACACACACATTCTCCACTTGCTCCTTCCCAGATCCCAGCACTGTGGAGCTGAGGTTATCCATACTCTGAAATAGCCTCAGAGCTGGAAGGGAGCTTGAGACCCTCAGGTTCAATGGCAGCTGTATGCACAACAGATATATGGGACCCAGAGAGCCTGAGCCCAGCCACTACAAGAGGAAGAACTAGGATTAGAACAGAAAATGAGGCTTCCTAGTTTCCCACCCATCCTTCTCCCACTGGCTCCTTGCTTGGATGGGATATGAGAAACTTCACCCAGCTTTGGGAGGAGCGACCCCCACCTCTGCAGGGCCCACCCAGTGGGCCTCCGGTGCTGCCCCACCTGTTGTTTTGTTGTTCTGCTGATACTCTGGGCACAGAACATTTTCACTTCTGGTCCCCTAGTGTGAGAATTCACCAGGCCACTGGCTTCCTGTTTTGTACCAAATCTGCTTAAATATCACCAATTCTAGATGGTTTTTGATCACTAAGCAAATTTTTAAAAATATAATATTGACACTCCCTTGCGCTCCTACTTTGAGTTTCCCAGACTCTGGGAGCAGAGAGAGGACACCATACATGCCGCCCTCTTGGTTCCCATCATCTGGTCCATGGGGCAAGGCCATGAAGACTCGAAGGAGAACCCAGAGTAAAAGAGCCCGTCCTCAGCTGCCAGGATCCTCACGGTTTTAATCATCTCTTGGGTTGTTCCTTAGGTAGAAGACCTCACCATCTGTGAGTGCCCTTCTCTAGAAGTTTATCTGCTCAAGAGCACAGAGTTGGATGTGGGTGAAGATGTGGAGAGGAGATCAAATTGCTGGTTTTCAGAACACCTAAGACTGAGCCAGGCAAAAAGCCCCACAAAAGATGCCCTGAAGAAATTGAGCAGCCTTTCCACCTGATTTCCTGAGAAGTTGCTGCCTAGGGCCAGGACCAAGCAAGGCTCCAGAGAGAGCTCAGAAGGACTATCAGGCCTGATTCTGTCTCTAAGAAGTGGCCCCCAAATAGGAGAGAGCAAGAATGAATGAGCACAAGGAAATCATCACGTTATGGAAGCCAGAGAGTGTTTATGATTAAAATCACAAGAGAACAAGAGCTGCAGGTTTTTGAGGCAGCTCCCTGGAGAAGCAAAATTTGAGCTGGCGTGAAGGATGGGCAGAAGGTGATGCCTCAGGGTCAAGGAGGGTATGGATAACCAAAGGAAGAACAAGGAGTGGCCAGTGAGATGCTCAGAGCCGAGATGGGGCCAGGAGGCCTGAGAGTCCTGCTCATGGTAGCAGTGGACACAGAAAGGAGACCTGCTGGAGACAGGGGCTGGTTTCTTGGGGACCAAGGACCTCAGGGTCACTGCTGGCTTGGACTGAGGGTACAGGTGGGCAACAAAGGGTTATAAGGAGAGTAAATTCTCTCCAGGCCTGGAGCAGACCACTTCACTGTGCTCTCAGCCTATTTCCTCACCCCTGGGGTTGGCAGGCTACAGTGCGGATGTGTGAACGGAGACCCCACCCTGCACCAACGTGTGCCCGCCCCACAGAGGTTGGTGTTTTCCTTCCAGGGAAAGAGTGGCTTGGTTGGGAACGGTCTAGTCTTCAATCCTGGGCAGATCTCAGCAAAGTCCAGACAATGCCCAAGTAGCAGTTAGAATCTTGGCCCATTGGGGTCTAGAGCCACTACAACTCATAAATGAGAGCATTGGGACTATACTTTGTGCTTGCATCTTTTGTTTATTGAGCACCCACTGTGTGACAGCACTTATGCTAAACATGAATACAGAGAATTTTTAAAAAGCAAGACAAGGTAAGAGCCAGGAGGATCCTTGAAGAAATAGTCCAGTCTTTTGATTTCCTGATGCTGAAATAGATGACCAGAGAGGTGGAGTGACTAACCCAGGGACACATAGCATGGCAGGGCAATGTCAGAATCAGACTCTATTCTCCAGAGCTCCATCCTTACCTCACTAAGCCCCGAGGCCAGGCTGCATCCAGGAGGCCACAGACTCTGCTCAGGCTCCAGTGCAGACAGTAGTGAGCAGCTGTGGAGCTTTAGGCAAAGCATGCTACCTCTTGGAACCTTTCAGCTCCCATATGTAAAGTGGGACCAATCATAATTCCTGTGTCACAGGGTTGCCACAATGTCCAAAATGCAATAACAAGTCGGAAAAAAAGTTCCCTCTTCTAGGACAAGGCCGATTTTCAAGGTTATATTCGCTGTTTCCTCTTTACTCCACAAGCACTTATCAAGCACCTCTATGTACTTCAGTTTTAGGGGCCCCTAGAGACCTATAGGACCTAACCTTGCCCGCAAAGGGCTCAGCTTGGTTGGGGAACAAGACAAATGGAGCAAACACGGCCCTCTACAACCAGGATCAAAAGGGGTGGTATCTGAGTCTCGAGTCCTAAGAAGAGTTGCAGGAAAAATGGGACTTGAGCCACACTGTGCAGGGGCGGGTGGGGGATAAGAGGGCACTCCGGGTTGGGGAACAGCCCTGACCAGGAGAGGACCTGGGAGTGGGCAGCCCACAGTACCGCAGGCTCCCAAGGTTGCGTCTCGACTCATCTGCTATGGCCTGAAGGAATGAAGAGGGAGGGAGATGGTGCAGCAGAGGCCCTGGCACAGCAAGGGCTGGGCGCCCAGCCAGGGCCCAGCCCACAGACCTGTAGCCTTGATTTCTAGGAAGTTCTCCTCTCTTATTTATGAGCAAGTGGGAATCTGGCCCTTCAGAGTCCTCAACAGAAACATGTGGAGTCCTAGGGTGGGGCCAGGGGGGGCCAAGAAAGCTCTGCTGGGCCTGCGGAAGTAAAGAAAATGATGGGGGAGGAGAGGGGACAAGGAGCACGTCAGAAGGCCCCAAAAAAGGAAGCAGCCCACTCTCAGTTCCGCTCCCAAGGATGGGAAATACCCTCCATTCTCCCAGTCCTCAGCAGCTGTTCCTGCATCCTCTCCTGAAGCCACCAGACCTGGGACGAGGACCACTGGGTTGAGCCCCAACCTCCTTTCAAGTGTCCTTGAAGCTGGTGGGTCCCAAGCACTTTCAGGGACCCTTGAGCAGCCCTGCAGGGACTGCAGACCCCGGATTTACACTGAGAAGGGCATGATTGAAAGCGTCACCAGGAATGGACACCCTATAGGTTAAACTGTGGGTCTAAACCAGGTGCCGTGGCGCATGCCTGTGATCCCAGCATCTTGGGAAGCTGAGGCAGGAGGATTGCAAGTTCAAAGCCAGCCTCCGCAACTAAGTGAGACCCTGTCTCTAAATAAAATACAAAAAGAACTGGGGACATGGCTAAGTGGTTAAGCATCCTTGGGTTCAATGTCTGGTACTAAAGTGGGTAGGGGGACCTGTGGGTCTAGTTCTCAGAGCTGAGATCCAAGGAAGAAGGAAGCCAGAGTCAATCCGTCTCCTTTTCTCCATTTCTCCCAAGAGACCTTCAAGGAAGAGAGGGAATCCAAAGCCATTAAGGGCTCTTCTCCACTCCCACCTAGTCAGAGGTAGAAGACCCAGTAAAGTCTTCCAAAAAGACTGTGTTTATAAAGTCAAGGCTTGGTTACGTGGAGGACGACACAGGAATCCCCTGACAGGAAATGAGGGGGGGAGGGGTCGGCAAGGCCACTCTCCTTCCTTCTGCTCTGCTAGATCCCAAAACCAGAAAGAAACAAGGCCTCAGGAAAAGAAAGATAGGAAGATAAATCACATGACCCCTCTCCCCCTCCCGGTCAGCTGCCTGGGTAGTGGCCTTGGTGCTGGACAATGGCAGAGAAGCCAGGGCTGTAGTTGTGTCAGCAGGTTTCAACAGCCACCGCTGCTGATCCCCTCTCACGTCTTGCTCCATCCACAGCTGCCTGGGGACTCACCCCCTCTGGATAGAACAACAGCATCATCAAGGACCGACTAAGTCAACACCCCAGGGCCAGCTCCGCCTCTGGCCCCGTAGGTCCCTCTACAGGAAGGAGTGATGACTGGCAAGGCACATTGTCCTGCTGTCCTCGGGGTGACACCTGTTTCTTCCTTTCTCTTGTTCTTATCTGCTTCCCTCAGCCTCGCCTGGGTTCCTCTTTCTGCTTTCTCCACTCCACCACTTTCTGCTTCCCAGGGCCGACTTGGCTCAGGAAACCCAGGGTACTGGGAGATACTGTCCCCTGTGCCCCATGCCCACCCTGGCACAGGAGCCCAGGCTACTGGGACATTTCTAGTCTATTCTCAGAACTACCAATCAAAATTGAGAGCTAACCACATTCGGGAGGCACTGAGGCCTGTCACGGAGGGAGAGCGGGCCCAGGGCAGGGAGTAGAGCCGGGTAGAGGGCAGCAATTCCAGGGAAAGAATGGAAAGTGCCAGAACCAAGCATAGAGGGAGGCAGGGCAGAGTAAAGGCTGAACTCCGTCTTCAGAGAAGTTGTCCTCTGATGGGAAGGTAAAAAACCCTGTCTGGAGTCCCACCTCTATTTCCATAGAACTTTGCCCAGTGAAGATATGACTGTCTTTCCAGCCCCTGGTGTCAACCCTATAAGAGGAAGTGATGGGACCCGCCACCTGAGGTGCTCCCTCTGGAGTCTGGGGGCTCCTCCCACACTGTAGGGTGTGGCTTGGCTCCTCAGGACGCCTCAGCAACTCCTGCAGGCTCAGGGCCTCCTGGAGTCCGGTCCTTCTCCCTGGGGTGGCCGCCTCGCTGGTTCCTGTGAGAAGGCTGCTGCCACCTGGCCAGTCCCTCCCCAGAGGCCTGACTCTCCCCAGGACTCTCAGGTCACAGGCTAGTGAAGTATCCAAAGAAGACTCCTCATCCTCCACCTTCAGAGGCCAGGCCAGGTCTTGAGGACCCAGAAGAGGGAGAGCAGCCCAGGAGAGCCCAGGATGGTCAGGAGCTAAGCCAGGAGTCTGTTCCTAGAAAAGAAAAGGAAGGGGGAAAGAGAAGAGGTGTGAGACGGTTCCTTTAAACCATGTCACCTAGTGAGGCTTCTTCCAGCAAGAAAGAAGGCACTAAATCATCTCTGAATTTTGAGTGGTCCTTGGCGCTGGGCATGGGTGCCTGGACCCCTTTAGGGCTTTATTTGGACTTGAGATTCACTCAGGAGTTCTGCAGCTTCTCACTCACCTCTCCCAGGCTCTAGAAGCCAGGTGCTGCCCCCGTCAGACTAACCCGTTGGAGAACTTCATGTAGCCGCCATCTGGACTGCTGATATGGCCACTGATGGTGAAGGGTGGCCCCACTTCCAGATCCTTCAGGGTCCTGAGAAAGGTTATCTTATTAAGCTCCTAGAGCTGAGAACCCAGCCTCTCCCTGGGGCTGCGTATCCCTGGTCTAGACATAGGAAGACATTCCTGGCTGTGGGGGCCGTCTCCAGGTAGCTGACTCACTGACCTATCTTCCAGAATAGGACTAGTCCCATTTCTCAAGGCCAGGAGGAGCAGGACTGCAGGAAATAGATGAGATGACTCAGCCCAAGAGGACCTTCTGACTCCAGCTCCCCTCTTCTCTTTCTTTCATTGCTCCTCTTTTAACACCATACTGTGCCAAAGATGGCATTGTTCATGATCACAGCGTCTCCGGCATAGACAGTGAAATGCTTGAGGACAGAGAGAATACCTAGCCACCTTTGTCCCCTTAGGAATGCATACCACAATACCGGCCACACTAGAACCTTACCAAATAAATGATGAATGGATGGGTGGATGGATAGATGGATGGGTGGATGGATAGAGGGATGGGTGGATGGATAGAGGGATGGACGTTCCCTGCCTGAGAATGATCCCTGCTAAGAGGATCACTGTCATTAGGATCTCACATGGTTCTCTCTATGCTCAAGTTTTTCATGGAACTTTTCCAAATGGATTCTATTTGGTTTGTGTAGGGGTACGGAAAGGAGATGGGAAGGGAAACAGTAAGTTCTGGCTCCATCTTTGAGTCTTTCTTCATCATACTTAACCCCCAGTGCACACCCCACCCAGATCAGCTCTGTATCTACTCACCGGATTTGGTACAAGTTGAAGACAAAATTAGGCCCTGGGAAAACAACCAGAAAGAGAGTTAGTAACTCCAGGGAAACTGCCAGGACCCTTCCAGAATGATCTGGTACTCCCTCACCCCTGTCTGGAGGAGCAGATGACTAGGCCTTGGGATGCCGTGTGAGGGCCCAAGGCTTCTAAGGGCCCTGCCCCTGTTGGGAGGGAGGCAGTACCAGCCTAGAGTTCAAAAGAACCAGGCCTCCTCGGTTTCAATCCCACTCCATTCTTTTCCACCCCTGTGACTTTAGCCTCACATCCTCCTCTACTTCAAAAATGGAAGCTATAATAACTTTGTCCTCCTGTGGAATTTTTTTAAAAAGAATAATATTAGGCAAAACATTGTAGGTGCTTAACAAATATTTGTAGACACCGGTTAAAGTTTACTATAGATCTAAGAAATTTTCACTACCTCTCGTCATTCCATCATGTCCCTCCCACTTTCCCAGAGTCCTATGAAAAGCACAGATTTGTCCCTAGAATTGAAAACACCTCAGTGAATTCCAGGAGACTCCCGGGGAAGCTGGAACGTCGGCACACTTAGGAGAGGACCCAGGACCCACGGATGGGGCAGGGTCTCCCAGGAGCCAGACAGGACCACCTGGAACTTGGCCTGCCAGTCCCTTGCCCTTGGCCTTGAGGGCCCACACAGGCCCCTGGGAGAGACCCCTGTGGGCCATGAAGAAAGGGGAAGCTGGCTGTTTGCTGGGGTGGGAGGAGCCCCCATTCTTTCAATAAAGGTCACATTGCCCCACCCCAGCCAGTTCAGCGCTCAGCTACCCAGTCAAGGCTTCAACCACAGAACTGCCACAGGAAAGAATTTTGCATCCCGCAGTGCTTCAAGACTGGCAGTTCCGCTGCCTTGGCAACCGCTACAGGACAGGTGGGGCCGGGCAGAGCTGGGGTGATGGGGGCCAGTGCTCACTTACCCTCCCAGCAGTACCCACGCTGGTACCACTTGGCCAGGCTGTAGCCGAGGATGGACACGAGCAGCAGTGACAGCCCCACGCTGAGGATCAGGCCCAAGGTGCTAATGGAGTCCTCCCCTGCAGAGGGACACAGCAGCCTTGAGTCCTCTCACAGCCCCTCGCACTGGCTGACCTGCACCATGGGCCACTGCCCATCAAAGTCACTATCCCCTGGAAGTCTCAATCAGAGCTAGTTCACTCAGCCCGACCACACTGCCACATAAAACTCAGATACTTAAATTGTTAGAGTAAGACATGCAATAGTTAATCCAAAGGAAGTGACCTCTGATAACAGCTTGGAGCTGGGAGGCCTTCCTGAATCCTCAGGCATTCTGCTTGATGGAAAAGTCACTGCTGTTGGGGGACGAGCCCGGGACATCCAGCCTTGGTGTGAGTGAGGTGGCTGGGAGGGGCAGGCTGGAGACGCCCAAGAGCACAGACCCGAGGAACTGCTTTCCCCTGCCCGCTCTTCAAAGCCCATGTGCCCAGCAGCAGGGTGAACCCTGGGCTCTGCCTGCTGCTGGTACTTGCCCCTTCTTCCCTTTTTGTGGTATGAGCACTTGGCTAAATTTATATTTTGTTTGTAAAGCTTCACCAAGAGAAGGAAACAGACTGGAAATATGTGGGGCCAGAGACGAGAGAAGCAGAAGCAGAGGGAGACAAGGTTCTGAGGAGAGGCTGAGGGTAGGCGCACCATGGGACAACCCACCTGGGGTCAGGGTGCTCATGAAGGGGAGAGCAGACCCCTCCAGCCCCATGAGGCACCAGGACTGTGGCAGAGCACGATGATTTGCCTCCTTGACCTAATGGCTTGAGGGGTGTTGCCTAGAGGTCAAGAGGTGCACTGGTCAGGCCCAGACCCTGGGTGCTGGCTAGCATCTGAAATCCAGCTCTGTCACTTGCCAACTCTGGGGCCCATGTCGCTCCCTTCATCTTGCTAACAGTCAATTGCCGTGGTGCAAAGTGAGACTAAAATAAGTACACATAGAGTTATTGTGATGATGAAGGGAGATGTTGAGGAAGGAGCACTGAGAAGAGGGCCTGGCACACACAAAGTGCTTAATAGATGCTGGTCATATCATTGTTGTTGTTGTCATTAACATTATCAATAATGCAAATACATTTTTATTTGCTTTTTATTTATTCTGGTGGTGGGGATTGAGCCCAGGGGCACTTTATCATTGAGCCACATCCACCAACCCTTTTAATTTTTTTTATTTTGAGATAGGGTCTCACTCAGTTGCTGAGGCTGGCTTTGAACTTTCGATCCTGCTGCCTCAGCCCCCCAAGTGGCTGGGATTACAGGTGTGTGCCACTGCACCCAGCTTGCAAGTACATTTTTAAATACTTCACAGTTCTCCCCACCCACACCTTTCTGTCTTTCATGCCCCTTGGTCCTTGCCGTTAAAGCAGCCATGTGAAAAGAACATGACCACCAGATGCAGAGAAAAGGGAGTCTCTCCTCTGTCTTTAAGGGATCTGTCCCCTGGAAATCTCAATCAGAGCTAGTTCACTCAGTCCAGGCCCTTAGAGAAACACAAAGAATTCACAGTATAGACAAAAAATAAGTGAGCCTAAGATTTACCTTCTTGGTCAAACTGTTATTGCAGTTTAGCCTACCTGGCCAATATAATTACTAATATTATTTCCTCCCCTGGGATCCTCAGCAGCTCAAGAGCTGGATAAAAAGAGGAAGCAAGAGATGACACAGTCTAAGGAAAAAAAAGGTATAGGGAGCGACCACCAGTTTCTCACTGGGGGGTTCTTCTTCCTGCGGAGGAGGGTGTAAGCCACCTGAGAACTTAAAGTCTGAAATAATTAGTGAAGAACAAAAGACAAAGAGTCAGAAATGTATTTACAAAAGCAGAGCCCCCTGATAGGTCCATTCCACACGAGAGCTGGAAGTAGACAAAGGAAAGACGGCTCCAGTGGTTTATTTAAGGGGGTATATTAAAGGCAGGGATAAGGTTAAGGGGCAGAGTCATGCTTCAGGATATCTTGTAGTCAGCAGGTTGATTGGCATCTTGGCAGGTCACACCTGTCTCAGGTGCTGTGTGGGACTTGGCAGAGTGGGATAGGAATTCACAATGTGTCAGGGCAGTTAACCAGAGGAAGGGTCCACTGGTCATTCCCAGACACAGATGCTCTTACCACATGAAGCCCATGGATGGCTCCCCACAGAAAGGCTTAGCCGATGCCAATATTGGAGTCCAGCACAGGAGCCAGCCACAGAGCCCCAACCCAGAACCCAAGAACAGCTTAGAAGCGGCTGCGATGGTCTGAACTCATCCTCCAAAATTCATGTTTAAATGTAATGGCTAATGTGATAGTATCTGCCATGTGAGGACAGAGCCCCCACCTACTTGGAAGGACACAGTCACAGGATGCCTTGTTAAACAGATAGCAGCCCTCACCAGACACCAAACCTGCCAGAACCTTGACTTCCCAGCCTCCAGAAGTGTGAGAAATAAATTTCTATTCTTTACAAATTAGCCCCAGTCTCAGGTGTTTTGTTATAGCAGTACGAATGGAGGAGAAGCAGAGCAGTGGCCTGTTGAACTGGAAGGTGCCTGAGGGGAGGCAGGTGCAGGTGGGTGGGGAGGGGAGCGGACCATGTAGCAGCCCCTTGCGAGGCCAAGCAGTTCTTTTTTTTAATATTTATTTTTCAGGTGTAGATGGACACAACACAATGCCTTTATTTTTATGTGGTGTGAGGATCGAACCCGGGTCCCGCCTGTGCTAGGCGAGCACTCTACTGCTGAGCCACAATCCCAGCCCCTCTGGAAGTATTTGATCTTATCTTCTCTGCGCCAGGCACTGTTGCAAGCACCTGAATTACAGCAATAAGTAGAGCCAATAAAAATCCTTGTCCTTATGGAGAGTGCATACCAGTGGAGGAAACAGGCAAAGCACAAAGAAATAAATTACATGGCACCCGAGAAGGAGGTGCCTGCTACGGGCGGGGAAGCAGAGAGAGTACTGTGAGGGTGGAGGGGACATTTTAAATAAAGTGGCCAGGGAAGGCCTTGTGGAGAAGGCACAACTGAAGAGCAGAGATGTAAAGGAAGTGAGAGAGTGTTGAGAGGCTGTGGCTCTCAACAAAGAGAGAGAAAGAGAGAGAGACGGGGGAGGCCATGCAGATACCAGGTAGGAACGTGCTAGGCTGCGGAAGCAGTAGGTACAAGGGAGACAGGAGCAGGGCCCGCAGGCCCAGGAGCGCAGGGCAGCCCTAGTGGGGAACCAGAGAGCAGTAGAGGAGGTGGTTACGGGAACCACTCCTGGGGTTCCTGGAAGGCAATGAGGGGAACTTGGCTTTTCCTCTCAACATGATGGGGAGTCCTAGAGGACTTAGAGAAAGGACATGACCTGAAGTTTTGAAAAGATGTCACCAGCTTGCTACTGTGTGTCAAGAATAGACAGGGCAGAGATGACTGAAGACGTGTTACTGAGGCAACTGAATAACCCCTGCAGCTTCACCTGCTATAAATTAACTTAAAAATCATTAATTTGGGAGGTCACACCACTGGACGATACATTATTAGTCTCCTACTGGCTTTGCTGTAGGCAGCACTTCTAATATGGGTTTTGATGGGAACGGTTGCCTAGGTTACTGTGCAGGGACCTGAAGGCCACTTTTGCTGAAACACTGACTCTTCCCTTGGGCCTGCCGAGGTCCCGCGGGTGGCTGCAGCAGGATGAAAAGCTTGTCACCTCTGCCTTCATACTGTGTCTGTTGCCTTTGCTGCCTTAACCTTTGGGTCAGATTTTACTCATCTCTCCATGTACATGGGGATGTTCTTTCCAATGTTGATCAGCTGAGAAATGTTTTGTCCAGAACTATAATATAGGGTTAAGTTGACCTAGACTTACCAAGTCTCTTTTTTTCCCTCTTTAAGACAAAAACCATCTATCATCTGCCATGTCCAGAAACACCAGACCATGAAAAAAGCAAAAAGAGGTAGAACCCTAGTTCCTAGAAGATCTCAGCCTATTTCCAAAAAAGACACTAATATCCCTTCCCTTCCTTAGACTCTCTCCCTCATTATTCCTGACCTGTATCTGTAACCCTTCAACTCCTTGGAGTTGAGAAGTTGATTTGCAAGCACAGCTCCTGCTTCTTTATTCTTTGGACACTATTTGAATAAAGTTCTTTCCTTTCCCATCACCTCTTTGAGTCTCTGGCTTTATCAAGTGGCAGCAGAATCAGATTTTTTTTCCTGTTATAGAAAAACAGAAAAGGGGGGCTAACTGCAAACATCCAAGCAAGCAATGATCTTTGCAAGAAAGTAGGGCAAGAACTAAGACGGGGTCAAAGAAAGGTCATCTAAGTGGGTGATCAAGAGAGGGAGAGTGACCTAAAAGTTCAGGTCTTTAAGAACTAGGGAGTGGTGACCCAGTGGGCAGGGCCCGTGACTCAGCACGGTGTGATAGTAGTACTGGTTGTGTTTGTGGAAGTTGGGGTTTTGAAGGGTTTCATCAGAGGAATGTCAACCAGGGGTTGAAAGTACCAGAGGAAAGCACCAGCAGGGGAGTCCCGGGCCTTCCTGACATCCAGAGGAGAGGCAAGGGAGCTGCTGCTCTTTGACCACCCCTCCTCCCAGGAGCGCCTTTGGCCTACAGGAGCTGGCCTTTCGAGGATGTTCCCTCAAGTAATATTCCTAGTCGCCCTTTATCTACCCTTTCACTTTTATCATAAAATGTTTCATGCATGTAAGTACATAGAATACCATAATTAACATCCATGTAGTTATTACCAATTTTAAAAAGGTTCTAAAATTTGCCATTATTTCTTCTAAAGCATCTCAATCTCAGAGTAGTCCTTTCTTCTCACTCCCTTTAAGTAACTGGTCTCCCAAATTTGTTTATCTTTCCTATGCACATTTTTAATTCTGTCGCTTCATAGTTTTTCCATAAATCCTATAAAAATGGTAGTAGAAATACTTCTGCTTCCAGCCATCGTGGAATAATAGGGACCCAATTTACACTCCCATCTTCAATAACTAGAAAACCAAGCAAAATATGTAAAACAAGTTCAAGGTAGTAAAGGACGGTGGTCCTGAAGGAAGAAAATGAAGTGAGCCATCCTCTGAGATTGCCCAGTTTACTGTCCAGGTGAATTTCCAAAACCTAGTACAGGGAGGAGGAACCCACAGAAAGCCCAGCTCAGTCTGAAGTTGAGGAGACAAAATCTGGAAATCAAGGCAGTTAGCCAAAACCCCAGAGAGGAGGGAGTTGGACAGAGAGAATGATTTCCAGAAATCCATCAGCAAAGGGGACCTCAGAGTCTTGGGCTGTGGCTTGTCTTTTAGTTTTACTTTTTTTTTTTTTTTTTTTTTTT
>NW_026000242.1:5992869-6070539 GCF_001458135.2 Marmota marmota marmota | reverse complement strand
TTTTTTTTTTTTTTTTTTTTTTTTTTTGAGCAGATTTTTAACTTTTATTTTGGTCCAATTTGTCCATATTTATATTTCTTATAAATCTTAAAAAACTCATCACTAGTTGGATATATACCCAAGTTTTAAAAGTTTGTTTTTAATAGTTATACTTTACCCAGCATTCATTTGTTATTATATCCATTCCATAATTTTTATATGGAAAATTCATTTTCTTTCTTTTCCCTAATACTCTTCATTGCTGCTGCATTCAAGTTTAACAGAAATGTACGCTTCTTTTTCTGGACTTAATACTATCTTCTGCTGCCATAAGTGTCTATCATTTACCATTCCTACATTGTTTTATTTACCTATGGGCTCATAATATATCTTGATAGCTGGTAAACTTAAACACTCCAACTTATCCTCCCTCAAAAGCATATTAGTTATTTCGCTACTTTGTTCTTTCTTGCAAATTTTGACATTAGTTTTCAAGGTTAATGAAACTATGTATAGAATTTTGGTTAGAATGGTAATGGACATATAGGTTCATTTGGGTAAAGCTAATATATTTGTTATACTTAATCTTCAAATCTATGAATATAACACATTTTTCATTTATTTGGGCCATTTTAAATATAATGTGTAATTTCTCCTTTAAATGTTTGTTCTTCCTTTTTAAAAAATGTATTTCTATATATTTATAGTATTGTTGCAACTATAAATGGGAGCTTGCCTTGTATATATTGGTCTTACATGTAGCAATGTTATGAACTCTCATTCTGATAGTCTTGGACACAAAGATTATACTGTCAACAAATAAAAGGTAATTTGGTCTCTTAGTGTATGTTATTATATGTTTAAATTCACTTTTTGTTTTATTGTATTTATTACAATTTTCAGTGGAATGCATTTTAAAATCTGTATTTAATGCTCCAAATTCCCCCCAAGTATCACTTTAGTTTCATACCATAAGGAATGAAGACATGTAGTATTTTTACCTTTATCTGACCTAAATGTTTTGGAATATCTTCTTAGATATCCTCTATAACCCATGAGTTCTCTGGCAGTGACTTTTTAGTTTCCAAATAGATATAGTAAAGTGTTTATCTTTGGGTGGTTTATTAAGATAGATGTTGACTATATTGTCATGCCTATTACTCTTCATAAGAAAAGAGAGTAACAATTTAATCTCATAAGGCTCAATGCTTTCATGTAATTTGTGAAATCAAAATAAAGTTTTTGAAAACTCATTCTGTAGAAGGTAAAACATCTGAAATTATTACAAATGTTATTGAAGATTCATATTAAAGATTTAACATTAATAATGAAAGTGTTTTTTGCATTTTTCATACTTTTGGCACTCTGAGGTTTAGTCTTAGATATTTATTTCTGACCTATCTTGTAGTTGACTGGTTCTTCTCCAGTCATATCTAATCTGCTATTAAACCATCCTTTATGTTCTTAATTTCAATTATTATATTTTTCATTTCCAGAATTTCTATTTAATTCTTTTTAATAATTTTCAATTATTTCTCACAATTTCCTGTCATATCTCTTAATTTCATATTATTTGATACGCCTCTTTCCTATATTTTTATTGGTAGTTCTAGGGTTGATGTATCTATCTTATCAGAGCCATGTGTAAGTTAAAAGAAAAGAATAAATAAAGGTATACCATGTAAAATACTAATCAAAAAAAATACAAAGTGACATATTTATATCAAAGTCGATTTTAGAGCAAGAAATATTACCAAGAATAAAGAAGGATGTCTTATGATAAAAGAACCAATTCCTCAAGAGGTCATAGCAATCCTAAATGTGCAAGCATCTTCATTATATGACTTTAAAATTCAAGAAGAAAAATTGATAGAATTGAAATAAATGCTAGAAAAGTCCATTATAATTATAAGAGAAGTCAACTCTTTTCTCCACAATTACTGAACAGGAAATCAGTAAGGTTATAGAAGATACAAACAATACTACAACCCAACTCAATCTTGTAGACATTTACAGACCATTATATCAAACACCTGCTGAATATACATTGTTTTCAAGGACACATGAAACATTCATCAAAATAGATCATATGTTAAAACATAAAACTGGTTTCAATACATTTTAAAAGACTGAAATCATACACAGCACATTCCTTGACCACTGCATTATATTGAAAATAGACAATAAAAAGATATCAGGAGAGTTTCCCAACATTTAGAAATTAAACAACACATTTCTGAATACCTCAGAGGTAAAAGAAATATCACAGAGAATATTAGAAATACTTAAACTGAATGATATTAAAAACACAACACTCTGAAAAATACGAGCAGGTGGTCCAAAGCAGCTGGAATTCATAGGACAGAGGTGAGATTTGTGCAGATAAGAAACTCGGGAAAGTACAGATGGGCCCTCAAGGAGTGGCTCAGTGCACATGTGTACTCAAACTACCAGAGGCCAGAGAGGAGATCACATGAAAGGAATAGTTAAGAACCGTATCTAGAATAGACATCATTAAAAACTTTTGGGAACAAGGCCTGTTCCCAAAACCAGACTGGAAAGACTTATAATTCACAGGGGATTTGATAGAGAGTGAATAATATTTTGCCACAGGATGGTCCTAGGCCAAACATTGCTCTGGACTCACCTAACAGATCACAAAACAAAAGGGGTCAAACTGTTTCCAAATAAACTTAACTGCTTCCCAGAATATTTATAGGGAAACAAAAATACCCAGTATTCAGGCAAGCTAAAATCCACAAGATCTGCCTCCAATCAAACCAATTTGTCAGACAAATCAAAGGTCTAGATTTAGTCACCCCAACAAATGGCATAGCAACCACACAAGCAAACACAAAGTAGATAAAACCAGAGGAACAAAGACACTGGCCAAGAACAAACACCACTCCAGTAACAGAGGAATTTTCTAAAAATGGTTTCTTCTCTAGAATCCACTTAACAAAAACATAATTAAAACAAAGGAAATGAGATGTTAAGGAAACAAATTAAGAACAAAATAATGTCAGTATAGAGATAATACATTCAATAGAAATAACAAGGACTAAAATAGAGAAGAATAGGGTAGGGTAGAATAGACATCATTAAAAACTAAATTACTAACAGAAGGAGCTTGAGATAAGCATAAGGGATGGGGAAGAAAAACACAAAGAAATCAAAGCAATTAGAGAAAAAGCTAGCAGTTATGGAAGACACAGATAATCTAGGCTAAGGAATATGGGCAACCCTGAGATAGAGAACTCAAAAAATTAATCAGAAAGAGTTTTCCAAGCTATAAAAGAATTTCCCTGAAATAAGAGGAGAAAGAGAATCTGTAAACAAAGAATGTAAAAAGTTCTAAGAAAATCTGACTCAGAACACTCAAGATACAGCCTAATTAAAGTGCTTTCCCAGGTGTTCAGCTGGTTTCCTCAACACCGTACCCACTGTCTGTATTCAGCCTGACGCTGCTGCTGGGACCCTGCAGGCATTCCTTCTGGTAAGCTGACTGATGCCCTGCTAATAGCGGGTGACAGAGACAGGACTACTTCTGCCCGTTTGCTTCCTGTTGTCTTCCTGTGGATTTCATGCTACCATCAGCATTCCCTAATGATGACATTCCAGCATTTCTTCTAGAATCAGTCTATTTTGCAATTTTTCCAAATTCATAGAACCAATTTCATGACTTCCTACCTCTGCCCCAGAAATAGTGCACCAGTCTGCCTAAGCCTCCTCCTCTCAGAGTTCTGAGGGTGTCCTCCAGGCTCTGTGTTTTAATACTCCCAAGTTCTTCCCTTTATTCCCCAGACCTAAAGCTGGTAGCTCCTGCCTGTGATTGCTACCCATAATACTTAGTGTTCTCTAGCTACCTTTTCAGTTCCCTAGTTAATAATTCTCCATAATAAATTATCTCTGTTCCAATAACTAATACAGTTTCTTTTTTCGTACTAGATCCTGACTGTCTGGAAGAAATATGAAAATATCTTGGGAAACAGGCAGGGGGATGCAGCATAATTTAGGTTGGCCTCAGATTTCTTCACAGAAACTTAATTTTAGGAGATAATGGAGCAGAGTCTATAAGGTTTTAAGGGGAGAAAAAAAGGTGAAACTCCAAAAGATTTTACAAAGGCAAGAGGTTGTTAAAATATAAAAGCAGCAGACAGATATTCCCAAATATGAAGGAACTTAATAGAATATGTACATGCTTTCCTTGCACCCAGCTTCTACTGGTTGGCGGGCAGCACCAGGTCAGTTCTTAGCAAGTAAGAAGGATGACCGTGGAGAAGCGCTGCTCCACACAAGGTGTCTGATTCCAAGTTGGGAGGACAGTGGCCACGAGGAGGGACAGACCGGTGTGGGAGTCTGAGCAAGAAGAAGTGGGCATCCATGTAGAGAGCAAGGGAAATCTGTGGGGCATCATAGCCCAGGCAAGGTGAAGAGGGCATCCCTGGAAAAGCAATCTGGCCCGAAAGTCAGGACCTGAATGAGATGAAGAGGAGGACATCCATGGCAAGGCTGGGGAAGGTGGCCCAGAAAGTGGAGTCAAAGACCACACAGGGTAAGGCCATGACTGGGCTTCCCAATAGGAGGCGACTGTCTGAGCAGAGGGAGATGGGCATCAGTGCTGGAGGGGAGATGGCAGCAGAAACAGGGCATTGATTACATGCAGGGGATTAATTAAATGAATAAATATATTAACAATAATGAAAGCCAGATTTCATACTCTGGGGAAAAAAGAATTACAAATACAAAAAGAGAAACCTAGAATAAACCCTGTGGTGTTGGATTAGAATTGAAGTCGCTGGTATGGATAAAAGCTTTCTACCTATAAAAATAGAAATAAATGGAGATGTGTATGTATGTGTGTGTGTATACCTCGGTTCACCAAGAGGCTTGGGAGCAAAAATGTCCCAATATCACTGAGCACATCCACCACCAACATTTTGGCTTCCAAAAGCCATTTTACACTCAAAGAGACCAAGGCTCCTTGGAGAAATAGCTGATTTCAGGGCAGGCAGGGAGAGCACAGGGAAAACTTGATTCCTCTTCCTGCACTAAAACAAGAAGAAAGGGCACAGAGAATAATAAAAATGTGTTCAAAAGATATATAAGCCAGCTATTTGGCAAATCATTTATCATTTGAGCATCAAAATAAATAACAGTAGTAACAATCCACTGAATAAAACAGAAGCTTTAAGTCCATGCAGACATTAATCATTCAGTTGATTAAAAGTATAACGCATACTGTGACGTTTACAGAGTTTTCAAGTATTCCACACAAAATATTTATTAATTATAAAGAGGACAAAAAGCTGTAACTTTACAGAGGGGCAAAATCCCCCTTCAACATCAGTAATAACACACAATGATGTCCCCAGGAGGATGCAAGAACCCGGATCACATCTTGGACATTCCTCCAAAGATGTAAGCCTGAATATGATCAAGGAGAAGCATCGTACAAACTCAAATAAGCAGAGGGGCAAATAATAACTGGACTGTGATCTAGAATATAGGTCACTAAAGTCAAGAGAGGAGGGAGGGACGTTCCACACTGAAGCCCACTGAAAAGACATGGACACTCAATCAACTCTGAACTGGATCCTTTTACTACACAAAACCTTAATTGGGGCAAAAGACTTGAAGTAGTGAGGATTAGATGGAAGTAGTGAACTGATGTTCATTTCCTGACTTTGATCATTGTGTCGTGGTTATGTAGGGAATGAGTCTTTATGGGAAATTTGTTCTAGAGTATTCTGAAGTGATGGGACATTGGGTGAGTAACTGACTCTCGGACCACTCAGGAAAAAAAATTAGGGGTGGTTTTCTGTTTGCTTTTATATATATTTTATATATACAATATTATATAATTGTATGTTTACAATTATTTAAAAATGAAAAACCATGATTTTTAAATGCATTTTGCTATAGTTTGGATTTTAAGTGTCCCCCGAAGGCCCTTGTGTGATAGACTTGGTCCCCATTGTGGTGCCACTGTGCTGGAAACGTTCTGAGGTGACAGATTTTCAGGTCACTGGGGAGGTGTCCTTGAAGGGGATGGTGACATCCCAGCCCCCTCCTCTTCCTTTTATTTTCATTTCCTAGCCATGAGATAAGTGATTTTGCTCTACCTCATGCTCCCACCACAAGGTGCCACCACAGACTCGAAGCAGCAGCACCAACAAGTCAGTCAGGACTGACACCTCTAACGCTATGAGCAAAATAACCTTTTCTCTTTCTAAGTGCATTATCTCAGGTATTTGCTACAGTAACGGAAAGCTGACTAACACACAGTTGGTCTCTCTTTACTGGCTAAGTCCCTAAGACAATACATATATAAAAAACAAGTGAACATAGACAAATTATCTTAAAGATATATATGAGATATAAAGTTTCTGGACACATGTAGAAGAAAAATAATGTTATGACCTTGGAAAGGAATCAGACTGTGGTTGGAAAGAGCTTTTATTTTTCATTTTACATCTTCCTACAAGGTATTACCAGGCATGCATATTATTCTAACAACAAAACAAAAAGTACCTAAAAAATCAAGAATTTTCTAGAAAGTGGGATTATGTGCCATTTTAATTTTTCTTAATCTCTTGCATCCAAAATCTAATAAATAATAAAAAATGTTCAACATTTGGATGTGTACACACTGATTTCTTTTTAGTTTTCTCTCTTTAATATGGTAAAAAGTTAATAAGAATCAGTTCTCATCAGTTAAGTCAGGTTTTGAACAATCTTTGTGACAGAAAGTCTTTGCTTGGTATTTTATTTAATTTATAAGGCTTTTTAATTTAAAGATCTATGTGAGGGATTGTTCTTGGCTACCAATTAACAAGAATTATGGAACACCTAGACTTCAAGGCAGTTGAAGAACCAGGAGCTGAGAAAAGACTTTGGTTTCAAATTTAGGTGTTTCCACTACTTTTTTCACCCAAACCTCATCTTGTGGAACATACTTTAAAATCAACACTCCAGTTTGTGTCAAAGTCATCAGATGAGCACTTCCCAAGCTTAAAGCTTTTGAAGGTAAGAAGTTTAAATAGGCTTGGATTTGATGAGCCTCTGGGTGTTTCTTCCACACACTGCCTTCTTGGTCCAGTCAAAGGGCCTCTCTGTTGTGGCAGTGGTGGTGGTTGTTCCTGACAATGTCCTTGTAAAATCAAGAAAGTCTAGAGCAAGACCCACATCCCCTCAAACATGGAATGTCTAACGGATTTTGGTTAATGATCTCTTGATAAGAGATGAAAAGAGAAATACCTTCCTCTTTTAAGGCCCCTAAAGATGAAAGTTTCAAAAGATACTCCAGATGAAAGTTTAGAAGTTTCAAAAGACCATCAGACAGCAAGAAATCGCTTGCAGAATGCTAGAATCCTGTGGCAAGACAGAGGAGTTTAAGAGTTTGGGTGCTCGTGTCAGACAGATATGAATTTGAATCTCAGCTTTACCATTTACTGACAATGTGACCTTGAGCAAGATACTTAATCTTAAATAGAAATGATAAAAGTATCTACCACCTGGCATTATCACAGATTCATTGAAATAACACATGTCAGCTACAAAGAAAATGATAAATATTAGTTGTTATTATTGCTTTTTAAAAATTATCACTGTCTCAATCTATATTTCTCTTCTCACAACTCTATGCGTTAAAATAAGTTCAGGAATCACAATGTCAAGGGTAAAAGTAAGAGGGAAATGGCTACACTGTATATTCACCGAGAAACTCTTCACTAGAATGATAAGTGGAAAGAGAAGTCAACCACCTGATTACAACACTAGCCCAGGGACCTGTAACTTCCTTGGACTATGTATCCATTAGACTGTCTTCAGTAAGGCCCCGTTGTGATTATGAATAGAGGGGGTGAGAAATTTTCTTCTGAAAATGTATAGAACTTTTCCTCTGGGTTCACATCAGCTCTAAGAAAAGCCCCTAGAATATCCCCTCTCACACCAGCCCCAGAATTCTATGCTCCAGGAACATGTATTCCCAGTCTCAAAAGATTTACTATGAGCCAGGCCCTGCGCAGAGTAGTCAAGGCAGAGGAACCCTGCCTTCAGGCAGCCATGTTCTATGGGGAGGTGTTAAATAGATAACCACCCTAGTAATCAGGTGCTCAAAAACATATATTCGATGAAGAAGTGCAGGGGTCAGAAGAACAAGGGACCTCTACTAGTCTTTAAGCAAGACCTGAAGGATATTAGGAATAATAAAAAAAAAAAAAGTTTAGAATAATATTTTAGGCCAAATAAACAATACATGCAAAAAGCCTGAAATAGGGGAGAGTATAAGGTATGGACAATGAAAACTTGAAAGATTAGTGTGAAACTAGAGAACACATTGGTGTGGATCAAGAAGTGGGGTGGAGGGGCTGGGGATGTGGCTCAAGCGGTAGCGCGCTCGCCTGGCATGCGTGCGGCCCGGGTTCGATCCTCAGCACCACATACAAACAAAGATGTTGTGTCCGCCGAGAAATAAAAAATTAAAAAAAAAAAAAAAGAAGTGGGGTGGACTAGGTAGTGAGGTGCAGAGAGAAGCAGGCATGAGAAGAGGCAGAAGAAATACATGGGGTCTTGTAGTTCTTGTTAAGAATTTTGAGCTTCCTCATCGTTATACAAAATTACATATAAGAGGAAGTGAGGGGAAGGGAAAAAAACAAGGGAGAGAAATGAATTACAGTAGATGGGGTAGAGAGAGAAGACGGGAGGGGAGAGGAAGTACAGGGGATGCATCCAGGAGGGCTCTGCATATCAAGCCTCACACAGCGCTGCTGCTCAGTGATGGTGAGGGGTGTGTTGAAATCACCCAGTAATATTGTACTAGGGTCTATCCAGGGCTTCAATTTGAGTAGTATCTCTTTTATGAAGTTAGTTGCACCCACCCACATTTGGGGCATAAATTTTTTTTAAAATATTCATTTATTTTTTTTTAGTTTTCTGTGGAAACAACGTCTTTATTTTTTATTTTTATGTGGTGCTNGGGGTAAAAATGGGAGTTCATGACCCACTTGAATCAAATGTATGAAATATGATATGTCAAGAGCTTTGTAATGTTTTGAACAACTAATAATAAAAAATAAAAATAAAAAAAATTTAAAAAAAGAATTTTGAGCTTCATTGTAAGAACAAGGGGAATCCCTTGAAGTATTTGAGCTAAAGGTGTCCTTTCTGAAAACTACTCTGGATGCCATATTTAGAATAATTTAGAGCTGGGCATGGTGGCATATGCCTGTAATCCCAGTGACTCAGGAGGCTGAGCCAAGAGGATTACAAGTTCAAAGCCAGCCTCAGCAATTTAGCAAGATCCTAAGCAAACTAGTGAGATGATGTCTCAAAATGAAAAATAAAAAGGGCTGGGGATATGGCTTAGTGGTAAAATAAATAAATAAATAAATAGAATAATTTAGAGCAGAACAAAAAATAGAGAAAGGTAGACCAGTTGGGAGACAAAAGGAGACAGTGATTATTATCCCTGCTGTAGAATACACGGAATAAGGACCGAGCATCCAGACATCTGAACAGGTAGCTCTGGTGGGAGGGTGATATCACTAAGGCTTATGTTCAGTTAATTAGGAAAGTGGATCAGGCCAAAGCAGAATTTTATTGTCTTGGCTCAGAAGCTTTATAACAATCTCTCGAGGATTATTCAAGAGTAAATGAGCCAGAGAGAGAAGATTCTGGCATGACGGTGTGAGGAGCTTCATGGACTCGCTTCCAGTGAAGCAAGGTGAGACTTAATTTTTGTGTCAGAATTTTTATTGTTTTCTATTAATTATACAGGATAATGGGGTTTTATCATGGCATATTCATACATAATTTAATTTTTTATAAAATAACCATTTAAAACCTACAGGCAAGCAGTAAACAAAGAAACATCTATTAAAGAAAATCTATGGAAATTTAGTAAGGAAGACAAGAATCTCCCATCATTCCCTGTGTTCATCCAAGTAGAAACTCCACCCCAGACTTCTCGGACACCATCACAGAGCTTCCTGTGCCCAGTAACAGTAACAAGACTTATCATCTTGTTTATCTCTTCAAGGAACCAACACTTTGTTTCATCAATCCTTTTTTTTAATCCTCAAATTCATTAATTTCAACTCTGTTCTTAATTATTTTCTTCCTTCTATTGGTTTTGGAGTTAGTTTGTTCTTCTTTTTCAAGGGCCTTGAGATGCATCATTNGGAGGGGAGGGGAGGGGGGATAGCAGAGGATAGGAAAGGCAGCAGAATACAACAGACACAAGTATGGCAGTATGTAAAAACGTGGATGTGTAACCAATGTGAATCTGCAATCTGTATACGGGGAAAAAATGGGAGTTCATAACCCACTTGAATCAAATGTATGAAATATGATATGTCAAGAGCTTTGTAATGTTTTGAACAACTAATAATAAAAAATAAAAATAAAAAAAATTTAAAAAAAGAATTTTGAGCTTCATTGTAAGAACAAGGGGAATCCCTTGAAGTATTTGAGCTAAAGGTGTCCTTTCTGAAAACTACTCTGGATGCCATATTTAGAATAATTTAGAGCTGGGCATGGTGGCATATGCCTGTAATCCCAGTGACTCAGGAGGCTGAGCCAAGAGGATTACAAGTTCAAAGCCAGCCTCAGCAATTTAGCAAGATCCTAAGCAAACTAGTGAGATGATGTCTCAAAATGAAAAATAAAAAGGGCTGGGGATATGGCTTAGTGGTAAAATAAATAAATAAATAAATAGAATAATTTAGAGCAGAACAAAAAATAGAGAAAGGTAGACCAGTTGGGAGACAAAAGGAGACAGTGATTATTATCCCTGCTGTAGAATACACGGAATAAGGACCGAGCATCCAGACATCTGAACAGGTAGCTCTGGTGGGAGGGTGATATCACTAAGGCTTATGTTCAGTTAATTAGGAAAGTGGATCAGGCCAAAGCAGAATTTTATTGTCTTGGCTCAGAAGCTTTATAACAATCTCTCGAGGATTATTCAAGAGTAAATGAGCCAGAGAGAGAAGATTCTGGCATGACGGTGTGAGGAGCTTCATGGACTCGCTTCCAGTGAAGCAAGGTGAGACTTAATTTTTGTGTCAGAATTTTTATTGTTTTCTATTAATTATACAGGATAATGGGGTTTTATCATGGCATATTCATACATAATTTAATTTTTTATAAAATAACCATTTAAAACCTACAGGCAAGCAGTAAACAAAGAAACATCTATTAAAGAAAATCTATGGAAATTTAGTAAGGAAGACAAGAATCTCCCATCATTCCCTGTGTTCATCCAAGTAGAAACTCCACCCCAGACTTCTCGGACACCATCACAGAGCTTCCTGTGCCCAGTAACAGTAACAAGACTTGGAAGGGAACAAACCAGGATCCAGAATTGCTGCACTATATCATGTAAAATGTTCAGCTTTGGAACCACCCAGCAAAACCACCCCTGAGGCCTGATGAGACCTCACCTCCACTTGCTGGAACTGCACTTTTCAATCTCTGCAGTGGCTCCACCCTGGGAGCACATCAGTCTGGTCAGTGCAGACAAAGCTCCAGCTGACCATCCTCCCATCCCATCCTACCTCATAATGGAGAAGAGAAGCTGAGGATGTTTGAACTCCATCTGGCAGCTTGGTGAGCAACACAAAAAAAAGAAGGGTTCAACAAGCCCAGCCTTTGCTCTCACTCTCGGTAGGAAGGCCAAGAAGAAATGGAAAGACAGACAGTCGGCCATAGACAGTGTCCATCTATTCTTGTTGACTATTTTGACAACCTCAGTGGAAACAATGGCTTAATTTTTCATTAAGAATCTTTTTTCCTTTTTTCTTTTTGTCTTTTGTTTGTGTGTGTGTTTACTGTGCTGATTGGTTCATGGACACAAATACATACACATATTTGTTCTTTTTTCTCATTTTTAGCATTTTTAAAATGTAGTTATTTTTTCCTTCTGTCTTTCAAGGGTTAGAGGTTTTGGTTAGTATATTTTGGTTTTGTTTCATATTGTTTTTCACTTGTCTGTTTCTCTTGTTTCTCTTTCTCTCTTTTCTTCTGCTAACACCCAAATTCTATTGTTCTCCCTTTCTCTCTCCCTTTACTTTGTTATTTCTTTTTTCTCCCCCTTCCTTACAACCATCACATGCTACATCTCTTTTGCATTCTCTTTGTTCACTTTTTGAAATTGTAAACTCTTTTCTACCTTCCTATTACATTTTCTTTTCTCTTAATTAACTGTGTTCTCATCATCTTTTAGCACTAATTGGTTTATATAACTCCTTCCCCTACCATTAATGCTGCTGCTTCAATTATTACTGCTGTGGATGACACAGTTGACACCTGTTGTTTGCATTAATGCCAGATATAGTTCATGGTTACTTATTGATTTTGCTGTTAGCAATTGCTGACCCTACCATTTCTGGGGGTTTTGGCAATTAACATTGCAGATGTCATAGTAGGAAGCAAGTATTTAGTTTAATGGTGTATATTGTTTGCATTGGTTGTTGCTATTATTTATTTCCCCCTATTCTATAAGGTGCTGGGAATGTACAGGGTCACTACAAGTTTATAGGGCAGAAAACTCTTCTGCTGAACATAACTTAACCAAAAGACAGTGCACTTTGTTCCACACACAAATTAATGACATTCAATCTTCAGCTATACTTTAATACAAAGAATAGAAGAGATAAAAACCCAAACTAACAACCAGGCCCCAAGTAGAAACAGCTAGATGTGGGCCCCCAGGTCCCATCTGTGGATATCCATTAGTAGAGCAGAAACAGAGAGAAATAACAAAAGGCTGTGGATACCATACCTACAAAGGGGGTCTCAACCCAGATCACTCTAGGGCACTTTGACAAATGAAGAATGTGCCCTACACAGGTCCACAATAAGAGAAATCCCTTACAACAGAGGCATAAAACCCAATACATGGCCAGGTGCAGTGGCCCATGCCTATAATCCCAGTGGCTAGAGAGGCTGAGACAGGAGGATCATGAGTTCAAAGCCAGCCTCAGCAATAGTGAGGCACTAAGCAACTCAGTGAGACCCCGTCTTTAAATAAACTACAAAATAGGGCTGGGGATGTGGCTCAGTGGTTGAGTTTCCCTGAGTTCAATTCCAAGTAACCCCAAAAATACCTAATACATGAATACAAGAAATATGAAAAAGCGAATTAACACAATACTTCTTAAAGTTCATAATTTGCCAGCAAATGACCCCCAAAATATTGAAGTGGATGAAATATCAGATAAGACACCCCAAAAATATTATAAGAATGATCAATTAATTCAAGAGAACACAGAAAAACAACTGAATGAACTAAGAAAATCAAATCAGAATATGAATAAGAAATTCAATAAGGAGTAGAAATATTGAAAAAGAGCCAAACATAAATCTTCAGAATAAAGACACAATAAATCAAATAAAATGTTTAGTTGAAAGTCTCTCTAACAGAGTAGACTATACTGAAGACAATCTCAGAGCCAGAAGAAAAAGTGTTCAGCCTTGAACATTCAGAGAGGGTTAAAGAAAAAGTTAACCATGATCAGAATACACAAGAAATGTGGGACAACATTAAGAGACCAAATTTAAGAATCTCTGGAATTAAGGAGGGCTGTGAAATGCGGGCTAATGGAATGAATAAACTCTTCAAGGAAATGATAACAGAAAAAAATTTCAAACCTTCAGAATGAGATGGAAATTCAGATACAGGAGGTATTTAGAACCCAAATAGGCAAGATGAAAAAAGAACCTCTCCATGACACATTATAATTAAAATGCCTAACATACAGATCAAGGATACAATTTTAGAATCCTCAAGAGAAAAACATCAGGTCACATTTAGAGGCAAGCCAATCAGAATCACTTCTGATTTATCAGCACAAATTCTACAAGCCAGGAGGGCTTGGAAAATAACTAACAACAAAGACTGCTTTATCATTCAAAATTGAAGATCAAATAAAAACCTTTCAAGTTAAGCAGAACTAAAAGAATTCATAACTGCTAAACTGGTACTACAGAACTTACTTAAAGAAATACTGTACACAGAAAAAATTTTTAAAAACCCTCAGAGCTCACAAAAAAAAAGATATCATTTGAAAAGTAGCTAAGTAAATGAGAAACAAGACCAAATTAAACACAACAAATAAGTCAAAACAGAAGGAATTAGTGAACATCTCACTATAATAACATTGAATGTAAATGGTCCCATTTCTCCAATTAAAAGACATAGACTGGCAGAATGTATTAAAAGACAAGACTCAAGTATATGTTGTTTGAAATACAGGGTATTTCAGCCACAGGCTGAAAATGAAAAGATGGAAACTGATGTACCATGCAAATGGAGCCTGAAAAGAAGCACGTGCCAGGTGCAGGGGTGCACATCTGGAATCCCAGTGGCTTGGGAGGCTGAAGCAGGAGGATTGCAAGTTCAAAGCCAGCCTAAGTGCTAAGCAACTCAGTGAGACCCTGTCTCTAAACAAAATACAAAAAGGGCTGGGCATGTGGCTCAGTGGTTGAGCACACCTCTGGGTTCAATCCTTAGTACCCAAAAGAAAAAAAGAAGAAGCAGGAGTAGCTACTCTCATAAAGCAGATTCACATCAAAATTAATCAGAAAAGACAAAGGTAAAGGGAACAATCCAAACCAAAGATATAACAATAATAAATATTTATTCCCGGGGCTGGGGATGTGGCTCAAGCAGTAGCGCGCTTGCCTGTCGTGTGGGGGGTGCTGGGTTTGATCCTCAGCACCACATAAAAATAAAAAATAAAGACGTTGTTTCCACAGAAAACTAAAAAAAAATAAATGAATATTTTAAAAAAAATTTATGCCCCAAATGTGGGTGGGTGCAACTAACTTCATAAAAGAGATACTACTCAAATTGAAGCCCTGGATAGACCCTAGTACAATATTACTGGGTGATTTCAACACACCCCTCACCATTAGATAGGTCATCCAGACATAAACTCAATAAAGACTCTTTAGACTTGAAAATATTATAAATTGAATGGGCCTAACAGACATCTATAGAATATTTCATTCAACAACAGCTGAATACACTTTCTTCTTAGCAGCTCATGAAACCTTCTCCAAAATAAACCATATTTTAGGTCACAAAGCAACTCTTAGCAAATACCAAAAAAAAAAAAAAAAAAAGGAAAAGAAAGAAAAAAAACAATTCCCTGCATCTTATCAGATCATAATGGAATGATATTAGAAATCAACATGACCAAACCCTACAGAAGCTGCATAAACATATGGAGATTGAATAATACTCTTTTGAATGAGGAATGGGTGATAGAAGAAATTGGGAGAAATATAAAAATTCTTAGACTCAATTGAGAATAGTGATACAACATACCAGAACCTTTGGGACACTCGGAAGGCAGTTCTAAGAGGAAAGTTTATAGCTATGAGTGCCTACATAAGAAAATCAGAAAGATCCCAAATAAACAACCTAATGATGCATCTCAAGGCCCTTGAAAAAGAAGAACAAACTAACTCCAAAACCAATAGAAGGAAGAAAATAATTAAGAACAGAGTTGAAATTAATGAATTTGAGGATTAAAAAAAAGGATTGATGAAACAAAGTGTTGGTTCCTTGAAGAGATAAACAAGATGATAAGTCTTGTTTAACCAAAAGAAAAAAGGGAGGAAAACCAAATTAATAAAAGTAGAGATGAACAGGTAAAAATTACTACAGACATGTCAAAATCCACGAGACCATTAGGGACTATCTTGAAAACTTATACTCCAATAAATTGGAAAATCTAGAAGAAATAGATACATTTCTAGACAAATATTTTCTGAATTAAGAGGACATAGAAAACCTTAACAGACCAATAACTTGTAATGAGGTATAAGCAGTAATAAAAAGCCTTCCAACAAAGAAAAGCCCAGGAACAGATGGATTCTCAGCTGAATTCTACCAAACCTTCAAAGAAGAGCTAATGCCAATACTCCTCAAATTATTCTATGAAATAGAAAGGGATGGAACAGTTCCAAACTCATTCTATGAAACCAGTATCATACACATACCAAAACCACCAGATAAGGACACATCAAGGAAAGAAAACTGCAGACCAATATTCCTGATGAACTTAGATGGAAAAATACTTAATAAAATATTAGCAAGTCATGTTTACAACATATTAAGAAGATTGTACATCATGACCAAGTTGATTTTATTCCAGAGATGCAAAGATGGTTTAATATACACCAATCAATAAATGTAATTCATCACATTAACAGAATTAAGAACAAAAACCACTTAAGTCATCTTAATAGAAGCAGAGAAGACTTTTGACAAAATTCAGCATGCATTCATGATTTAAAAAAAAAAAAAACACTGAAAAAGCTAAGGATAAAAGAAAACCACTTCAACATTAAAAAGGCTATGTATGAAAAACCCAAAGCCAACCTCATAGCAAATGGGGAAAAACTGAAAGAATTTCTTTTAAAATCTAGGACAAGGATTTCCACTCTTCCTGCTCTTATTTAAATAGTGCTAGAAATTCTAATCAGAGCAATTGGGCAAGAAAAGGAAATAAAAATGACAAAACTAGAAAAGGAAGAAGTCAAATGATCACTGTTTGCAGATGATATTATCCTATACCTAAAAGATAAAAAAAAAATCAAGGAAAGACTGTTAAACCATTATTACAAATTTGGAGAAGTAGCACATTACAAAATCAACATATAAAATTCAATAACTTTCCTATATATCAACAATGAATTTGCTGAAAAAGAAATCAGGAAAAAAAATTCCATTCACAATAGCCTCAAAAAATAAAATAAAATATGTAGGAATAAATTTAGCCAAGAAGGTAAAAGACCTCTACAATGAAAACTATAGAAGATTGAAGAAAGAAATTGAAGGAGACCTCAGAAGATGGAAAGACCTCCCATATTTATGGATAGGCAAAATTAATATTGCTAAAATGGACATATTATCAAAAGCAATATACAGATTCAATGCGATACCCATCAAAATGCCAATGACATTCTTCACAAAACTAAAAAAAAACAGTCCTGAAAAACATTTGGAAGAATAAAAGACCCAGAATAGCCAAAGCAATATTAAGAGGCTGAAGGCATTTCAAGACCTGACTTCAATTACAATACAGAGGCATAGTAACAAAAACTGAATAATACTGGCAGGAAAACAGACACATAGACTAATGGTACAGAATAGAAGACACAGAGAAAAACCCACACAGACACAGTCATCTGATCCTTGACAAAGGCACCAAAAACATACTTTGGAGAAAAGACAGTCTTTTTAACAAATGGTGCTGGGACAACTTGTTATTCATATGTAGAAGAATGCAACAGACTCTTAGTAATCACCCTGCCCCCAAATCAACTCAAAATGGATCAAAGACTCAGAATTAGACCAGTGACTATACAACTTCTAGAAGAAAATGTAGGGTCAACACTCCAGCTTTTAGACACAAGCAATGACTTTCTCAATAGGAATCCTAAAGCTCAGGAAATAATGCCAAGAGTTAATAAATGGGATGGCATCAAATTTAAAAGCTCCTGCACAGCAAAGGAAACAATTAGGAATGCAAAAAGAGAACCCACAGAATGTGAGAAAATCTTTGCTAGCAACTCTTCTGACAGAGGATTAATATCTATAATATATAAAAGCTCAAAAAACTTACCCCCCCATCAAATAATCCAATTAATAAATGAGCCAATGAACGAAACTCATACAAATGGCCAACAAATACATGAAAAAAATGTTCAAATCATTAGCAGTTAAGGAAATGCAAATCAAAACTACACTGAGATTTCATCTCACACCAGTCAGAATGGCAGTCACCAAGAATATAAATAATAATAAATGCTGGAGAGGATGTAGGGGGAAAAGGAGCACTTTTACACTGTTGGTGGGATTGTAAATTAGTATAACCACTATGGAAATCAGTATGGAGGTACCTCAAAATCCTAGGAACGGAGCCACCATATGATCCAGCTATCCCACTTCTTGGTATTTACCCTGGAGAATTAAAGACATCTTAACTACAGTGATACATGAATATTCATGTTTATAGCAGCATAATTCACAATAGCTAAATATGAAACCAGCCTATGTGTCCACCAACAGAAGAATGGATAAAGAAAATGTGCTATATGTACACAATATAGTTTTATTTAACCATAAAGAAAAATGAAATTATGTCGTTTGCAGGAAAACGGATGGAACTAGAGACCATCACGTTAGGCAAAATAAGCCCAACTCAGAAAGTCAAGGCCATATGTTTTCTCTCATATGTGGAAGCTAGAGAGGAAAAAAGAAAAAAAAAAAGGTGGTGGAGGTGGGGATCTCATGAAAATCAAAGGAAGATCAGAAAGGAAAGGGATCAGGGGGTGTGAGAAAGGAAGGAGGGGGCGGTGCTAGGATAATGGCCAAATTATATTGTTATATTGTGTGCATGTCCAAATATGGGACAACAGATCTCATCGTTATGCACAACTATTATGCACCAATAAAAAGATGTGGGAAGGGGCTGGGATTGTGGCTCAGCGGTGGAGCACTCACCTAGCATGCGCAGGGCCCTGGGTTCGATCCTCAGCACCACATAAAAAATAAATGAATAGAATAAAGGTATTGTGTCCAACTACAACTAAAAAAATAAATATTAAAAAAAAGATGTGGGAAAGGAAATAAAGTGAATTATATATGGGTGAATTATATGTTGTGTGAAGTACATCTAAATAAAGCTGTTAAAAACAGTTAAAAAGCTACGTACCACGGTCTGTACCTCTAATCCCAACTACTAGGGAGGCTGAGATAGGAGGATCACAAGTTTGAGTCCAACCTCAGCAAGTTAGGCCGTACACAACCTAGCAAGACCCTGTCTCAAAATAAAAAAGGGTCAGAGATGTGCCTCAATGGTAAAGCGTTCCTGGATTCAATCTTCAGTACCAAAATAAATAAAAATAATTAAAACCCATGCAAAAAGATCCTTACAGGTAAGGTAAGCATCTCTCATCAATTCATCTGCTCATGTTCTAGGATAAGGGTTTTAGCCATGGGAAAATCTGCCCAGATTGAGAAAAAACACACATCACCATCATGCAGCATAATGTTTGCTAAGCCATTGGGATGAACTGACCTAAATCCAGATCTTGCAAATGGTCAGCCCACCACTCACCCACCTAGATCATGATTTCTTTCTTGATTCCCCATCAACCATCATCTAAAAGTTTATTCTACAAACACCCTAGTTAGATCACTTAGATGAACCTTCTAACAAATGGATGAATATCTCTTACTTTGACCTTCATACTGCCAAGGAGCTTTAAAACAAAACAATCCCACAACAAGAGCAAATACATAAAAAAAAAAAAAATCAGAGAAAAGTGCTAAAATTCAAAGCTGAGCACAACAAACCCCCATGGGAGACCTAGGCTTGGCTATCAGATGAATGGAGAGATGATATTCATCGAGCTCCAGCTTAGACCAAAGAAACCTGTCTCCTGGTTTCCCCAGTGCTCCAATACACCTAGTTTTATTGAGCCTACATTTTGCCCCAGCTGGAATCCAGAATCCTCCTTCTGTTGTTAATTAGAACAATGATGTAAACTTAGGTTCCCCACCACCCACCAAAAAAGACTGTTTAACAAACACCTTCTGAACTATAGACCCTATTTTTTTTAATTCCAATTAACTCCTAAGTGAGAACCAGCTCTATTTAAAAAAAAAATCAACCCAAATTGCAGAAGGATAGATACCATATAGTTCTGTTTATGTTGTATACACAGACGTGCAGACACACAGAGCTCTATAGGGACTCATACCACATTATATGGGAGGAGATATAGGCAGGAGTAGAAGGAGTCTTAAATTTTGCCTTCATTTGAGATTGAACCACATAAAATTGCCATTTTAAAATCAAGAACAAATATCACCAATTTCATACAAATTTCATCTTTTGCAACATAAATGTGTATTAAAAATATTACCAAAGAATAACAATCACATAATAACATTAAAAGATCAAGTATCTCTGCATGGTCCCTAAAAAGGGGTGAGGGGACAGTAAAATACCATGTGCCTGAATGTCCCCTTCCTGTTCCCAAAAATACCTAGTCAAGGTAAGAGAACAATGAGAGCAGCCTGGACCATAAAGTCTAGGTACATATTATCTTGAAGGACGCTGACTTTCTCATGCACAGTGGAAACAAGGATAAGTTAGTGTTATCTGCAGAAAGCTACTTTCTTGCACGTACACAGGACCATTGCTCCTTGGGATGAGTCAGCCGAGCAAATGAAGCAAGCTAATGCTGATGATGTCACTGCTCCTGCAGCCTAGCCTGTAAAGCCCCTCTCAGAGTGGGAACAGGTGCAGAACTGAGGGTACCTTGGAAAGGATCCGTGTCACTTTTTCAGTTAGCTGTCCTTGGACAAAATATGTAGGGGCCTGGAGTTGGCGCTTGACAAAGTGCTGCGATGAACAGAGGTGCTGTATGTTTGGCTGCCACCACAGAACTCTTCTTGGAACTGTCACCAATCTCTTGTAAATTTTCCCCAGTAAACCATAAGTTACACACTCGGTCTCTGGGCACTTCCTTTGGTCTCTCTGAAACCCACCCCACTGCCTTGGCACAACTGGGCTGTGTACAGTGCAGCTCTGAGTGCGTCAATCTAGTGTCATAAAGGAGCAGACAGCAAATCGCAGGCAGATCTATCACTTGGCCACCAGAATACTAACTTTAGTGTTATGTGACCCTGGCCATCATTGCTATTTTGGACAAGATCAAGTTTAAATCCTCTCCTGTGTTGAAATGGAGATTAAGATATTAACTTCATGAGGTTATTGCAGAGATTAAGTGGGATTGTGTGTGTAAAGATGTGTGTGATGGCTGGCACATGGAAGATATACAATAAGCTACTTTCCTTCTCTTGAAGTGAAAGTTTCTAGAATAGCTTACGAGCGTTGTCAGGTTTTCAGAATCTATCAGTAGCCTCTAAGCCCCAAAGACAAAAACCAGCTAAGCACCAAGCCCTGTGAGCCTACACAGATCTCTATCTACTGCCACCTAAAGTCTGCCCCTAGGTCGGGCCTAGTGGCGCACGTCTGTAATCCAAGTGGCTTGGGAGGCTAAGGCAGGAGGATCATGAGTTCCAAGCCAGCAACTCAGGGAGACCCTGTCTCTAAATAAAATTTTTAAAAGGATTGAGGATGTGGCTCAGTGGTTAAGCGCCTGTGAGTTCAATCCCTGCTATCAAAAAATAATAATAATAATAATCTGCATTTGGTCCCTAACCCAAGAATGAGGGTGGCAGAAGTGGCCACCTGACAGATCACAATCTCCCATGACACAAAACGAGGCTCAGTGTCGAGTCCCTTCCTCTTTAAGCAATGCCACCATGGTCTGATACCACTTATAGATTACATGGAGATGTGATTCCCTTGCAAGCACGTCAGAAGATGAGCATCAACCTTTACACCGATGACAAGGTGCATTTATGAAGAATCAGGAGGAGTCCTCAAGAAACTCTGCTGCCTGGTTGTGTTAGAAATGCAATCTTAACGTCAGCTGGTTCTCTGCCCTCTCCGCCCTGGGCCTCACTCAACACACACTTGGGTGTCAAGGGCCCCATCCTGAGTCTGAGGCAAGTTCTCCCTACAATTTAGCAAGTCGGTGCAGCGGTGGCGCAGGTGTTCCCAATGCTTCAGAGACTCCCCCTCACCCCTCTCCATGATCTTTCAAGGAATGGAGCTACCTGGGACCCACTCCACACCTCACCAGTCAAACTCTCCCCAGGTGCACCCAGGAATCTAGAGTTTTCATTAAGTTCAGGCAACGTATTTGTAGCCACACTGACACCATTTGGGTTTGAAGGACAGAGGAATGTGTCCACCAAAGTCTATCAAGATGAAAGTCAGTATAGGGAGTTTCCCAAAGAAAAGTTCTGATTGTATCACCTTAAGGAGGAAGAAGGTGAGAGTCACACCGAGTATACTTAATTCAGACAGAAAGATACGTACGTTTGGAAATGTATTGTTTTGAGTAAAAGGATTTAAGATAAATAAACACTTTTGAGTTCTTGGTAGATGCCAGTCCCAAGAATAACTTTATTTTACTACTCCCCTGAGCAAGATAAGGTCAACAAGAAAATCAGAAATAAGGCTCGTTACTAACAAGCGAGCTTTATGAATAAATTGCCAGCAGAGAGTTAACCTCCACTCCTAACGTGGCAACCTGGGGAGCAACAGCCCAGTGGTGTCTGATAGCAGAGGAAAAGAGAGATGAGAAAATACACAAAGATTGAGCTCAGGTCCCAGCAGGACTGCTGAGTTGGCATGTGGGAGCATTCCTGACAGGTGGCATCCTGATGCTCAGCTCTCCTCCCCGGGCTCTCCCTGAACAGTCATGGTGGGATCCCCAGCATCGAGATGTCTTCCAGGAGCAGGCACAAGTACTGCATCCACACATGGCCAGCCACTGCCATCCCAGAGGACCTCAGACCTTAGACTGTCCTACCCAGGGACCAAGCTTTGGGAGACCTGGAGAAGATGTTTCTGCTTGAAGTGTCTGGCCCCCGTGGACAGGAGAATCAAATAAAAGAAGTTAGCCGCCCAAACAAGACTGTGATCCCAGTCCCAGGTTGCAGTGTAAGCTGTGGTCACTCACCTTGAAGGAAGGGCAATGTCCCTTGACATCTGCCTAAGCAAACGATTTCTGTGGCTTCGGATCACTGTGACCCTCCATCTCTAACCCAGGGCACCAGTTTTAGTACCCACAGTTAGCTAGGCAGGTCTATGTCTTGTGATGTGTGCAGAAAACATCCCAGAGTGTTTCAAGGGGTCTGTTGGTAATCTCTTGGGGCCCAGCCAAAGACTCTCCCTCCACTCACTCGTCCATGTCAGTGGTCCCCAGAGGGCCAGGCCATCCAGGAGGTAATTATCTTGGTACCTGGGGACCCTTCTCTGTTTTACTGGTTATGCATTTATTTCAACCTGTTTAAAGAAGAAACATAATTAGCACATCAAGTCTGGATTTTGTAGGGTTTATTGCTTAAGACAAGAATAAAGGAAGTGTTGAAAGTGAGTCCTACTTAAGATAAGTATGAAGTAAATAATGGTACAGGTGACCAGAGGATGCAGTCATAAAGCATTGAAGAAACACAGCCCTAGATTAAACAGACGAGTGAAACTCAAACACCAGGCTACCCCAGAAAAGATGGAGCTCCTCTGGGCAGGATATGTCCTAAAGGAATAAACTGTCATAGGTCCTGAACCAGGATGGGGAAGGAAGAAACCTGCCCTCATTATTGCCTTCCACCCACAACCTCAAGCCAAGATTACAGAAGTATATTGACCGAGTTATATTGTTATATCATGTGCATGTACAAATATTTTACATATCACATAATAACTGTGATTATCATGTATAATCTCAATACATTAATTAAACATCTATGAAAAAAATAAAAACACCCAAATGTTTTTTAAAAGAACAAGTGAAAATGACAACCATCCTGTCAATAATCACAATATGCTACTTATGCAACCAAAATAAATATTTTAAAAACTAGAAATGCTATCTCACTGAACTTCCCATGAGGCTGCAGGCATGAGCTCCGGCAGCCATAGGAGCCACCGCCAAGAGGCCCCGGATGCCATCCATGGGGGCAGTGAGTTTCCTTACTGAGCTCAGCAGGGTTTCCCACACCTTGGCACCACAGCACAGGGATGCAAAGCCATATTGAGCCAGAGAAAATGCTGAAGGGTATCCCAGATGGCTGGTCCCAACAGTGAGCCCCAGACGCTGTCGGGGGATGGACAGAACTGTCTGGGAGTAATCTAAAAGAGAAGTTCAAATCCTTGCATGTTTGTGCCATCCTTACCATTTTTAATTTGTATTTTGTGTGTGTTACAATGGTCATGTGTATTTGGTGTGTGAGTACAAGTATAAATTTGAGATATGTAAATATCAGGGTTCATGCTCAAAATTATTTTCTGAATGGAGACTTGGTCAGAAAAGCTGTGGACTCCAAGTCTGTGGTCTTCTCTAACTGCACCTGCCTTCAATCACTGTCAACACTTCCTCTGTGTCCACTGAGCCTCCCACACCGGATGTTGAGGGAAGACAGTAGGGGAGATGTTAGAGGAATCTGTGCCTCTGAGTTCAAACCACTCGCATGCTGTGATGAGGCTTCTGGGACTGGAAGGTCCCCAGGGGCCCAGGCTCCTTGCAGGAGTGGATTTAAAGATGCTCTGTAAAGTCCACTGCAACACCAAAAGGAGCACAGGCCCTGCCTTCAAAGGGGCATTCACTGGAGCTCCAGCCCCAGCACATACCAGTTGCATGACGTTGGGTGAGCCACCCTGACCTTCAAGTTCATCTTCTGTGAAATGAATGAGTATGCCTCATGGTGATGTGGTGGGGCTCACATGAGGTAATGGAAGAGGAAAGGGGTGGGGGGGATTTCGGGGATCATAAAGCATCTCCACCCAGGCAGCCTCCCAGTCATGAGATGGCCTCCTGGGCTTCATGACCTGCAAGGAGAGCTTGTCAGTGGGCTTGTCAGTGGTCACCCTACTCAGGTGATCAAAAGTCAGACCTAGCTCCGGTGAACTGAGGCATGGGCTCCCAGCTACCCACACCAGCCATCAGTCACCCCTGCCATCTCTAGATTCCTGGAGCTTCTGAGGAAGTTCAAGGGCAAGAATGCTTTCACTCTCTGACTCCTCTTGTTGGTCCCTTCCAGACCTAGGGGAGGGAGTTGAGAGCGGAAACAGCTGACATACACACAGAGGCATCACCCATTTGCGGAGCACCCAGGTCCTCCCACTGCCCTGCCTCCATTTCACCCAACTCCTCCGGCCTGGCCTCCGCCTCTCACTTCCTCACCATAAACTCTGGCTGACTCACGCACTTGACAGAAAACAGTGAGCCAGGGCTGCTTCATAGGGCTGCAAGTTCAGAGGTTTTAGGGTTTCTGGATCTGGCCTTGAAGCATCTAGAAATACTTGGATAGTTCGATGACCCTCCTTTCCTGTCACCCCAGTCACCTGGACACACACTAAACCCCAAGCCAGAGGCTCCCATTGACCCCCCCGCCTATCCCTACCCAGTCTGCTTGCTCTGAGTCCCTGCCAGAGGACTTCTCTGGCACAGAACAGATGCGTTCACTCATTCCATTCTATTTTTGTTTCCTGTCATTTGGGGAAGCAGGGTTTGCTCCAGGCTTTTGTGAAAACATCTGATGGACTTAGAGGTGGGTTCATCTCAGCCTGTGTCCAGGGCCCAGAATGATCAGTGGAGGTTAGAGGTATCTGTTCACTCCAGATGGTGGCACGAGAAGCAGAGAACGTATCCTACCCACTTTTTAGGGCTATGTTATGCCTTCTGCTGTTCTCTGTGGATTCTGAGGGAAGGAGGCCATCCAGAAACACACAGGGGCTTCTCTTGCTCAGTCCCTCTCCTGGTTCCATGTATCACGGTTCAGCTCAGCCCCTGGCACACAGGCTCCATCCATGGTTGCTGAAGGGAGCCTTGAGGACCAGGCTATGCCTGATATGGTTCTGTCCTGGAACCACAACTGGAGGCTTGGTTCTCCTTATGGGTTAGCAGACAACCCTCTCCTCTCCCAGCCCTGGCTGAAATCCCCCAACTGGACACCTAAAAGCTCTTGCAAACCAACACCGAGTCGCAGAGATCCATTGCATAGTGAAAGCCTTACATGGAGGTTTTGACCAAGTGAGAGGTCACCCAGTAGCCTAGGAAGGGGTAAAGTGAGAGAGAACTCTACCTCAGAGCAGTGCAGGCAGTCAGGGTGGAAAGGGCTCCGCCCTACCTGTGCATGTGCTTACCATCAAAACACACTGCAGGAAGGGAAAATACCAAAGCCAAGTCATCTGTGGTTTCACCCCTAGAGTGACACATTTCCCTGTACAGGTGCCCAAGCAAGGCAATCTGGGCTTCAATACTGTTGTGTCGACTGTGAACAACAAGCACAGGATGAAGGATGGGGGCAGCTTAGCAGCCCTGTACATGCTCAGCCAATTGTGAATCCTCTGCAGACGAAAGTATTGCCTGCCCCACTGGGATTCACAAGAAAGACTTGGCAGTGGCACACTACTATAATCCCAGCAGCTCTAGAGGCTGACACAGGAGGAACGCAAGTTCAAAGCCAGCCTCAGCAAAAGCGAGGCCTTAAGCAACTCAGGGAGTCCCTGTTTCTAAATAAAATACAAAATAGGGCTGGGGATGTGGCTCAGTGGTGGAGAGCCCCTGAGTTCAATCTCCAGTAGTCCCCCGCAAAAAAAATACTTGGCAGATAGAAAAATCTGTCACACCTGTATGTTGTTTAAAGCATTAAGGGGAGTGGGGCACAGTTAGATTCAAAGCTCCCCCCATGAACAACTGGTGGCACATCTACCTAGATTCCATATGAAAGGTCACCCCCCCCCGACCTCCCACCCCCCCACCTCCACCACCCCCACAGTGCAGTTCTGCCCCTCTCTCTCTGGATGAAACCCTAGAAGCTGGCTCCCTGAGTCCAGCCTTCCACAGCTGCTCTAGCTCCAGGAGACCCCATGAAGGGAAACAAAGGGAAAGAGAGCAGCACGTGCTGCCAGCAGGGAGCTACTGAAGCCAGAGCCCTAACAAAGTCAAGTCCTCCAAGAGATGTGTCTCCCACACAGAGAAGGAGTCACCATGAAGCTAATGAGTTTGGCTTCAGATGCCTTCGCCTGCATGGACCCTCCCAAGCCCCTCTACCTAATTTTGCATTCATAATTTTGTATTCTTATTCTAAGAAAGCATCTAAAATCATATGAACTTCAGGCCCCACAAAACCAGGGTCTGCCCAGAATTGCAGAAAGGACTCCTCTGTCCTCTAAGCCCCTAGTTCTTCCCCAACCTGACAGCTCCATCTTCTAGCCTCATCCCAGGACCCCAGCTGGGCATTCTTCCGTCCAGCCAACTTGGACAGGTCAAACAGGCTCTTGCCTCTGGGTGTAGACTTAGGATGCTCTCCTGCCTGCCTCTTTCAGTTAGTTGCAATCTTGTGTGTGTGTGTGTGTGTGTGTGTGTGTGTGTGTGTGTTGGGGGGAGGCTACTGGGGATTAAACTCAGGAGCTCTTGACCACTGAGCCACATCCCCAGACCTATTTTGTATTTTATTTAGAGACAGGGCCTCACTGAGTTGCTTAGCACCTCACTTTTGCTGAGGCTGGCTTTGAACTTACAATTCTCCTGCCTCAGCCTCCTGAGCCACTGGGATTACAGGCATGTGTCACCACACCTGGCTAGTTGCAATCTTTGTAACCCTTCAAGACTCACAGCAAATACCACCCATAACACCAGAAAGTCTTTGCTTGAATCCCAGACAGAATGCTTATTCAGCATGTCCCTCTGTCACAGCCCAAATTCCCTGTCTAGAACTGGGAGGTTTTGAGGGTCTGCCTCCCTGTTGAGGCTGTGACTCCCCAAGGGTCCAGATGCATCTATATCCCCAGAAAGCCTACCAGCTCAGAGCTGGCCCCACCCAAATACATGATCAATAATGCTCTTATGCTAGAGACAATGATTTTAAAAGGTCAGAGTGCCATCCTAGAATCACACCTGCATTCCCGCCCCCTACCCCACACACTCCCCTCGCCCCAACATACCTCATTCCTCTCCTAGAAGCAGAGTCCTGACAAACCATTTCTGGGACCTCTGCGCCCTCTAGTGGCTAAAATGTTCATTCCCAAAGAACCAGAGGCACAGGCAGGGCGGGGTCTTTGAACATCTGCAGAGCTCCCTGACCCAGCAGAACAACATGTTTACCAGGGTCTTATCTACCTGGATGTAGCATTTATGCTACAGTTTCTGTAATTTCTTGGCCTGGATGGTAGAGGACTCATCTCATCCTTGGACCCAAAGACCCTCACCATAGGCCCCATTCCCTGAACAGTGATGGTGGTCTCCATACCTGCCTACAGGGCCTCAGAGAAGAAAAGGGAAGGCCATCCCTGCTTACTGTGTTGTCTCTGTTCTGACATCTCTGCCTGTGACTTCCAAGGCCAGTCTGGCTGCCTCCAAGTGGGTACCTCAAGTCCCAGGGCCTCAAAGCAAGACTTTTGTGCCAGGGCCAAAATGAGCTCTGCAGACCCAATCCTGCAGGGAGTCAGCGTGTCAGTCACATGTGCTCCTGGTTTATTAAGCATCCACCTGTAAGTCATCCCAACAGCCTTAGTCATTCTGTGTACCCCCTGCCCTCACCACCTACCCCTGCCTCCTCCAAGTCCTCCAACTGGAGAAAGGCTCTGTGCCTTGTGGGACCTGGACAATGCCAGGTTCACACTTGCAGGTGAGGTCTTTTGGCAGAATGTGCCTTCTGTGGGTTCCCCCCAACACCCATCATGTGCATCTAGTCTTGTCCCCCAGCCGCCCCTGGCTTTGAGAGGAATCTGAACCTGAGACCCCCACATTAAGCAGTCCTTGCAGCCCATTTCACGTCTACCTACACAATACTGCTTAATAATGGCACCCCCTCTACGTACTATAATGGCTGAGCATGGAAGTTCTGAGAGCACAGAGAGGAACCCAGACTTGGGGGTGGCCTTGGGAGAGCTCCCCTGGGGACTGGAGACCCCGCCACTGCTCTGCTCACATCCGTGTGGCTGCAGGATTGTTCCGTACCCAGGTGCTGGGGGTGCGGGAGGGTGGGTGCTTGCTCCAGGGTTGGAGCTATGCTGTCCAGTGCGGCAGAGAATGGGGTGAGGGGCTGCAAGATGATGGGGTATCGAGCAGCTTCGTCTTGGGAGAGGGCAGGAGAAGGCGGAAAGCAAAGCCAGGAAGGGCTGATGGATTGGAGAAACTAGAGGAGTCAGGAGCTCTACTCCTCAGCAGGAAGAAGAGTAGGTGTGAGGAAAGGGAGTGGGAAGGCCAGAAGGGAGGAGAGTGTGACCAAAGAATGAACAGCTGGACACTGAGTTCTATGATGCCAGGAGGAAATTTTTGTGAAATTAAACACCAAGCAGCTTAAAAATAGACCATTTTATTTACCTTCAATTCACCCAAGCCTGTAATTTGACATCTGGCCTCAGGGGTAGAGTAACCACAGGCAAGAGATTAAATTCTACTGGCCCTATGACCTAGCTGTCATCAGGTCAAACAATTAGGACAACTAATTAGTTGTCTTGCCTAACTAGAACAAGTTTGATAATTGTTTAAAAGATTGGTCTAAGGCACCTGGGGGCCAGACACCCTGTGATGCTGAAGCAGAGGCAGTGGCCTCCTGGGCAAAGGTTGGGTGCTAATCACCTCTGGGGACTTCCCTGTCCTCCCCAGGCAATCTACTATCCCCTCTTCCTGGTCCCCTCCCTCCATTGAGGTTCCTCTTCTCCTACCCCAACCTCAGGTTCAGTCACTACCCCCAGGGCTGGGTGTTTGGGGAAAGGGGTAAGAACTGGAAATGGACCCATGGACAGCAAGTTACAGGCCTAGGCATATGTATAAGCTCAGAAGAGGGTGCCCAACTGGTTGGTGAGAGGCATGTGGCAGGGGCATGGAATAAGGACTGTGTCAGCTTTCTGTTGCTGTCACAAAATAGCTGAGAAAGTCAACTTAAAGGAGGAAAGTCTTATTTTGGTTCATGGTTCCAGTCTGTAGTCACCTGGCCCCATCACTGTGGGCCTGGGGCAAGCAGAACACCATGGTGATGATCACGGTATAGAACAAAGCTGCTCCCCTCCCGGTGGCCGGTGGCCAGTAAGCAAAGAGACACAGGAAAGAGCCAAGGTCAAAGGATACCCTTCAAGGACACACATCCCAGTGACCTTTCTCCTCTATCCAGGTCCCACCTCCCAGAATTTCCACCATCTCCTAGTAGTGCCACAGACTGGCAATCAAGCCTTTAGCCCATGGCCTTTAGGGCACGTTTTAAATCTAAAAAAATAACAAGGACTAAAGCAGAAACCCATGTAAGACCAACCAAGCTCCCCATCTCCCCACCTCCCTGGGGAGCAGGGAGAGTCCCAGGCCTCCTTTCTGTGCTCTCCCACCTCCCCGTCAACCCTCTTGCAAACCTCTCGGTGCTAATGAAAAAACATGAGAAACTCAAAATTGGAGGATGCTTTATGGGTAGGTGACTTTCTCCTAAAATAAGAGCAAGCAGGCGAGGAGCAGTGGCTGGCAGGACACCGCCAGAGTCCAGCCCTGTCTTCAGGGCTACCAGACTGCTCTGAGATGTGACCACGAGCCTTGCTCTGGGCCCATGGGACAGAACAGGGGAAGCTCCTTCTGCAGAAGGGGAGACAGGGTTTTCAGAGTCTTTCCCTTCCTGGCCCTCAAATCGAGCCCAGTGCTTTTAGGGTGTTGCTGGTAACACAGGGAAGCAGGAAGGAGGTGGATAAAGAGCATGATGGGGAGCGGCAAGTGGGACAGAAAGGATACCAGGGCCGCGGCAGAGCTCACCAAGGCCTTTCCCAGGCCAGTCTCGGCTGCAGAGGGGACTTCCCAGCCCTCCACACTTGTGTTTGCCCCAGGCTGGTGCGTCCGGGCACAGCCTCAGCCCAATTCACTACTCCGTCCAGTGGGAGGATCTGCAGGCGCCAGGCTGGGCCACCCCATCATTCCATGAGGAAGCTAGAGCCTGAGGGGAGCATGGGCCTTCCCAGCCATAATCGACAGCTTCCCATTGCACCCAGCTGATGTGAGAAATGAGGGAAGAGGTCCCACATGTGAAGAGCCAGGACTGTGGTCTGGGAAGGGGAGAGGGTGCCGAGCTCTCCCTGCTGGGAGCCCAGCTCTGCCACTTGCCGGGGGCCCACCTCTCTCCTCTGGGTTTATGAGAAGCCTTTTAATCCCACCTCAGAGCATCCTAAGGGTGAGAAAGAAATCGTGTAAAAACACATTGCCCACTGCAGCAAACTGTACAGACCTGGCCACCGCTGTTAAAACCAGGAGCTCAGGCTGTGCCCTGGGGCCTGGCAGGACCTCAGTCTCAGTGGGCCCTCCAATATGGCTTTACCCCTATTCCTTGGCTACCTCCTCCTTGAAAACCTGTCCTGATTCCCTCAGCCCCGCCCCCTCTGAGCCAGAGTCAATGCCAGGTGTTGTTAGGAACCCCTGATCTGGGAGGCGGGGCGGTTCTCAGCACAGCTGGGTAAACCAGAGTTTCCACCCAAGGCAGCAGGGCCTGCTAGAGAGCAGAGAGCTCCCACTCCTTCTGCAGTGGGGAAGACTAAGTGCTGACTACCTGCAGGTAGAGCATTTGATTAGCATTTTATCTCTTGGCTTGGGAGGCTGCTGGCCCTGCCAGATAAACCTGCAAGCCGACCAGTAAGGGACACGGAGAGGAGCTTGGGTGTGGGTCTAGGTGGAGCGGGGCACTAGGCTGCAGCCAGGACTGCGTCTGAGTCCAGGCCCCCAGCCACCACCCAATTCCCATGCTCCGGGGACTCTCTCAAATCCCGGCCAATAACATGCTTTGCCTCCAGATGGTCCCTGCCCTGGAGCCTCCTTTCAGAGACCAGAAAACTTCCATCTCAGACATCCCTGGTGAGCAGGGCTGGGGAGGGAGGCTGGGCCTTGCCACCAACAAGTGTCCCAGCTCCCCTTTCCATACTCACTCCCACCACCCCCTCAACCCTCTTGCAAACAACTCTCGGTGCTAAGAGCTAGAAAATACCAAAATACGTTCTACTGGTTATGGGAAGCGTGATTCAGGGTTTTGCTGCTGTTCTGTTTTGCTTCTGCCAATGTTAGAACCACTTTTCTTCCCAGGATGGCAGTGGAGGGCCAGACAGGAGTAGGCAGCCCTGGGAAGCACCGTGGTTCCCCTGGGAGACTGTCCTTGACTGCCTGTCCCTTCCAGCTTTAGCATTCTGTGGGCCTCTGGGTCCCTGGGGTGGGGGAAGGAGAACACAACTGCCATCTGGAGCCTCCTTGACAGAGCTGGGGTCTAGGGTTCTCTCCTTTCTGTTCCTCTTCCCTTCCTCCTGCTCTAATTCCCTGCCAGCTCCAGGCCTCCTGGAATTCAGGTCCCAGCCTGGCTTCTCCCTACAGAGATCATCACCGCACCACCCACCATCACCCCCCCACCTGCCTGACTGCCCTCTTTCTGGCCCCCTTTGAACTTTCTCTTATTGATCTAAGAGCAAGAGAAAAAAGAAGTGCCCCCTCCTGCTCCTCCAGCCCTGTGACCTCCCATCACAGTGTCCTCGTTGAGGTTGGAAGGGCTTTGCTGGGGAGACCCAGTGCCAGCAGGGCCACCTAGAGGTACTGCCACCACCTAGAGGTACACCATCAACAGGTCCTGTTCCAGCATCTGTTCCCAGCCCTGCTAGTCCATAGATGGGACTCCTGTGTGCCACCCAAGGTGGGGATGACTAGAGACAGACCAGGGCTCAAAACCCAGTATTATCCCCACCTCCCCCAAGAAGGAAGGTGATGGAAGAGAAAGCATTGGCTTCAGAGAGACCCAGCTTCAAACCCGTGTTTCTATGGACAGCACGGCATGTTCACGTACAGCGCTTAATACATGCTCACTCCATAGTGGCATTTCTTGCCAATGTATTGTCTTTTCAAAAGTAAATAATTCCAGGGACTAGTATGGCAAGTCCCTACCTCGGCTTATCTCCTTCTTGGCATCACTGTTCCAGGGAAGCAGAATCTGTCACTGTTACCAGATGAGCACACAATCAGATCAAAGGAAGTGGGAGGGGGCGGGGGAATGCTTCGCCTGAGCTCCAGGAAGCCCCGCAGATGACACTGGCCTCATCAGGGGACACCCTCCAGGAGCAGAACTGGCTAGTGGGCCTACACCATGGCCCCTCCTCTGGCCTGGAGTGCTGGACACTAACTGGCCGGGAAGCCCCTTCCTCAGCACCCCGGCACCTGCCTTTGATGGCACATTCCTCTTCTAGACATATGCCACTAAGCAGAGTGGAGCTCCGTCCACTGAGCCTCCCCATCTCCTCCCATTATGAGTTGACTTCACAAAACCAACCCTCTTGTCCTCCGGGGGTTCCCACTGCTGCAGCCCACAGCCTGGCTAATGAGGCCACTCACCGAGCTTGGGTGTGACTCCACCCACGGCCTCAGTCGGGCTTCTTACAACCAGTCTCTCCCTCTGAATCGAATGGTCCTTGAACGCCCACCAAAAGGACTTTCAATTGTGTTCCAACGGAAAAGCAAGTCAAGGGAGACCCCAAGGGCGGATACAGCAAGTCAGGCACCCCCTCAGCTCAGGATCCCTGGCTGCACACAGCCGGCTCCTCTCCAGCCCCCTCCCCTGCCCCAGCCAAGGGACAGCTGCCACCGCACCACTTCCCACAGCCCGGCTGCTGTCAGCAATGGACACAGGCAGTTCACTCAGGCCTTACTCCTTCAATTTTGCATTTGCGGACCAGGCACACAGGTGGGGAAGAAGGACAAGGGCTCCATCCATCCAAGCTGGCCTCTCTTTCTCCCCGTCACCATATCCCTACTTTTAGCTCCTCTCTTTGTTTCTGAGTTTCTGTCTCTTCGTCTGTTTGCATCTGTTTTTCTGTCCATCTCCCTCACTGCCCATCTTCTCCATGTCCTAATGCCACCTTTCATTATGTTTCCTACAGTTGGCCATTTTCTACTCTCCTTTCTGTTTGCTGTCTCCTCCAACTCTCTCATCACCATCTGTCAATCTTTATTTCTAAATCTTCTTTACTCTCTTAATTTTGAAACTTTTTGCCTATCGTTCTCAATTTTCCTTTCCCTCCCAAAGAAACATTTTTATAGCCAATAACCTTTCATGGATTTCACACACCATCCCCACCCCCATGCACAGAGAACTCTAAGTCCTGCCAGAGGTTCAACTTGGTGGTTCTGGGTGCGACCCCCACAGATGTCACTGATAGCAAATGTCAAGCCTCAACTGGTCTCTCGGTGGAGCATATCCTGCAGCTCAGATAGCCCAGCTCAGAATGAGCAGGTAAGGCCAGAGTGGAATGCTTCTGTTCTGAAATTGACCTCGGTGGAGCCATTCTCCCTGGCCAGCCACCTACCCCCACCCAGCCTGGCAGCTGCACAGCACCCGTGCCCCTCTGCTCCACCAGTTGCTTATCTCAGCTCTGATGGTTCCAGCAAGGACTCCCCCAGCCCAATCAGGATTTCCCAATGACTTGGGCCGGGAGCAGCACCGATAAAGTGGCCTGATTCTATGCAAGATGGTGGTTCAGAGGAGGAGGAAGACACAGGGTTCCCACATTTTCTGTTTCCCAGAGATGGAATATAGGAATGGTCAGCATATGATCCCAGGGCCCTGGTACCCAGTGTCCTGGCCAGATTTAGGAGGCCCAGACAGAAGATCCCATTTCTTCATTGTGACCACCACTCACCAGGGCCCTGCCCCAAACCAGCCACAGGACCTCCAGAAGCCCGACAGGCAGGACGGTTCCACCCAGTGTTCTCCCTGGCACGTCTGATTTAACCCATCATCTTCTTCCCCAAACCCACCCCTCACCTCCACTTGCCATCTTGATAAATAAAATGGTGCCACTATTTTCCTGGTCACCCAAAGAACAGAATATAATCCCACATCCCCACTTCCTTGTTTACCAAATCTAGTGGGAATTTCTGTCTACTCTCTCATTTCCTCTAACCTGGGTCAGGGACCTCCTCTTCTCTCACCTAGAATTCCTTGCTGGTCCCTGCCACTCCCTCTCCCCCAGCATTTTGCTCCACAGGGTGCCAGGTGCTCTTTGCAAACAAACAACACAGAAACATCTGCTTATGCAACCCCTACCGGCTCCTTATTGCCTATAGCTGTGGTCTCCAGACTCCTTTGATTGCTGCCGATGACAAAAAAAGTTTTAGTACACATCTCCAATATACATAGGTTAGTTTATGTGTAAATTGTGTTTCCACGCCCTGTCGCTGCGAGCTGATATCTGAAGGCGCAATAAACTTTGATGTGAATATTACGAACATCAGATTTGAATCTGTATTTCCAATGATTTTGACAACTTGGAATTTTTTTAAATATTTTTCTCTTAGTTATTGATAGATCTCTATTTTATTTATTTATACGTGGTGCTGAGAATCAAACCCAGTGCCTCACACATGCAAGGCAAGTGAGCTACCACTGAGCCACAGTCCTAGCCCCAACTTGGAATTTTCTTTGGCCATTTTCTATCACTTGTGATCATTTTTTGCAAGTTTTAACTCAAGATGGGAGACACTGAAGGGCCCATTCGGAGCAGGAGAGCAGTGGCCTTGCTGTTTTCTTGCTCTCTGCTCGTGCCTGCCTTACTGGCCTTCTCTTGACCCCAGTATCTTTTCCGAAAATTTACTAAGTGCTTTGTCCACTGTGTGAGGATTAATCCAGTCGAAACTACATAAGATCACAGATTCGTCCACTTTACTGAGCACATATTAATATGTCACAATAGGCCCCTCTGGCCTTTGTTGTGGAAATCTTGTGCTCCATTTCCCTTGGGCCCTGCATGTGACAAGTGAGTCTGGCCTGGGACTAAGCACAGACACCTAGGCCATTGTAAAAGTGTAAATGCTTTCTTTGTTCTTAGTTAACAAATATACATGATTACAAGTTTTAGTGTTTTTTCTCCTATTCCAATAGGTTATCCTTCATAGTCTGGGGTTCAAGAACTCTTCTGTGAAGAGTTCTGGCCTGTGTCAAAGGCCAGTGGCCCAGTTCTTTAGCCGTACAAGTCCTTGGAAAGAAGCTGTCTTTTGCAAGTTTCTCTTCATCTGGGTCATACATTATTCATTTCCCCATCCCCAGCACAGGCTGGCTTAGAGAGGGTGCTAGGCAAGTATTTGTGGAATTAATCTGTTTCCCCAAACACACACAGGCTCCTCTCTGGGATGGGGATGCTCCTCTCTCCCTTGCACCCCCTGTTTCCCACCTGACAAAATCCTGTTCATCCCCATAAGCTCAGTTCAAATGGTACTGCTCAAGGCAGCCACCAGGGCCCTTCTGCCTCTGTTTGCTCTCAACTTAGCATTTACAGTGGGATCTCAGGGCGATGTCTATGTCCAGTCTCCTCCCCGCCCTGTTAAAGAGCTTCAGAGGCAGGGAAAGGGCCTTATTCATCTTAGTGTCCTCAGTGCAACATACTATAGGTGCTTAGTACATGCATGATAAATGGGAGGCTCTCCCAGAGCCCTGGGGGTAAGGTCCAGGGACAGGTGACCCAAAGACTTCAGGTTCAAGAACCCATTCTGGCCTAGAATCCACTGTTCTGCATGCGGCCTGGGTAATACACAGGAAGGGGAGAAGGGGAGGGGAGAGGAAGGACAGGGGATGCATCCAGGAGGGCTCTGCATATCAAGCCTCACACAGCGCTGCTGCTCAGTGATGGTGAGGGAGGAAGTCTGATTGGAAAACCTGGGACCCTGGGGTGGGGGAATGAGCTTCCACCACCTGGCGGCACTGTGTCTGCATTCCTGGCAACCCCACAGGGACCGAGTGGCATCCAAGAGCCACTGGCCTCTCCAGAGCATCATTCTGTGGCCAAAAGCACTCAGTCAGGCCAGAGGCACCAGCATTATCAATAAATTATCGGCCACAGGATGTGCCAGAGCTGGACACAGACAATCTAAAAGCATTTTCTTCTCCAATGGGGTCAACCCAATGAACTCATCTGCTAATGGCCCCCCACCAGCTCCATCACCTATATGGAAACCTGAGTCATCCCCAGTTCCTGCCAAAGCCCATCCTTTTGATTCTGCATCAGCAAGATCTCTAAACTCTAGCAGCCCAGCACCCTGCACCCAGCTCGCCCTCTGGGTCTGCCTGCATTGCAGGGCTGTGCAATGGACTTCAGCCCTCTCTTCTAGAAAATGGAATGTTCAGACTTTGTTTGCAAAGTTATTAGGACAAAATTGGACATTGAAAAATACAGCAATAGCACAGGGCACGACAGAGCGGGGCCACAATCAACACCATTTCCCTTCCTGGTTCTTGTCTTCAACCTTGTCCATCTTTCACCTGAACAACGGCAACTATCTCCTACCTGGTCTCCCCACCTCTCCCCTATACCACTGAACTCTCTTTTCTGTGGCAGGAGTTTGTTTTAAGCTAAATTTATGCAGCCAACATTCAAGCACCTTTTGTGTGCCAGGTACTGTGCTGATGCCACAGATACAGAGATAAAGAAGCCTGAGGATGTAGCTCAGTGGTAGAGCACCCCTGGATTCCACCTCAGTATTGCAATATCCTTAATAGGAATAGTAATAATAATAAAGGGACCTTCACAAAAAAACGAAGTCTCAGTCCCTCTCTCCTCTCTGTCTTTCTCCACCCACCTCCAGCACATGGATAAGTAGCACAGTCCCAGCATAAAAAGACTCTTCAGGGACAGTGACTGAAACCATAAACAGGCAAGGTTTATGACATCTGCAAACATTGGGCTCACTAAGTCTCAATGATGAAGGAGAGTGGTAGGGTTACTTCCCTCCTTGATCTCCTCCTACAGGGAGCAGGCTAAGTAAGATCAGACCCTCACTCCAAAGGATGTTCTCAAAAACAAGCAAAAGCTTGTTTGTGTCTGGTGGCACACAGCCGTAATCCCAGTGACTTGGGAAGCCAAGGCAGGAGGATGGCAAGTTTGAGGCCAGCCTCACCAACTTATGAGGTACTTGGCAACCATAGTGAGACCAGTTCAAAATAAAAAATGAACAGGCTGGGAATGTAGCTCTGTGGTAAGGTGCCCCTGGGCTCAATCCTCAGTCCAAAACAGCAGAAAGCCCAGCGCCTCTGCCCAAGAAAGCCCCATGGCCTCAGGTCCTTGCCCAACTTCCTCAGGAAGCATTCATCCAGTCTGCATTTGAAGACCAAGAACAAGATCCAGAATGGCCCCTTGTCCCTGCCTAAAGCCCCCACCCCCAGGAAGATGGGCTCAAGGAATTCTCTGTGGGTTCTGCAAGCCTGCAGCCCACGCATGATGCCAGCATCACCTCTTCCCCTCACAGCACACGCACGCACGCCGAACACTGCGTGCATTTGAGGCAGCAGATTATACTGAATAAAAGCAAATCAGATTAGACAGATGAATTTGTGGCAATTAATATAATCCAGGTCAAGGATCGAAACCTCATCTGCACAGGGCACAGGCTGCCAGGATCCAGCTGCCCCGTGTGTTCAACTATCAAGGAAGGGGACAGCACCAGCAGCTCTGGAGGAAACACCCAGGATCACAAAGAAGAGATAGACACGACCCTGCCGTGCCCCACGTTCGTTTCCTAGGGTTACAGGAACAAAGTTCCACGGGTGGATGGCCTCAAACAGCAGAGACTGGTGGTCTCGCAGTTCTGGAGGCCAGAAGTCTGACATCAAGGTGTCCTTGGCCCACACTTCCTCCAGTCTCTGGGGAGACTCTGTCCTAGTCCATTTTGTACTGCTATGACAGAACCTGAAACTGGGCGTGTCGGTCCTCTTCCATCACTGTGGCATACCTCAGAGAAGTCAACTTACAAGGAAGAAAAGTTTATTTTGGCTCATGGTTTCAGAGGTTTCAGGGCACAGTCTGTAGGCCCCACTGTTTTGGGGCCTGTGACAAGGCAGTCAAACCCTAGCTGGATCCTTCCTGGAGGCCCCACTGCTTTTAGGCCTGTGACAAGGCAGCATGTGTGGTGACCAGGAATTGGAGAGAGAGAAAGGGGATGGGCCAGAGTCCCCAGACCCCCTTCATGGGATTGCCCCAACATGACCAGAGGCTTCCCAGGAGACCCACCTCTTATAGGGCCTACCACTTCCCAATAATGCCACAGGCTGAGAATCAAGCCTCTGACACATAGGCTTTTAAGGAACACTTACCCAAACTCTAGCACTGGGTTTTCTTTATTAAAAAAAAAAAAAAAAAAGAGGGCTGGGGTTGTAGCTCAGCAGTAGAGCACTGGCCTAGCATGTGCAAGGCCCTGGGTTTGATCCTCAGCACCACATAAAAATAAATAAATAAAAAGAAAGGTATTGTGTCCAACTACAACTAAAAAATAAATATTGAGAAAAAAAAAGAAAGAAAGAAATTTATTTCTGACAGGCACAGAGAGGTGCCCACCTGTAATCCCAGCAACTTGGGAGGCTGTAGCAGGAGGATCACAAGTTCAAAGCTAGCCTCAGCAACTTAGTGAGGCCTAAGCAACCTAGCAAAACCCTGTCTCAAAAAAAAAAAAAAGAGGTGGAGATGTGGCTAAGTGGTTAGATACCCCTGGGTTCAATCCTGATACAAAAAAAAAAGAAAGAAAGAAAAGAAATGTCTTTCTTACAGTTCTGGAGGCTGGGAAGTCCAAGGGCATGGTGCCACATGTGGCAAGGCCTCCATGCTGCATCATAACATAGCAGAAGGGCAAGGAGTATGAGAGAGGGCGAGGGTGCGGGCAGGCTGACTTACCCTTTATCAGAACACATTCCCATGACACCTTGTTCATTCTTACAACATCAGTATTGACCCACCCATGAGCCCTCCTGGGCTGACCACCTCCTGATGGTGGCTCCTCCCAGCACTGTTGTGTTGGAGATTAGGTTTCCAACACTTGCTTTTTAGCAGGTAGTCAAACCCCAGCTGGATCCTTCCTGGAGGTGATGGTTTATTATCTTAAATGAACTCAGGTTATTTTGTTAGACACAAAGTCAGTGCCTCTGAAGATCCCAGTAGGGTCCACCAAGAGATGTCACAGGGGAAGACGTGTCTCTGAAGAAGAGTCCAAAGAATTCCCAGAGAGAAGGGAGAATTTGATGCAGGACCAGGAGGGTTCTTGGCATACATGAGGAAAAAGAATTTCGTCAGCACGTGCCAAAGTCTTGGATAGAAGTAGATATACATTCAAGGGAGAATGCAGGCTTTCTCAAGAGCCCCTTCTCCTTCTTATAAGGAAACCTGTCACATTGGATGAAGAGTTCATCCTACTCCAGCCTCACCTAACAGTCCCCACCACCACCAGACAGGGTCTCCCTAAGTTGCTGAGGCTGGCCTCCAATTTGTGATCCTCCTGCCTTGGCCCCCGTGTAGCTGGGATTACAGGTGTGCACCATTACAGCCAAGTAATCTTAACTAATTATGGCTGTAGCAACCCTCTTTCCAAAGTGAGATCGCATTCTGACGTGAATTCTTGGGAGACAGTATCCAACCCTGTACAGGCACCTATGACCCAGCAGAATATTCACCAAGTTGCCAGTTAGAGGCAGAATAAAGAACCATGAGAAGGGACTTGAGCCCGGGTTGGTTCCAGGGGGATGCTTCAGTAGCTGTGGAATCCAAAACAAGTCGGTCAACCTCTCTGAGCCCCATTCTATCATTGACTACACAGGGTGGTTTTAAAAGTCAAATGAGGAAAAGTACTTTGTACTGTAAAGCACGGTACAGATCCTCCAGATATTTCTTCACCCGTGGGTGTACTCTCTCCCTCCACAGTGCAGATAAGATGCCAACACCCTCACAGCCTCTTTCCAGACCCACTGCTCCTGGAAGAATGCCCTCCTGACCTGCGGGGCCGTCTCACACCAGCCACACGCTGACTTCCTGGATGAGGTTGGGGGCTGCCCTGGCCTCACCCAAACATTCCCAAAGCACCTCTGCTTCTGCTTCTTAGCAAAGCTCAATGATCCTATGATCTGGGGCTTCTCGAAGCGGTCCTTCATTGTTTCCTCTGGATCCCTGAGCCACAGGGTGTCAGGACACTCCCTCCAGCAGAGATGGAACTAGACACTGGTCCTCGGAGAGGTGACAGAGCCAGTAATGCCTGGAAACCAGTGTGGGGAGGGGGGTTGGCTGGATCCCGTCCAGAACTAGCCAAGCTCACAGCTGGACCAAACAGAGCTCCGGGCAGGTATGCAGCCTCGAGGGCAGTTCAGCCCACCAGAGAGGGGCACATTGCTCGGTTTGCCTGCTAGCGCCTTACATGGCCACTACTCCATACAGTGGGCAGAGCCCTAGCGCGGCCTTCTGTCTTCTGATCTTCATCCCTGTGTGCATATAACACAGCACAACTCGTGGTGGGGTGGACCGTACCCGCTATTCAACCCTGCAGACAACTAAAGCCAAAGTCGGGAAAGCAGAGAGAGAGAGAAAGAGGTCCTGCCCTACCCACAGCAGGCAAAGGGAGCTGGAACTCAAATAAAAAAACAAGTTGATGACACAACAAAGAATGAATGATGTGTATAGAACCGATGGTAGTAATATAGAGTCATTTAAAAATTCATTTTGATGGGAATGATTCATTTTACCTGTGACTGAAATAATAATCATTTTCACCTCACTGAAATGTTTATATGGCTCCTTACTATGTACCAGGTACCACTGCAAGCACTTTACAAGATGTTAAGTGACTTAGTGTTGACAAAAGCCCCAGGAGGCAAGTCCTATTATAATCCGCATTTTACAGATGAGGAAAGTGAGGCCAGAGAGGTTAAGTAACCCACCCATGGTGAGACCGCAGCAGGCAACAAGCCATGATAGTTAAGATTAAAGCTGTATATGAAGATTATTCTGAGCACGTGTTGTCCATTATCTAGAGCATGAGAAAATAAATGTAATAGAGTAAATCTATACTATTTACTTTTTAGCCAGATTCTTTAAAATAAAAAAAAGAAAGAAAGAAAGAAAAGAAGTCACCTGAAATGCGTTCTTCACCTGGTGAGGCCTAATGAAAAGGTCTGTGGCTGCCTGTTATCGAAGCACAGGAGCAAGATGGAATCTGCTCCCTGGGAGCCAGGCCACCCCTGCGGGCTCTGGTGCTCTAGGAGCTTTGGTGGCTTCTCAAAGTTTCCTGGAGGACTGCAGAGGCCACAATCCACACAGTTCCTGCTGCGCTGTGCAGAGCAAGCCTGGATGTCCTGGATTACGTCCCACCTGATCCCAACCCTGTCTGAGCCTCCGTTTCCTCCTTTGTAAAACAAGGTACAGCAGCACCCACATCACAGGGTGGCTGCAAGGACTGAATGACTCCCTGTGACTTCTTTACACAGCCCTAAGAACCTGGCCCACAGGAGCGCGCATGATGTTAGCTCTTTTTACTATTTGTGGCTTGTCTGAGTAAATCTGCCTTGTCATCCATCAGACCCACACCTGTCTCTCGCCGCGCACACACACACACACACACACACAGCCTTAAGTTACGCGCAGGTGGAGAGGAGCACCTGCTCACCCGGCAGGGCCACAAGAGGAAGGTCAGCTCCCAGACAACTCAAGTGGCTGTGGGGAGCCGGGAGGTTGGCATTCTCTGTTCCCCACTTCTTCTTTGGTGCAGACATTTGAGGCTTCATCTGAAAGTCTCTGGACCTAAACCACATCGTGGGAGAAGGGTCACCAAGCATGAAAATTCTCTCTAGAAAGTCAGGGAATCAACAAAGGGCCACACTTCCACAGTGAACCCAGGGCAGCCTGCTGTCCCCACGGGACCCTGCATTGCCTGCACACTGCATTCCACAGCTGCCTGGCACAGGAGACGTAGTGGAGGTGCTGCCAGCTCCTGCCCACCTGCTGTGCTTTTCTCCTCCTAAATCCTTGGAAGAGACTCCAACAAAAGAGCCTGTGGCTGAACTAGATCTCACTTCACTTGAGTCCAGAGGGAAGAATTGTAGGCTCTGAAGGCTGGAGGGAACCCCAGGGGTTCTCTATGCTAAGCTCTGACTGAATTCAGCTCACAATAGAAATGACACCTTCAACCTGCTCCTGAGCGTGGGAAGAGACCTGGAATTGTGTTCTCAGGCTTTAAGGGCACACGCCTCACCTGGAGATCGATCTTGCATGGGCTGGGGATAAGGCTGGAGATTCCGCATTTCTAATACTCTCCTACGCAGCATGCCTAGGACACACCTGGAGCAGAAGGATCTAGAGGACTTGCTATCCTAAAGGTCCTGCTTTAATAGAGGAAGCGCTGTAGGCAGGCAGACTGAGCTCTTTAAGAAAGGAAAATTTTAAGCTTTCTTCCACCAGAATCTAACCATACTGATGGATCACACCATAGAACAGATCTACTGGCACAGGGGACATGGCTGGCCAGGTGGGCAGGCATAGGTAGGTGACTGCTGATATGAAGATCAAATGCAAAATCTGAAATAACAGTCCTATAAATTTTATACCTAGGTAAAACCACCCTAGGGACCAAACAGAGACAAAGAGAAGGAAGGAAGGCAGGGAAGGAGGGAGGGAGAGGGAGGAGAGGACAGAGAAACATGAAGAAGCTTCTCTAAACCCCCAAAGAGGTTCTTTGTTTTATCTCTGCTGGAACATCTTTTTAAACTTAGCATGACTGATGGATGTGTCAATCTCCGCCAGGAGACTGTGAGCTGTGTATTCAGGGCCTGCACCTTTTCTCTCCTAATCCCCAGGGTTTAGCACAAGAACTGGCTCTAGCCAGAGCTCAATAAACCCACATTTTGGGGAATTAAAAGGGATAATAGCTCCATTCACAAAGTCTCTTTTAGGTGCCAGACATGTCACAGACATTATCTTATTTAGTTCTGATAACAAACCTTAAGAGGGCAGTGCTATTATTATCCCTTTAGAGATGAGGAAGATGGGGCTCAGGAGGATTAAATAAAACGCCCACACTGGCATAAATAATTAGTGGTTGAGATTAGGACACAGGACTCCAGGTTACCAGAATCAATGCTCTTCACCAAGCTGATCCAGGCTGAGAAGGCCTGAAGTTTACACATTTTGAGGGGCCATTAAAAAAAAAAAAAAAAGGTAAACCAAAAAACACTTACAAAACATATGACCATGAAACACTGCTGGGACCTTCCCTAGGGCCTTGGAAGGGGACTTCAGTGAGGGGCTCTGAAGCTTGAGCTGCATGACAACTCTGCCCCTGACCTTGACACACTTGCTGGAAACAGAAGAGGAAAAGGAAGAAGAAAGAGGAAAATCCTTTGAAAAAGAGAAGAAGAGATAAAAGGGGACTCAAAGGAAGAAGAGGAGGAGGGGGAAAAGGGGAGAATGTAAGGGTTAGTGAAGAAACAGAAAAAAGCACGACAGGTTAGGGACAGGTTAGGGACGGAAGCCCCCTCTGGAAGAACAGGGGTTCTGGCCTGGCTGTTGCTCCTGGCAGCTGAGAGAAGCAGCCTCTGCTCTCTGCAGGCCAGAGCCTCCACCCACAAACCCCTGGAGCCTCCTCCCCGCTGTGTCCTCTCAACGTGGCCTGCCCAGCCCTTCCCACGTGTTTCTTTCCCTGGCCTCTCCAGGGGTTCCCAGACTCCACTAAGAGTTGGGGCCAGAGCTAGAGGGAGGGCTGAGTAATCCCCCCTCCTACTAGCCCCGCCCAGCAGCCTCCTTGCCCAGGCAGCTCCCTCTTTCCTGCTTCACCTGAGCACCAGGTGAGGAAATGGAAAGCCCGGCACTCAGTGCTTATCCTGTCACCTAGAGGAGCCCGGGCAAGGGAGGCCGGGCCTCTCCCCGCCCAACTGTGAAGTCCTCCTTAAAAGGGAGGGGCCTGCACAAAGCTTCACAGTCCTGTCCCCTGAAGTCATGTGTTCTGACACCAAAGGCTATCAACTCTGCCCCAAACTTCCAACTCTAAAGGCCACTGCCCTAGGGTGGGGAAGGGCAAGGGGTCATGTGGGCTCAAGAGGCCGCCCACGCCCAAGCCCAAGGGCACGGCCCTGATCAGCCAAGATGGGGCCACAGTCAGTTCCATCCATGTGGGATTCTAGGCATCACTGGGGTCTGCCATGGGCCATACCACCCCCGACCACATGCTCAGGGTTTCTAACCTTTGCGTTACATTTAGTCTATTTACATGGCTGGCAGTGGGAAGGGACTCAGGCTTCAGCCCCAACTCTGTCAGAAGCCATGGTCCCCTCAACTGTCAAATAGTACAAAATAACTCTTAATGAGGTGATTGTGAGAATTAAAGAGATGACACATAAAAGCACATTTATCACTGGAAAGGCCAATACAATTTTTATCTAACTTGGAATCTCAGCTATTCAGGAGGCTGAGGTAGGAGGATCACAAGTTCAAGGCCAGCCTCAACAACTTAGGGAGATCCTTTCTCAAAATGAAAACTAAAAAGAACGGGGGATATAGCTCAGGGGTAGAGCACCCTTGGATTCAATCCCCAGTACTATAGATAGATAGATAGATAGATAGATAGATGAAAAGACTGAGAAATGGAAGAAGATTTGGATTTGTTCCGAATCACAAATTAACCTACTGTGTGACTTCAGATAATTGACTTCACTTCTCTGGGATTTAGTTTTATCACCCACAGAACGGAAGAATACAAGTGGACAAACCCCCAAGTCCCTTCAGGCTCTGTGGTTTGTGATTCCAAGGTTTCACCTTGCACATCCCCTGACCATCAGGATGTGGCAGGGTAGCACCAAGAGCGATTTGCAAAAAAAATAAATTTAATAAGCAGTGAGGCACTGGGAAAGGACAAGTGCTGCCCATCAGCCCTGGGCCAGCCAGCTTCACTTCTGGGTCATCTTCAAAAGGTAAGAAACCCCCTCCTTTTAAGGAACTTTCGAATCCTGTCGCTGCACACATGGCAACAATCCCATTCTATGGAGCAGCAAAATCCGTCATCCCAACCCTAGACTCCTCCAACAACTTCCCTCATGCCCAAACGAAAGCACCCACACAGTGAGAAGCCACACAACTGAGAGAATCTTCGTCAACACCCGACCTGCTGGGTGGAACCATTCAGGCGGGAAGGCTTTTGTAACATGTTAGGTGTGTCACCTGTTCTGAGGCCGAAGGGCCCTTGAATGACTTCAGGTGTTGTTCCAGCCCCTAAGACGGGTGTCAGGTTACAAGATACATAATCATTCCAGTTTGGCAACTTCACCCGTAGGGTTGTTTTAATCAACCAGCCCCACAGTCCCCAAATCACTCCTGGAGTACGGCAGTGGGAGGTGGCCAGCCAACGCACTGAGGGGAGAGGATGATGGCAACAAGGGGCCAAGGCCAGCCCTGCACTGAGGCCTCCTCCAGCCAGTGCTGAGCAGGGGCTTCTGACCTGCTGACCAGCCAGGACAGGTCGGAAAGGCCCTTCTCCTGCCCATCGCAGCTCCACAGACCACAGGAAAACCAGGAGGATCACAGAGCCATCATGGTGAGTGTGAGCCCCTCAGCCCCTGAGACTTGGGGAGGCCAGCGGTCCCCATAAAGGGCCCTTCAGGCAGCTTGAAGGGTCATGAGCCAAGAATTTTATAACACATTCCAGGTTTTAAAAAAATGTCACATCCAAATTACCCCCAAACCTGGCACCTTACATGTCTGGTACTCACCTGCCCACCCCTCTGCCCCCATTTCCAACTGTCCTTGGATCAACCCATCAAAGAAGCTGTTGTGCCATCCCGCCCCAGATCCTGCCTGCCAGTTTGTACAGTGTCTCCTGGGCTGATAGCTAGAGGTTAGCATTATTTTTTTCAAGGCTGGGGAATGCTTTGATGCCACGGTGACCCTCTGCCACTCTCTGGGTTTTCTTTTTAAAGGAAATAATGCAGGCTAGAGTTGTAGCTCAGTGGTAGAGCACTTGCCTCACAAGTGGGAGGCACTGAGTTCGATCTAGCACCACATAAAAACAAATAAAGGCATTGAGTTAATATACAACTAAAAAAAAAAATTTAAAAAAAGAATGCAGAGATGCCCCCAAAACAATCTAGGAAGCTTGGGGAGATCTTCTGCTTATTCTCTCTTGAAATTCTCCTCTCCTTTCCTCCTCCGAGTACCTAGAGAATCTTCACTGTCTTGGGGCAGACAGAATCAACTCCATTTTTCAAGCACAATGAGGACCAGGAAGGGGAAGAGATAGTAGCTGGGTCCAGTCCTTGGCCAAGTTGCAATTTCCCAGCAACCAAAATAGGGAAAGGAAGGGAAGGGGCTGTCCAAGGGAGAGGGGTGTCACCTGCTGGGCCTTCAAGGGACCTTCTCCTGACTCCCTGCCCAAGCACTTCCATGACCCGCTAATGAAAAGTCTGGCAAACTGCTAGTTCCTAGCTATTTTCTAGCTTTCCTAGCAGAAAGAGGGGCTTGTCTGCTCGATGCTGGTACAGAGCCCTGCTGTCCCATCTGAGGAGGTTGCCCAGAAGCTCAACCTGAATGCAGAAGCACCATGTCCGGGGAATCAGAGAGAGGAGCAGTCCTGCCTTCTGGTGGCAGCTGCTGCTGCTACTGGGTGGCACTGAGGAGACCTGGGGTACCTCTTGAGAGAGGAGCAGACAAGAGAGTAGTTTCTGGGGCAGGCCACAGGAGAAAGCACTGCAGAATCATCTCCCTTATTAGCTGTGCTGTCTAGAGACTTTAACCTTTCTGAGACTTGTGTTCTCCCCCTGTAAAATGGAAATGATATGATCCATGATCACCCCAAACATACATGGGGCGAGTGGAGAGACTGAATAGGCTCATATACATGAAATAGGCTCTGCAAACCAGGGAACCCTACACAAATATAAGTCCTCTGACTACTGAGGCATCTATTCCAGGAAATGACAGCTGATTGCCATATCTAACCCTGACCCTTTGCCACCCAGGATAGAAGCTGGGTGTTGCTATATGAGGGAAGGAGGGCAGTTGGGCCCTCGTGGGGTCAGAACTGGAGCCCAAAATGCAAGGCAGCAGGATGGCCAGCCTCTCCTGGGTAGGGTAGAGAGATCTTGTGGCCTTGAGCTGCCCACTAACCCACCTGAGCCTAATAACCCTGTTCTTTCCCACTAATGAAGCCAGGATAATCACAGCTCCCAGCACTGGGAGAGGATGGGGTAACTTAGGGTCAGGCTCAGCCCTCCCTGCCTCCTCCCTTATCCGTAGGCCCCTCCCTGGCATAGAGGGTCAGAGTCCCGCGTGGAGTTTCCTCTTACCAACAGCACTGCCTTGGGCCTATTTAATGGGCATGCCCAGAGAGCTGGAGCTGAGGACCAGCCCTGGGCAGAGGTCAGAGTTTGGTATCTGGCCCAAGGGGATGGGTCCCTTCATCTTCACTCTGCAACTGAGGACGGGGAGGAAGTCAGGGACCCATGACTGGCTTTAACTCATCACTGCCCAGGACACCCCAGACACTCCATGAGCCTCAGCTAAGGGTATGAACACCTGAGGCCTAGCTGCTCTGGGGGCCCTCCTCACCCTCCCCACTGCCTCCTTTCCTTGCCGGTCTAGTGCAGACCCAAGGGATTTGGCTGGGACTCAAGGGATATGGCAAGATGGCAGGCCAACCTACTGGCAGTGGGGTCCAGGGAGCCTGTGCAGGGCCCATGCAGACCAAGGCAGAGCCCAGAGCCTTGGTGGGCAATCCTGGGCTCTGAGATGGCACCCTGAGAGGTGGACAATGAAAGGCCCTAGAAAGAGAGGAGAAAGGTTTCCCTCCTGCTTGCTGTCCTGGTCATCTCTCTACCCAGGTGAGGGGGGGGCCTACTGTCACTGTGACTGGTACTATTTCACTGGCCATAGGTCAGCTTCTTAATAGGGGCAGGGGATAAGGTCTAGGTCCTACCCTAAAGGTCCTCTAAGAAAAAGTGTGACAAGTATATTCCAGAAGTGATCTGGTAGCTGAGAAGGTAGATTCCCTCCAGGGTGGCCCGGAAGTTGTTCAAAAAGACAAAATATTTGCATTGTACCTTTAAAGATGAACCAGCTCCCTTCAGTCAGGCAAAGCAGGAAGGGTGTTTCAGACAGAGGGAACTGCATGCAGCCAGCAAGACACAAGTGGCAGTGTGGGGAGACAAGGGGCAGTATGCTGTGGCTGGAAAAAGTGCCTAGGGAATAGAGGGGCCTCTCCCCATGTGGTGGTCACTGGAGCCCCTACAGCAAACTTGGGTTTAGGATCCCCACTGTGCCCTAGAGCTCAGCAGGGCTAGGAGGGGAAGGACCCCAGCGGCTGCTAAACAGAGCCACCTCCAGAACTTGGCCCAGGCAGTTTTCCCCACCCGGCAGGACAGCCGATGTCCAGCGTTCCTCACCCCTTGCACACAAGGGCAGTGATGTGCCCATCTTTGCGCCAGGCTCTAGAGATGTGCCCGCGGGTGAGAACAAGCAGACTTGGGTCCTGCTCTCAGGGAGCTCAGGGTCTAGAGGGGTGGCAGGTGGGGAGGGACAGACACTAATCACATAATCACACAACCCATGTTTATTCAACAACTGAGATGTGTACTGTGATGCAAGATAAGGAGCTGAGAAACTAAACCAGGGTGCGGCCTCATGGGGACCAGAGAAGGCTGAGAGTAGGAGCTGGGGAAGGGGGAAGGGAGCCTTGTGGGAAATGAGGAGGGGCGGGAGAGGAAGCTTCACGCTGGGAAGAGATGAGAAAAATGGACTACAAACAGGACTCTGGAACTCTGGACAAGCTTCCCAAAGCCCCAGAGCCAACCAGGAGACAAGGTCTGAAAACCTTCATGGGGCTCAGATTCCCAGGCACCTGTTCTCTTCTTGGTCTTCTGTCTTGCCCAGAGAAAACCAGCCTCAGTGGAACACGGAGTTCCCACTGATTCCCTGAACAGTGATCCCCAACATATCATGCACTCACCTGCCACGTTCTAGAAACCTGTTACCTCCAGACCATGAGCTTCTTACAGACAGGATCTATGTCTTTTAGTCCCAAACACAGCACAGATCTGGCTTGGAAGAGTCACTTGGTAAATATGTGTGAGTGAACGAATGAATGACAAATGACCCAAGACCAAGTCCCCTCAATCAGCTTTTGATCTATGAGATATTGAAAGCAAGTTCACCAAGTCCAATCACAAACACTTCCAGTCCTACCAGAGGTGAAACCAAAGAGTTTCCATCCCAGAAAACCAGGGCTGAGGGTTATGGAGGGACAGGCCTGAGCCTGCCTAGAAACCCCAGTGACAAGGAAGAAGGAGAATTGCACCAAGCCAATTTAGCAATCCCCCTGAGACATGTCGAACTCTACCTGCCAGTCTGCCACTCTGACTAACCATCATGATTGCAGCACAGAAATTGGTAAATGAGGCACAGCTGCAAGACCCCCAGCCCTACCCCCGGCTCCTGGAGCAGCTTCCAGCTTCCTAGGGTAACTCACATGCAGCGAAAATTCACAGGTGGCAGATGAAAGGAACACTCAAGGAAGAGGGTGAGAGACTGACATGGCCCCTGACAGCAGTATCTTTGGTCTCAAAGTAGCCTGCCACACATTGGTCTAGCTAGGTCTGGCCCACTGGTGGGGCTGAGATGACTGATGATTTGGGCACTTCCTGTGGTCTCAATTTCCTCCACTGTAAATATGCATGCATGTGTTCGTTCATTCATTGAGCATGGGCCTCCTGAGCACTTCCTATGGGCTAGGGACTGGCACGACCCTGTGGAAGATTCAGAGATGAGAATGCAAAACGTAGACCCTCAGTTCAGATGCTCTGTAGATGGAACGGGGACAGGTTAAACTGCTTCTTCCCCAACCCCAGACAGAGCAGTTCACTTGTTCACTCACAGATGACAACAAGGATTAACTGGAGCTGAAGTCAGCCCTCACCTTCAGCCCACTCCCACCGTGACACCATGATCATGTCTCCAGTCCCCAGGGAGATGGATCCTGCCAGCTCCTGGGGTAGGAGCGCCTGGTGGTCTCACAGAAAATACTAGCAACAGCAGCAGCGGCTCTTCTCCAACCTAATGCAGCGAGCTCAGCATTTTGTGGTAGGAGACGCACCTTACATCCAATATCTCCCTTTCAGTGTGACACCAGCTCGCTGGGACATTGAAATCTTCATTCTACAGATGAGGAAATGGAGGCACAAAGTGGCCAAGTGACTTGAAAAAGGGTCGCTCTGCCCAGAAGAGACAGAGCTGGGACTCCAAACTTGGGAGTTCTCTCCTTCTTCCCCAGGATGAGGCCCTATAAGACCAGCACCTGGAGTTGCCCAGGAGAAGGCAGACGCAGGTGCCCCACTGTCCTGCCTGGAAGCTGACAAGAGCCTATGGCAGAGTGTGCCCTAAAAGAAGACGTTACAGCTGACAATGGGAGGGAGGAAAGAGGTGACTTCTGCAAGGAGACTCCATCCCTCACTAACCTCCTAGCAATCTACCATCTACTCCATCCCTTACTAATCTACCAGCGATGACAGAAAAAGGTCACAAAGAAGGAAGCAAACACATGGGCAAAAGGAAGCCTGTGAGCATAAATAACTTGGACTTTCAAGAAGACTAGAGTTTCCTACCCAGTGCTGCTCGGAAAAACCACCAAGTTGCCATGAGACCACGGAGAAAAGTGGAAGGGAATGAGACCTAGGACCAGATTTATCTGGGAGAGGAGACAAGAGAAGTTAGGCTAGCAGCAAGGTCTTCCCAGTCATAGGCCTCAGGGAAGAATCTTAAAGATCCTTTAAGTGATGATTCTGGCCTCAGAGGCCACACACTCTAACGCAGAACCCCACATGGAAAACACAGTGAGAGGACGCCTAGGAGAGGCCCCGCCCACTCCGGCCCCGCCTCCCTCCCCTGGGGACCCCCTGGGGCTCCGAGTAATCCCCCAGGGCCCTAGAGCTGAGCCTGCTTCCTTCACCGTCCAGCTTCTCCACCGGCCTTCCTTTTCTAGAAAGCTCTGGTTGTTTTAACAATCTTCCCTTTGCCAAAGCAAAGGGCCTCCTGAAACCCCCTCATTCCGCCCCCAGAAACACTTGCACCTCTTTCTGGAGAGGGTCATCACATCTTCAGGGACCCTGTTGGTCCTGTCCTTCCCTTGATCTTTGCCCCTTTGCCCTCTCTTCAGAGTGTCCACAAAGGTCACATGACATCACTTTAGGTCCCTTAACTGCCCTGATCACTCTCCCTAACACACTTAGTCCATAGCTGTCCCTCCTGCTGTCAGCCCCTTGGCCTATTAAATCCTCAGAATAGCTACCATCTGTCCAGGTCCTGCTACATACATGTCAGGCCTCTACTCGGCTCATTCTCATTAATAATGAAAGGCTTTTGGAATATCTACTATAACAAGCACTTACCAAGTTCCATTTCAATATTGTTATTAATTATTAAAAACAATAATAGAATAGCTGCTCCGTGGGCAGAAGAACTTTGCCTCTTTTTCACTGCTGTGTCTCTAGCCCCACCAAAAGTGCCTCACTGAATGAATAAAATACTACTATTATTGTAACTAGTAGTTACTGTACTCATTCTCTGCACCAGGCAATGTTATATGCTGTGCATATTTGGGGCTCATTATTGAATCTATCTCTTTCTCATACACATATAAAATTGAGGCTCTCAGTGGCTAAATAACTTGCCGAAGGCCTCAGGCCCGTGAAGTGGGATTCAGGCCCAGGAGGCAGGATTCCAGAGCCTGTGTGCCATTCTAGCAAATGGCATCCCAGCAAGGAGCAGCTTCACAAAGTGCTCACAGAGTTCCATGAGTGGGCAGGAAAGTGGGAGAGGAACACCAGGTTGGGAAACCGCAAAGTATTAATGCAGAGAAGTCACAGAAGCCCCACTGAAGCACTATTTATAGGATCATGAGTTCAGAGTTCCCAGGAAAGTGAGCGAGGAGTCAGATTTTAGTTATCATCGAAGCACTGAGAACAAAGGAGACTGCTCATTCCTGCCCCTGTACAGCCCCAGTGCAGAACCTCCCTGACATTGGCTGCAGTTCTGCTCCCCGGTTTCCAGAGTAATTGGAATGGAGGGGACCAAAGTCCACTTACCAAACTCCTCTGTTTCAAGCACCAAACCAGGCCTGCCATAAGACCAGACCTGGAGATGCCCAGGAGAAGATAGCAACCTTTCATTTATCCTCACCAATCACCCCTTGAATTAGATCATATCTTCCCCACTTTACAGATGGAAAACCAGAAACTCAGAACAATTCACCAACTTGCTCTGAGAAGGCTGATATTACTGAGAAGGGGCAGGACTGGATTCAGGCCAGCATGTCCACTCAGGAGGAGCAGGCACAGGGGACACCTCACCTTCTGACCAGAGCAACTAAGACCTTCAAACGCAAATGCCAACCAAGAAGAATCATAGACAAGTCTGTGAGATTGGGAGAGGACCAGATAAGGTTCCAACAGGCTTGAAAAGGCACACTGTACCTAGCAGGAAGAACTTTCTAGAGTCTCGCCCATCATCCAACACTCATGAAGTCGGATGTATCTCTGTGTTGCAAAGAGGGGGAAATGGGTCTAGGAGATGGAAAACACTTTGCCTTTCCCAGGCTGCTCAGCACACCAGTAGAGGAGTCAAACCTTCTACCACTAAACTCCCTCGTCCCATCCCACCACTTTCCACCTCCTTAAAGTTTAAGGGACAATTCAGGACAGCTAAAAGGAAGTATGATTTTTTCAAAGACAGCATAAATTCTGTGGGATTCTTTTATAAACTTCAGACCGCATCATGGATGAGAGCTTCTTGGTGCAGGGTAGGCAGAAATATTTAAGGAACCCCTCTAAACTTCATGATCCATCAGCCTTTCCCAATGGCAGCCCCCAAGAGCCCTTGTCAGACTAAGTGTGACCTGACCCTTGTTTGCTGTCTTCAGTCCCCTTTCACCGCTGGCCAGGCATTGTCTTCAGGTGTCCCGAGGTGGAGCTGCCTCCCTTCCTATCAGACCATGCTGGGAAGGGAAGGTGGACTCAGATGGACCCACCACCAAGGGACCAAGGGAAAGCAACAAAGTAGAACAATTGAGAATTCAGAAAGGCAGGAGAAAACGGACTGCTTCCCTTGGGAGGAGTGTGCAAGAACTGGTTACCTGCCTGGGGCCAAGCATTCTGCATTCAGTTCCACCCAGTGGGCCTGTACTAATGTCCCACTCCTCCCCCTCTCAGTGTCTTGCCATGTGACAGTGGGCAGGGAGCATAACCACTGTGCCTCAGTTTCTCCACTTGTGAAACAGGGATAGTTCCCTCGCCCCCCTCTCTCCAGGCCCTATCTGGAGTTAAGAGCTGCACCTGAACACAAAGGCTAATTCTTAAATGACAGAGCTGAACAGCAGGCTGGCAGCAGGATAATGACAGGCCACCTGACACCTCTTGTCTGCCCCAGGCCCTGCCCTGGAGCCATTATACGCTGAGATGGGGACTGAGGTGCCCAGCTCAAATTGCCAACAGGTCAGCACCTATATGGCTTAGAACAAGGCAAAATGGTTTCTAATGTAGCAGCTGAGGCTGAGGTTAGACCTGAAGGAGAGTGTGCTGCTCTCACGCCTAGACCCAAGGCAGAGTCCGTGAGGCTGCTTCCCCTGTCTGCTTTTCATGACAGCCTGTGGTAGCCTGGGCTGTAGGGGACCTGCTGGAGCTGAGGTCACAGGTCTGAGGCCACTCGGAAGCCAGCATGAGTGTCACCTCTGAAGCCTTCCCTGCACTCTGAGCTGCTGCATCACAGCTGGGCTTGTCCTGGCACCTGCAAGCCCCCTCCCCTCGTCAGAGTAACAGCCCTCCCTACCGCCTTACCTGTCATAGCTGAGGCCCCCCAGAGACAGGATCCTGCTTCCAGCCAGGCAAAGGCATCAAACAGCCCACCCCAGCTGCAGATGGAGAGGACACAGCAGCTCACAGTGAGGTTGGGGGGATGCTGGTTTGGGGGTCAGAGAGCAGTGCGAGGCTTCCTCACTGAAGCCCCCTAGCACCCGACCCAGCCTGGCTGAGCCCTGCTCTTGGAGCTGACTGCGAGCGGCCTCTGGTCTCCTGGCACACCCAGACAATGCTCCCACCCCTCCCTCGGGCCTCCCCCTCCCCTTGTTACTAGCCTCAGCAACTTCACTGCCACCTGCCAGAGCCCCAAAGGATCTACTTATCCCATCACCTAGCAACAGCAGCATGGAAGCCAGGGCCTTGGCACCCATGGGAGTCTGAAGCTGCCACAGGCCATCCCGGGGTATATAAAGTCCAGCTCTCTATGCTCCTGCTAGTCTGTCTTCACCCACACCTCAGCCGTTCCAGCTGTGCCCCTGCTGACTTCTTTCCAGAGCAAGGCAACAGAGAGTCAGCATTGCAGAAGGAAGAGGGAAATAAGGTCCTGGGGGACAGGCTGCTTGCCAAGGAAGGCAGACAAAGGAGCTGGCCCCGCTTTCTGTTCCTTTGGCCTCCCTCACCATTATTACCCTGGTGCAACACTGGCTTCTCTGTGAGGTTATACACTCTCTCTACACTCTCTTGTCACCTCTGGAAGAAAGTTCCCAATTACCTGACATACTCTGAGGTTCAGAGAGGTTGAAAGGTGTGCAGAAAGCCACACAGCAAGTCAGAAGAAGGGGTGAGAAGAGAACTCACATTTTCCAGGCTGGTTCTTTGTAGCTTCTCTGCAGCACTTAATCACCACCACCACACACACACACACACACACACACACACACACACACACACAAGAGTTACCTGATGTCTGAGTTCATCATTTCTGAGTTGGAAGGGAAGTAGAACCCTGTTGCCATTGGATCTGAGTTAAGCCCAGAAGTTTCCCCAAGATCTAAAACATAATAGGGGTGGGGAAGGATCAGCAGAGATGAAAGGTGCAAGCCTAGGGGAGATGGAAGAAGGGGATCTAGTATCAATAAAGCCCCTTCTGGGTGTCCAGACCTGCTCTAAGCTGTTTTGTCGATATGTTCTTGGAGGGACATCTCTTGTCCTCCCCTAACCCCTCATAGATGACTTGGCAAAGCCAGGAACCAAGCAGAGGTCACCGTGCCTTCCAACTAAGGAAGGGCTGGGAGATGCAGGGGGGCAATCTCTGCATGTCGATTTCAGCAAGACAACATCGAAGGGCGGTAGAGAATCAAGAGAACCCAGCACCAGCCGATGACCCTTGCCCAGATGGGTTCCTCAGGGAAATGAAAACAGTCCCCTGGGTCCAGAAGCCCAGCAGGAGGCTGGGTCTTTCATGCACTTTCTCTGAAGCCATAGCAGCCACCTCAGGTACATGAGCCTCAGTTTCTTCTTCTGTTAAATGGGGAAAATTTCTCTAGGTTGTTCCAAGTATTAAATCAGAGAGCATTTATGGGGAAAAAAGGATATTGTAAGCTATATAGCAATACCTAACTGCAGTAGATAATTGTTCTGCCTCCACATTTGGGTCCTAGATTAATGTCTTTCTGCTGCCAATGACTAATCAAGAAGCAGAGAAGGAAGATTCTGAGCTCATCGGGTGATGGCAGGTGTTCTCAACCATCAAACACCTGCCTAGTCCCATCTCCACCTCACCCTCCACCTTCTCTGGCTTGGGTCTTCCTGGGCCCTGAGGGCCTGAGCATTCCTGCCTTTCCACAGCGCTCCACACAGCAGGGGCTGGATTCCCAGCTGAGCCCCAGGTTAGACACGGGCTAGAGGAGGCCCATGAGTCAGGGCCCTGCAGTAGACTGAATCAACAGCCGACGGGCCTGGCCCAGACCGCATCTTACACAGAAGGGGAATTCTGCCAAGGTTGCTTGGCCTGGGCTGGGGCTGACCTGTGGCAGTTGTGAGCAGGGGCTGAGTTCAAGTTAAGGATAAACTAAGATGTTTCCAGCAAAGCAAAGGTGCACAGTTGGTCTAGGCAAGACACTTCCCTGTCCGGCCTCAGGTGGAGTTGTCTGGAATGGTCTCTAGAGACCTTTTCAACTTTGCATCCCTGTCATGGTGGCAGGGACCCACCAGAGTGATGGAAGGTGACTGGATTTCCATATCTCATCTGGTACCCACGTGTCTCAGCTGCATTCTCTCCTTTCCTAGGCTCAGGATTGATTCTAGGCTAAAAGGAATGGGGCTAGCTGTGAGTTCCTGTTTCTGTCCTGTTCCAGAATTCTCTAACATAGATGGTCCCCAATCACCGCTTGCAGGCCTGAATGCTCCTACCTCCCCCCGGCGATTAGCCCTGGTACCCTTGGCCTTCAGCAGCTCCCCTTCCCATCATCTCTGATCCCTCTGCATCAGAGATGTTTGTCCAAGAGCTTCAAGAAAAGCCAAAGAATGAGTCACTAAATGAAAAGATTCAGGCTGCACTTGAGACAGGGGAAAGCACTGTGAGGACAAGCATTTGACCTCCCCTGACCACTCAGCACAGGCAGGGGGTGGCTTTTTACTTTCCCTTTGAATCTTGGGTGCATAGCATTGCCTAGATCAGCACCTTCAATTCATGACATTTTTCACTACTGACCCACGCACTATTTTCACTATTAACCTACTTGCTTGTTGCTGATTTAACAATGTAGTTAGCCTCCATAAACCCACCAGCCCCAACAAAGGCCAGGACTTAGAGAATGACTTTCATTCGGTCCTGGAATCCCTCCTCCCCATTCCTTGGTACATGCATCCCCTCCTGAAGTAGTAGTAGGTCTCTCTTGTGTATTAATTCAATAAATACTGAATGTACATTTTTATTTTTTTAGATATACATGACAATAGAGTGTATTTTGGCATTATTATACATAAATGAAGTAAAATTTATTCTAATTAAGATCCCGTTCTTGTGGTTGTACATGAGGTGGACATGTATTCATATATGAACACAGGAAAGTAATGTCCAGTTCATTCTACTGTCTTTCCTATTCCAATCCTCCCTCCCTTCCCTTCATTCCCCTTTATCTAATCCAATGAATTTCTGTTCTTCCCTCCCCCCTTATTATGTGTTAGCATCCGCATATCAGAGAGAATATTCTGCTTTTGTGGTTTGGGAGGATTGGCTTATTTCACTTAGCATGATAGTCTCCGGTTCCATCCATTTACTGGCAAAGTCATAAAGTCATTATTTTTTATGGTTGAGAAATATTCCATTGTGCATATGTACCACAATTTCTTTATCCATTTATCTGTTGAAATGCTTCAAGGTTGGTTCTATAGTTTAGTTCTTGTGAATTGAGCTGCTATAAACATTGATGTGGCTGTGTCACTGTAGTACACTGATTTTAAATCCTTTGGGTATACGCAGAGGAGTGAGATAGCTGGATCAAATGGTGGTTCCATCCAAGTTTTCTGAGGAATCTCCATACTGCTTTCCATAGTGGTTGCACCAATTTGCAGTCCCCCAGCAATGTTTGAGTGTACCTTTCCCCTCACATCCTCACCAACATTTACAGCTACTTGTAATCTTGATAATTGCCATTCTGACCGGAGTGAAATGGAATCTCAGTAGTTTTAATTTGCATTTCTCTAATTGTTAGAGATGTTGAACATTTTTTCATATATTTGTGGGCCATTCATATTTCTTCTTCTCTGAAGTGCCTATTTGTTTCCTTTGCCCATTTATTGATTGGGTTTTTTTTTTTTATGGTGTTAAGTTTTTTTATTTCTTTAGGAGATTTATGCTCTAGCTGAGGTGTAGGTGGCAAAAATTTTCTCCCATTCTGTAGGCTGTCTCTTCACATTCCTGATTATTTCCTTTGCTGTGAAGAAGCTTTTTAGTTTGATGCCATCCATTTATTGATTCTTGATTTTACTTCTTGCACTTTAAGAGTCTTGTTAGGAAGTCAGTTCCTAAGCTGACATGATGGAGAGCCGGACCAGTGTCTCTGGTCTAATGCCTTGTTCCTTGATCCACTTTGAGTTGGGTTTTGTGCAGGGTGAGAGATAGGGGTTAAATTTCATTTTCTACATATGGATTTCCAGTTGTCCCAGCACCATTTGTTGAAGAGGCTATCTTTTCTTGAAAGTATATTTGAATGTACATCTTTGATATACAAGGCAGGAATTTTGCTAGACTCACTCATCCCAAATCCCACCTTCATCAATACCTTGCTTCTTAATGAAAGAGATTCTGGGCTATCTGTAATCTTTGGGGGCTTATTTTTCTCCTCAGTGTTAAATTGCTAATGCCATCTATACTATTTCATGTCACTGTTGTTCATTTCTTTTGACTAACACATAATATTTTAGTGTGCAATTATACCACAGTTGGTTTCTTGAAGGCTGGTCTGAGTCTGAATAATAAAACTAAGATAGGTTCATGAATTTTCTCATTCAACAAATATTTAGTCAACACTCACTATATTCTGTGCCTTGCAGGAGACATTGAGGATGTCATGATTAACAAGACATTAATAGTCCCTGTCATTCCAGTGTACAGTTTGGATTTGTTTCACTTTTTTTTCTTTCTCTATTGTTTGCAAATGGATGTGGAATGTTTCCTGTTCTTGTGGTTGTACATGATGTGGACATGTATTGATATATGAACACAGGAAAGTAATGTCTTCAGTGGACAACAGCTGGAAACATTAGCCACTGTTGGGGACTGGGTCACTTGAGCTTTCCGTGAAGAGGGAAGGCCCAGGGAGGTGCCGATGGTAAGCTTTCTGTTCCCTCTGTGTGTCAGCTTCTAGCACAATTTTTGGTCCATCAAAGGGTACAGCAGATGTTCGCTGAATTAACAATAAAGAAAAAAATACTTGTACTACCTACCTCAAGTAATCCAGGCATGTATGCCCAGGTGACTCCGTGGAAAAGAAGATATGATAGGGAAGGACCCACTAGACAGATGCTCTTAGTATCCTACCAACCAGTCCCCCTCTGGCCTTCAACATCTCAGCAGACACCCTTACCCAAGGGCATCCAGTGCATTGGCAATGCCTGTTGTCTTTATCTCTCAAACATGTGTGGAGTCTTTCTACCCCTAGCCTCCTCCTCTCTCCTGACCTCACCTCCCTCTCCAGCCATGCCAAACTCTCTCTCTGCCTCCTCCCCTCTCCTGGGGATTGAACCCAGGGCACTCTACTACTGAGCAACTCCTCAGCACTTCTAATTTTTTTATTTTGAGGCAGAATCTTGCTAAGTTGCTGACGGTGTCTTTAAGTTGCTAAGGCTAGCCTTGAAATTGTGATCCTCCTACCTCAGCCTCCTAAATCGCTGGGATTACAGGCATGCATCATCTCACCTGGTAAACCATGCCAATCTCTATGCAGTTCCTCCAACACCCCTAACATGTTCCCACCTGCCCCCTCCATCCAGCATGGGTGATGACTGAGAAAAGGCAGCTGGGAACCAGCTAAGGTGCAGAGTCTAGACAGCCATTAGGTTCAAGTCATTTATTGAGTCATTACTAAGTACAAGCCCAATGCCAAACACTAAGGTTAAAAAGGCAATAGGAAAGAGTGACAAACAGAATTATTATTTGTCGATTTAAATTAAATTAAATAAAAAAGAAAATCAACCAAATAAAGAAGAGAGAGAAAAAAAACCAGTGACCACCCATCAAGAAATGTGCTTTGCGTGGGGATATAGCTCAGTTGGTAGAGTGCTTGCCTTGCATGCACAAGGCCCTGGGTTCAAACCCCACCACCAAAAAAAAAAAAAAGATAAAGAAAAAAGAAATGTGCTGTGGTAAAAACATGTACCAGTGCATAGAAGCACGGAGACTGGAGGAGAGGCACATGTGTGTCTAGCACTTTCTACCACATGACTCATTTCATCCTCCCAGGAGCCCTCTGAGGTAGGTGTTTTTCCCCCCACTTTTTGGAGGGTAAATCTGAGGCTCACAAAGATTCAGAAACTTTCTGAGGCACACAGTTAACAGGAAGTAGAGCCTGTGTTCCTACTCAGCCCCTGCAGACTCCAGCTACATCAGCCAGTCTTCCAGCCAGTCATCCCTGGCCCAGTGACACCAACGGGCAAGATGTCCCTCTAGCAGGCTAGATTTGCACTGGGAATGAAAGGAAGGAAGGAGCTTTCCCTCCCAGTCCTTGTAATACCTACCTCAAGTAATCCAGGCAACTCCAACTTAGACCTAGCAGGAAGAAGAGGACACAGATGAACCAAGACTCTCCCCTAAGCTGTCAGCCCTGGTCTGAGGAGTTCCCCGACTCAACTCAATGTTTTTCCTTTAATTTACAGGATCCTGGCAGTAACCAACCCCTGAACAGCCCCGGTAAGCTCAAGTCTGGCTTCCCTATGTCTCCTTCAGCTTCTGCTTCAGTTACCAAGTAGATACTGAGCCACCCTTGCGTGGCCGTTACCATCTATCCCAAGTGCTAACTGCTGTGGGTGTCATCCATCCCTCATCCAGCCATCATTCAACAAGCATTAAGTACCAGTGAATTTCAGGATTCATTCTAGAAGTAGGAGGCCTGGTCTGGGGAAATAGAACCCACAAACCACAGTCCCAGGAACAATGATCCCCCAATTCATTCCTTGTGCCAGGCCCTGGGCTGATGTTGGGCTTCAGCAGTAAGCAAGGTCCTTATCCTCATGGAGTTCACAGCATGTCCATGCTAACAAGAAACCATCTGGACACCAGTGTTTTCACATGTAGAAAAGAAAGTGGCAATGCCTAATTTTAGGAGAAAGATAAGGTAATAAGCAGAATGTTCTCAAATCTAAGGGTTTTTTCCTTCCATTACATCTTCTTTTTTAAAATACTTTTAGTTGTAGATGGACACAATACCTTTATTTTATTCATTTATTTTTATGCGGTGCTGAGGATCAAACTCAGTTCCTCACACATGTGAGGCAAGCACTCTACCTCTGAGCCACAACCCCAGTCAACCCTTTACACCTTCTTAAACCATTGATACCTACTTCTGATAGCCTGCTAGAACAGCAAAACAAATGAGCAAGGAACAGATTAATATGCACAGATCATTAAGAAAATATTCAATCCTGCTTAGTTAGCTTTTTTCTCAGTTCAGGGTCACAAGTTAATAATGTTCACAATCAATGGAATCTTCAGCAAATAAAAAACAGCACCTAGTTTGTACTTTGGAATTAATGTATCAGAGGCCATGGTGTCCCCCAGGAACACTACACCAAGCTTCCCAGTGCTTCACCCCCTGAATAAGCCTGAGAACTACCAAACCAGAAAGATCAGTGCTGCTCCAGGGGTCAGGCAGAGTGCCTGGGCCAGTCCCTGCAGGATGAGTAGCCTCTTAGGGGCAGAAGAGAGTGACGAGTCTCAGTGGAGGAGGGAAGGGCCCGAGCTCGTAGAGGCAGAGGTGAGAATTAATACCAGTCATTCCAGGACCAAGGAACAACCGTGTCTGGGCAGAGCTGGGAGCTGGTGGGGACTAGCAGTAGAAGCCCACTGGAGAGCAAGGCCAAATCACCCTGGTTTAGAAAGCACAGACAGGAGCGTGGTCCAGATGCGCAAGCTGTAAGGATCTGTGATAAGTTCTCAAGGGGAAAGCAACAGGACCAAAGCCAGCTTTTATGAAGCTCTGTCCAGCAGCAACGGGCAAGACTGAAGGAAAATACAGCAGCAGGCAGGGAGGCCATTCCTAGCTCCGTGGGTTCTGGAATCTGAACTAAGTATGAAGTCCCTTCCCTTCCTGATGAGGGGAGCAGGACCTTCCTGAGAATGCCCAGGAGGCAGAGGCCTTGAGCCCTGGACACAGGAACTCATGGCCCCTGATAGGTCATTTGCTCTCCTAGAAAACAAGCCATCTCCTGCCTCCAGAAGTAGGGGCTCAGACCTAATCATGCTGAATGAATGAATGCCTCTGTGAAACATTTCCATGCACACAGAAAAGAGAACAGCTTGGCTTGTGGAACATTGAAAAATGATGATATCAGCTCATATTATTGATAAGCTACTTGGTGCTAAGGTGAATACACTTTTTTATGGAAACATAAATTTTCAGCTTTCCCTTACCAGCAGAGTCATTACTATCAGCATTTATGGGACACCAGTCTCTGGCAGAATGTTCTTTGCTTTTGAAGAGCTGAGGAGAAGGATACAGCCAGACACCTGACTAGCTACCATTTAAGGCAGAATAAAATGAGACCTGGAAGAAAGATGGAAGGGTGTGCTTACAGGAACAGTCGAGAGCAATTCCTTTGTTCATTGGACAAATAGTGGAGTGTCTGCGGCGGGGCAGGCACCCTTCTGGGGACCTAGGACTCATCAGTGCACACAACAGACACAAAGGCCTGTCTCCTGGAGTCTTCATTACAGGCACAGGTAGAAGAGACAGAAAATACACAAAACATACAAAATGTAGAGTATGTTAGAGAGGATAAGCGCTTTTGGAAAAAGGAAAACATGGAAGGAGGATGAAAAATGCTAGAAGGTTTCATTTTAGGTAGGGAGACCAAGAAAGGCCTCACTAAGACTGCAGACTTAACGAGGATGAGAGAGTAAGTCACATGGGGTCCAGGGCAGGAGGGAGGCCTATCACTTTCTCAGGTTTCTCAGGGTGCCCAAATTCCTGTTCCAGCTCTCCCCAGAGAGGAGGTCCCTGCACCCCTTCAGCTTATGGCCCACAAGGACAGGGGACTGAAAAGGACCTATCCCTGCTACCTCTTACTTCCTGGAAATCTAGCATTTCCCAGTTGTTCCCAAGTCCCATCTCCTTGTATAGCCATGTGAAATGGACACGGAGTTATTATTACCCCTGTTCTAGGCAGTGAAGGAATCCTAACTGCTCCCTGATCCCAGGATCTTTTGTTCCAATTCATCAACTCCCCAGCAAAAGATTCCTCTTTCTAAATATTAATTTTATCATGTCTCTTCACTGCTCAAAAACTTTCCATGGCTACTCACCACTTTCAAGATAAAAATTCAAACTCAAACACCTAAGCACCATTTTTTTTTTTTTTTTTTTTTTTTTTTTGGTATCAGGAACACTTAACCACTGAGCCACATCCCCAGCCCTTTTTCTATTTTTAGTTTGAGACAGGGTCTCACTAAATGACTGAGGCTGGCCTCAAACTTGGGATCCTCCTGCTTCAGCCTCCCAAGCCACTGGGATGATAGGCATGTGCCACTGCTCCCAGCCTAAGCATGGTTTTGAGAGTCTCCACAAACTGACTTTACTATCCTCCCTCCTGACATGCTTTGACACCTCAGATTCCAGGACCCCACCCCCTCATGGTTCTCCACCTCCATGCCTGTGCTGGGGCTGGCGCAGGGTCCAGGTCCTCCTTTCTACCTATATCTAAGCGCCACCTGCTCGGGAAGCCCTCCTCAGTCTGCTTTTGGCCATGTCTCTAGTAACGTCCACTGTCTTCCTGTTTTTCTCTTCTCTGAATCGCAATCTCCTTAAAGACAAGGGCCATGCTGGGGACTCACTGTTTGTTGGTTTGACTTGGAGATGGAGGCTGTCAGGGTGCACAAGATTTTATTTATTAAGCATCTATTAAGCGTTCACTGTGCTGAAGGCCTCTGCCCTCCCGGAGCTTCTATTTTATTCAGAAGATAAGTTGGGTGTGGCTGGATAGGAGAAATCATATCTACTGTTCTATAGCTCAGTACGGTGACTGTGGTTGACAACAATTATATTTCAAAAGAGCTAGCAGAGAGGATCCTGAATGTTCCCAGCACAAAGAAATGGTAAATGTCTAAGATGACAGGTATGTCGATCACTCCAATCTGATCCTTATATATTGCATACATGTACTGAAATGCCATGCTATACCCCATAAATATGTACAATTACTGTGTGTCAATTAAAAATAAAAAGATATACAAAGAAAGACAAGTCAGGAAAAGGGTAAACGATAGCACAATAAATGAGGATGGGCTCAAGTACATGCCCCAGGGGACTGGCCTCTCCCAAGGCAGGCACAGTTCAGACCAAACAGGGTGACACATCCCAGAACCGGTTAGGGCAAGACGAGGGGGAGGCAGATGGGCTGCGGGCTCATTTCAGGAGCACTTATGAAAGATGGGTGAGCCCAGGTCAGTGGAGGTGGGTGGCCGCGTGCTGATCAAGCCCCCAGCATCAACCAAAACTGTCCCCAAGGCATTCCTGCCACAGGCCAGAGGGTGGGAGCTGTGGGCCTTGGCGGGGGCGGGCTCCAAGCACTGACTGCACACTCTTGCCCTCCTCACACCTCCTTACAGATGCCACCACCCTGCGCAAACCCCGCACTCCCCTGGAGACCTTCAAAAAGGTGGGGATCCCCATCATCGCAGTACTGCTGAGCCTGGCGACTATCGTCATTGTGGTTATCCTCAGTAAGTGACAGGCCCTACCCAACTTTCTTTCCCTAAGCAGGTGACGGTACCCTCCCTCACCCCCTCAATAAGTGGCAGCCCTCAAACCGCCCCCATCCCTCAGTAAGTGACAGCCCCCACCCACAGCCTCCACCCTCCCACCCCCACAGTTACAGGCAGGTGATCTGCATAAAGCTTTGCCTTAAAAAAAAAAAAAAGGTGCCTCCACGTGTATCCGCCCCTGCTTTGAAGAGAGCCTTCTTCCAAGAGTGAAAGGGGAATTGAACTCGCCCCCATCTCTCCCAGATGGCTTCTATCCCAGATAGAAGTTCCGCTACACACGTGGCCCATGTTACTAACCCACGCAAGCCTGCCCCGCCCCCTCCTTCCCAGCCCCTGCAGCTTGATGCTGAGTTAATCTGAGCAGCCTCCTGGCTGGAAGGACAGAAAGCATCTCTGCCTGTGAGGAGGGAAGAAGGGAGGAGGCGAGGGAACACTGCCTAGCAGGTGCCCCTCCCCCCTAAAGCCCTGTCTTCATCATTGCCTGAGACCCAGTGTGACCTTGAGCAGCCCACTTGGTAACAAAGGTCACTGAATGAGCAGTGATTCCCACAGTCCCTTCTAGTGGCCACACTTTGAGACTGAGTCCTTGCCTTCACCAACCCCCTTGTCACAGCAGGGAACTGACCATGGCTGTGAACAGCAGGGTGTAGGGCACCAGAAATGAGAGTAAGAATCAGGACACCTGGGACAGTCATCCCGACTCTACCTGTAAAATGTTCTGCCTTTCTTCAAGCAGTATGGTGAGCACCACCGAGATCACATGCACAAAGGACCTAGATAAAAACCAAGTTTTGCAAAAGCATGTGTCACCACACAGCATGCAGAGATAGGATGCAGGCCATGTGCTTGCTAACTAGGGCAGGACTGTCTGGACAGCCTGGGAATGGCTGGCCCTTAGGGAGTCTGTACTTGTTACCATGGTGGCTTTTGCTGCGGCAGCAGTCACTACCCCTTTGGAAAACACTCCGAGATCCTCTAGTCCAACCCTTCATTCTATACTGAGGGTGCAAGAGGAGGTGTAACAATCAGGGAAGAACTGGAGCAGGACCCCAGGCCCCTGACTGAGCAAGTCCACTTCCATCTCGTGGCACTGGAAATGCAGATCCACAATATAAACACCACCCAGATCACTGGGAGCCTGAATGTGTGTGAGAGGCAGAAAACTCCAAAACATTTCTTCTTGAAATCATGTTGGCTGGCCTGACATGATTATGATTACATAGTCAGTTTTCCATCTCTATAACAAAACACCCAAGATCATCAATTTGTAAAGAGAAAGGGGTTATTTTGGCTCACAGTTTTAGAGGTTCAAGTCCATGATCAATTGACCTTACCACTTTGGGCCTGTGGTGAGGTAGCACATCATGGGGGAAACACCTGGCATCACATACATCATGATCCAGGGAGCAAAAGAAGAAGAGTCATTCCCTTCAGAGTCATGCTCTCGATGACCTAAAGACCTCCCACTAGATCCCACCTCCCAATAGCACCACCCTGGGACCAAGCCTTCAACATAGGGACCTTTGGGGAGACATTTCATATACAACTTAAAGTGGTGGTTTTGCAGTGGTATCAGCAGATTTACCAGCCTGTTTAATTCAGTCTAAATATTAAAGTGAGCTTATTTCCTCTGAGCATATGTCCTGCCACAGTGGAGAGAAGAGGTCAACTTATCTGCGGGAAGCCAGGCAGGCAATAGGCCAGCCCCTCACACCTTGTGCATCTTCTGGGAGGCAGACAGTGGCTGGCTGAACCATAGAGGCAAGGCATGGGCTTGGGAAGAAACACTAACTCTTCCATCCTCAGTTTCCCTCTGAGTGATGAGAGTCAGTAATTGCACCAGCCTCCTAAGGTTGTTCCTGGGATTTGTGATCAACAGTTTGGAAAACTCCCAGTACAGTGATAAGTGGGAACTGTCACAGAATCACCATCACCACTCCCAGAACGAGTCGAGATTGATTCTGGACTGGAGGCAGCGCACCTAGAAAAGAAGAGCTCCCCTCGGCCAGGGTGTTTGGTTGGGAATCATCACCAGAGACACTTCTCAAAACATCTGTTCCCTAAGAGGTTAATAACCAAACACATTTCTGTCAGCCCAAGAAGGCAAAGGAGCAACCAACCGAAGGTGAAGGCAGCTGGCAGAATCCTAAGACAGCAGTCAGAAAACAAAACCAAGCACAGACCTCTTCATGGGTCTTTCAAACCCCCGATAAAAACACCCACCTCTCGAGCTGTACTTGAGAGTTACAAGGTACTTTCACAACGACCAGCTGGCCACGTGTTCTCCACAGCCTGTGAGATAGGGGTTACCGTCCCGTTGTGTGGAGGAGGAAAGTGAGGCCTAGCAGGGGGAGGAGTTCCTGAGAAGATGCACAGCAAGTGGCAGAACCAGGACTCAGAACCAGGTCCTGGGACCCCAAGTCCCCCATTCTGCCTCCTCCTTCATCACCTGAGGGGTAACAGTTGACAGAGTCAGATTCTCAATTTCCCACACACACATTCTCACGGGACTCCAGGGCCATCACGTAGACATGGGCCAGTATAATCTCTGCTTGATAGCTAAGGAACCAGGCGTATCTGCTACTGCATGGCAGACCCGGGCCTGGAACCCCCATCTGCCGGCCTCTGAGCTCAGAACTACTTGTAGGAAAAAACAGCCTCTCCCTGCCCAGGGCAGCCTGCTTGACCCTCAGTCCTCTGGGCCTCTCCCTGCACTTGCCTTCCAGTCAAGGTGATTCTGGATAGATACTACTTCATCTGCGGCCACCCCCTGCACTTCCTCCCGAGGACACAGATGTGTGATGGACATCCGGACTGTGCCTCAGGAGAAGATGAGGAGCCCTGTGTCAAGGACTTCCCTGAGAGGCCTGCGGTGGGAGGTGAGTTCATGGGCTGAGGGGCAAGGGAATGGGCACAGCAGGGAGCCAGCTCAGGTGTCCAGGGTCACTGTACAGCGTCTGCACACTGACTTGTCAATGTCTATCCCTGCCAAATAAGCTTTAGGAGAGCAGGACCATGTCATGACCACCTTTAGATTCCAGCACTACACACCTGGCATACACTCAGACGCTGGTCAATGGACAAAACATGGACCAGAAGACACAGAAAATTGTCCCTGAGCCTGCGCATTCCTGCTGCACCTGCTAGGTTTTGACTGGATTTCCGTGAAATCTGTTATTTCAAGGTGATTAGAAAAGAAATTGCCAGACCATAAACCTACTAATGATCCTTCTAGTCATTAGTGTTTATTGTAACATGCTGTATATTGGGAAGGATCTCAGTCCTTGAAAGAAGCAAAAACCCATGACTTTGACTGGCCTAGCCCAGCTCAATGCATCTGGTACTTGAGGTCTGAAGAGAAAAAACCCAGGATGTGGGTGATGGGGACTTTCAAGAGGCAGGACTGAGTGGCATCCTTTTTTTTTTTTTTTAATTTTTTTTTAAGAGAGAGAGAGAGAATTTTTAATATTTATTTTTAGTTTTCAGTGGACATTTTTTTTATTTGTATGTGGTGCTGAGGATCGAACCCAGCACCGCGCGCATGCCAGGCAAGCACGCTACCTCTTGAGCCACATCCCCAGCCCTGAGTGGCATCCTTTATATTTGCTCTTTTTCATTAAAGTCAAATGCCTCCAGGCAACTGTCACCCTACTGCTAATAGAACTTCTCACTCAACCTCCCCTTTTGACCTCAAGTGGAGAAGTACTTAGGTCCCTGGCTGTGAAGTTTCCCGAGGCCAGGCAAGCTGTATGGACCAGGGGCAGAGTGACCACACAACTGAGCACCTAAGCTGGGCATGGGGGCACACACAATAATCCCAGCCACTCAGGGAGCTGAGACAGGAGGATCACAAGTTCAAGGTCAGCCTCAGCAAATTAGCAAGGCCTAAGCAATTTAGTGAGACCCTGTCTCAAAATTTAAAAATTAAAAGGGCTGGGGATGTGACTCAGTGGTAAAACACCCCTGGGTTCAATCCCCAGTACCAAAAATAAATAAATAAATAAAAACAACTGGTGCCTATATCAGCAAAAGGGGGTGCTATTAACCATTGTGTCAGGGAAACAGGGCAGAATGATGATGAAGATTGACCCTGGGACATTAACCCTGGCCATTGTCAAAATGAGGGTCAAGCAGACAGTCAAATGTAGGAACTTCCCAGGATGTTAAAAGCATCAGTGCCCATAGTGTCCTCATTTCTGGTTGGGGAGCTTGGGCTAGTCTCATGAGTTCTGGGGGACTGGGCCAGAGGGGTCCCATGCTCCAGCTGATCCAGGTTCCTCCCCTCCCAGTCCGACTCTCCAAGGACCGATCCACCCTGCAGGTGCTGGACCCGGCCACAGGGAACTGGGCCTCTGCCTGTTTCGACAACTTCACAGAAACTCTGGCCAAGACAGCCTGTGGGCAAATGGGCTACAGCAGGTACCCAACCTGGGCCATCAGAGGTGTCACCCACCATAGCCTCCTCTCTCCTTGCTTCCTCCTTCCTCTTGGGTCCTCTTTCTTCTTTCCTTAAAGTACAGTAAGATGGCACTGGTCTTGAATCCTAGCCCTTTCACCCATGAGCAACATGAAGTAAAAGCTCTTACACCTCCGTTCCTCAAGAGTTAATTGGAGTGAGGTGTGGTGGCTCAGGCCTGTAATCCCAGCAGCTCAGGAGGCTGAGTAGGAGGATCACAGATTCAAAGCCAGTCTCAGCGGCTTAGTGAGACACTGTCTCAAAAAACAAGAAGGGGGGCTCGCCTGGCATGCGTGCGGCCCGGGTTCGATCCTCAGCACCACATACAAACAAAGATGTTGTGTCCGCCGAAAAAATAAAAAAAATACATTCTCTCTCTCTCTCTCTCTCTCTCTCCCTCTCCCTCTCCTCTCTCTTAAAAAAAAGGGGGGGGGGGGGCTGGGGACGTGGCTCAGTGGTTAAGCATCTTTGGGTTTAATCTCTGGTGTGGAAAAAAAGAGAGAGAGAGAGAGTTAATTGGGAAAAATAATGCTGACATCATAGGATGATTGAGGGTGCCAGTGAGAGAATCTAAGCTGCCCCCCAGCACACACTCATACACACTGTCCTGCAACACACTCACTTTCTCACACACACTCTCACACAGCTCCAGCTCCCCTGCATCTTCTCTTTCCCTTTATTCCTCAATCTTCACTCCTCTGTCCTTTGCAAGAAGCCTCCCCTGTCCAGTAATCTAAAAGCCTGATTTACTTACACAAAGTCTTGTTGGTTAAAATTTAGTTTAAAAGAGCCTGATTTCATTGGGGCCCCATCATCAGCAATCCCAGCTCCCTCAGCAAATTCCAAACACAGTTCCAAGTCTGGAGTGAATGGAAGGTGCATAATTATAAGAGGGTAATTAGCATGATATATATTTATATTCATTTGAGCCTGGCAGAAAACCAAAAACATGGTTATTATTATATCTAAATTAGAAGTAGACTTGGAGAAAGTAACTTGCTTGGGTAGTAGCTGAGAGGTAGAGGGCTAGAATCTCTGCCCAAGAGCCCTTGTTCCTGGGCATCAGTGTTGTCGGGGACTCTCGTTTGTACATTTCTCTCGCCTCATCTATAATGGAAGGGGAAGTGAGACATTTGGCCACCGGAGAGCCTACCTAAAGAGGATGGAAAACAGCCCCTGTATTCAGTTGCAGAATGAGATAGCCTCTCCTTGGAAGGCCAAACTTCTTCAGGATTCTAAGAAACTTGACCCAGAGACAGGCAGACATTATAACCACTAGGAAAATATTGCCAACCAATCACAGAACTCTAAAAGCAGCCTCAAGGTCCTTTTTAATAGATGCCCCAGGCAGCCATTACAAATCCACCTGGCCCTCGCTGCTCTCTAGTTAACAGGCTTCTGCTGCTCTCTACCCTCCGTGCGGTGCAATACCCGGGGCCCTCTAGAAAGGACCCCTGCCACCTTCGGTTTTGAGGAGAGCAGGGACATGCCTGGCACCTGCTATTCTCCCCTCCTCCTGCAGCTGCCCCAGCCCAGCCCCTCCCCCCCCCCCACTGCAGTCCAGCCAACTGCAGTGTCAGCTGTACCTAGCGCAGCAGGCTGAGGCTTGATTATAAAACCCGGATGTCTCTTGGGGTTCTTAAGATGATATGTTCCTGGAATCTCTGTCCTTCTGGAGCCCGCCAAACCACCTGGCTCTTGGGCTATACAAAATCAAAGTTCATTAATGAGGGTGTAATTGGTTAACTTTCCTGGGAATGTCCATTTCCAGCTTTGTCCTTCCTTTTGGGATTGATTTCTCTACTCAGATCTCTCCACTTTCTTCCCTCCACCTGGACTGGAGGCCTTTCTTGTCCTAGGTTCACAAAACCATAGGTGGTCCAGGTGGGATGACCTTGGGGATCATCTGGTCCAGCCACTACTTTTCAGAGGAGAAAACTGAGACTTAGAGAAGCCAAGAGAAGGAATGTGACCTGCCCAAGGTGACACATCAAACTAGTGTCAGGACTAGCATAAGAACTTCAGTCTTGAGGGCTTTTAAAACAGGCTCTTGGTACTCCCAGGGTCCAGTACCTGGGTCCACCCAGGGAATGGCAGCATTCCTGATCAAGCATATATCATTCAGTCAGGGCATGACTTGACCCCCACCCTATCTGCAGAGTTTATGGTAACAGGACAGGGTGGAGAAGGAAGGGGAAGATTTGGAAGAGGCAGATTCAGCCAAAGAACAATCACAGAGATGGGAGTGATCAGGGAAGGCTTTCTGGAGGAAGGAAGACTTTAGCCCACAGTCTGAGAGAGGGCACACATGGATTAGCAGAAAGAGGGAGGGTAGCTCAAGTTGGGGAGTGTTGTCTAGATTCATGTCAAGACAGATCCAGGCCCGTCTACCTCTAAGGGACTGTGTATGTACACCCGGTGTCAAAGTCAGATCAGATGCCCTGCCTGGAAAACTGGATATCCACATTCCAACCCCCTCCAAGGTGAGAGGAAGCTTAGCTGGGTCCCCTTGCTTCTTTCATTCCCCTGATGTGAGCCAGAAGAAACTACTGGGCCATTTGAAATAGGCACACAGCTTGGAGCTAGAAAGGGAAATCCCTACCATTTCTCCAGAGTTCTAGATTCTGGACTAAAAAAAAGTCAGGCCAGTGTTTTGCCGAGGACTGAGTCCTGGGATGTCATGATAATGTCTCCTATTGCACAGAAAATCAGACCCCAGCCCACTTACCAAAACCACCCCCACTCCACAACGGCATTCTCTGCCACCCTCTCTCCTGAGAGCAGGGCTGCTCCTACTATCTTGTTCTGGTCTCTGCCCCAGCTCACAGCTCTCTCCCTTCCACAGCCAACCCACTTTCAAAGCTGTGGAGATTGGCCCAGACCAGGATCTGGATGTTGTTAAAGTGATAGAAGATAGCCAGGAGCTTCAGGTGCGGAACTCAAGTGGGTAAGTGAGAGGAGACCTCTGGCCTGCAAAGTCTAGCATGCGAGCCAGCTCACCCTGAACAGACCAGCAGCAAAAGGCATGTAAGCCAGACAAAAGGAAGAACTCCCAGCCAAGCAGATCATTCAGCACTGAGAGCTATAGAAAAACTTTTCTGAGAGATTTTCTTTGTTAACTTTTTTTTAATCGAATACATAGTTGGACAAAGCGTGCTCTCCTACCCAAAGGCAGAGGGATGAATAAAGTCTTGCTATCAGTCTGAATGGTAAAGTCAAATGTTTTTACTACTGCCTTTGGTGCCCTAATAAATTGCCCAATAGGCAAGATTCCAAAAGTCACTTCATCCCTCCCTACCCTCACTCACCCAGGCCAGAGTAGGCCCTCCACACGTTCACAGTGCTCCATGACCCTGGCCTTGCCACCCTGCATTAGAGCACAGCATCTAAATGCAATCGGCCACACTGCAGCAAAGCGGCTCAGACGGGATGCTGGCTTCTTAGCATCCAGGGAATTACTGAGGGCTGCTCATTCATCAAAGTAAATCTTGAAAAGGACAGAGTTGGTAATCGGGTGATGTTTGCCTAGAATTCCACTGAACTCCCATTCTTCTTCCATTTGGAAAGCCCGCGCAGTGCAGTGGACTCTGCTCTGCCCTCTTCTCGCTCAGGCTGCCAGGAGCCTGAGCTGGGCTTTGAAATGGGCAGGACCCAGCACAGGGTATATGTTCAATTCTGGGCTGTTGGATCAAATCAGGTTGTACTGAGTGTTAATGCAGTTTCTATACAGCCCCCATCATGCAAGAGCCAGATTTCCCAGGTAGTGGGAGAAAAATCAATAGTACCAGAAGGTCAGAGTCCCTGCCTTCAAGCCAAGGGAGAAGCAGAACCCACAGGGCCCTGTATCTCTCTTCCAGACCTTGTCTCTCAGGCTCCCTGGTTGCCCTGCACTGCCTTGGTGAGTATGCTCCATCTCTGAGGGGTTGAGACCTGGGTAGGAATGACCAAGGAGGAAGACCTTCCTCTGCATTCCTAAATCTGGATCATTTAGAGTCTTCCAGACTCCAAGCTTCACTCTGTTCAGGCCGAACCTTTATTCTTTAGCCTTTGAGCTTATAGCTCAGTGCTCCTACAAATGGTTGATGTTAGGAATTATCTTCTACCCTCTACTCACAGCCCATGACTTGAGGATATTAGTTTTTCATTACTGTAATGACATACCTGAAGGAGGCTAACTTTATAAGGAAAATAAGTTTATTTAATTCACAGTTTTGAAAGCTGAAGGTTGACTATCAGGCAGCTCCATTGATTTGGCCTCTTTTGAGGATCTAACTTCAGATGATGGCTAATGACAGGAGAACTTGCAGGAACAAGAGATCATATTTCAAAACAAAAAGCCCAAGAGCCATTCAGGAGTCAGGTTTACTCTTATAACAAATGGCTTTCACAAGCACTCAGGAATCCCAGGAAAACAACCTTGATCCCTTCTGAGGGCAGCCTCTCCAACAACCTAAGAGCCATAAGGTGGCAACTCTTAGAGTTCCCGCCACCTCAACACCACCCCAAGCTCCCAGACACGGACCTCTAGGGGACTCATTCAAACTGAATCCAAATCATAGCAGGGAGCAGTAAGCAGATCAATTTGGCTAGACAGAAACTTTATATAAATCCAGCAGGAGTCTGCCAGAAGAAAGAGTTTAAACTCTAACCTTGCCAACAGAGAGCTTTGGGTGGGTGAGCAAGGTGGCAGGTAAAAGCGGTTTGAAAACAGACAGTATCCTAAAGGCCCCCCTGGCACAGTGCCAGACACGCAGGACAGGGTGGCAGCCTTTCCCTGCTGGAAGCACCACGGTGGCAGGGGCCGCCCAAGGGACAGGACAGGCAGGGAGGGGGCTGGAGGTCAGATGCGAAAACCAGGTCCGGTCAGGGGAAAGACAGGATGACTGATCAGGAGCCTTGCTTAGCAGGGGGGCCAAACTTGAAGAAAGATGAGTTGGAGATACGAAAATCCAGTTTCTGGAAATTTCTTCCCACTTCCGGGTGCCAAAGTAGCTTGTGGGCGTATTTACTGTTACTCAGCAGGAGCAGCTGGGGACATGCGCCTGGGCGGAACTTTTATAACTCTGCATCCCTGTTTAGTTGGAAGGTCATAAATTCCCAGCACAGTGCACACACCCAAGTTGACAATAAAGACTCCTAAACACACCTAAAGTCAAACAAAAGGAGAGGGAGGTCTGAGGGAAAGCCTGTGGTCTGGAACACTCAATGTCGCTCTAAGAACAATTCGGAATTGGCCTGGTCCTCCCTGGCTCCTGGTACCAGTCCTAAGGGCTCTGCTCAGGGTAGACTAGGCTATCAGAGGAGGCAGCCCATCCCCCGAGTCTGACTTCCCCTTTTTCCCTCCTTCCGGTGGAGTCCAGCCTGTGGGAGGAGCCTGAAGGCTCCTCGGGTGGTGGGCGGGGAGGAGGCCTCTGTGGATTCTTGGCCTTGGCAGGTCAGCCTCCAGTACAACAAGCAACACGTCTGTGGAGGAAGCATCCTGGATCCCCAGTGGATCCTCACGGCAGCCCACTGCTTCAGGTAAGGCTCTGAACGCAAGGAGGCTGGGGGGACCAACGCCAATGAAGGGACTGCATCTCCTGGCTTGTTTCCTGATGCCCTGGAGACCATTGCCAGGTTGTGGACCCTTCAGTGAGACACTGGCCAGGATGCCCATTGTTAAGCCTGAGCAGAGGGTGCTGGGTACCAAGTCTGACATTTCTGGATAGAAAAGCCATCAGATACCTACCTCATCCTCCAAATCTTCCACTCCACAAAAGCTCTTCCCACCTACATGGAGTCCTGAGATTCACTTCCTCTTTGCCAGTTTACAGGGAGTGGTCCCAGGGTCTAGAATCACTATCATACTTCGTTATGTCCAGAAATGCCCTTGAACAGACATAGGTTCCCTTTCTGTCCAGCAGAGAGGCCTGCCAAACCTCTGGGAAAGGGCCATCCCAGGCCGCCTTCACTTTCACTCATTCATTCAACATTTCATAAGTATCTAAAGGAACGGAGATCCAGATTATGTGCCTAGGACATGAGAGAGACTCCAAGGCTACCCCATCAAGCATTCCCAGTCTAGCCCCAGGGTTCTCAGGCTTTTTGAGAATCTGACAAGAGGTATAAATCATTTCCTGGTGGGGAGGAGGGGGCCACATACTAAGCTATGTCTGGTGTGGGAATCATGAAAGACAAGCCCATAAGTCGCTGACCACAGTGTAAGCACCATGTGAGTAGCACAGCCAAGAACAAGGGTGGAATAAAGAGCACCAGGACCCCACAGCTCAGCACTCCAGGCAGACATTTTCCTGGGCCTGTTTCACCAAGGAAAACAATCAAATCCCCTATAGGGAAGGTGATTCCTCAGACTGCCCTTCCCCACCACCCTGCCTCCACCATCAGATTACCTCCTAAGGCAGCAGCACTCAGCACTCTAATCTCTAGGGCCCTGGGGACTCAGCCCCTGGCAAACCCTTCTCATGCTTGGCTCAAACTTGAAGCCATCCTTCTCTGTCCCCAGGAACTATCGTGATGTGTCCAACTGGAAGGTGAGGGTCGGCTCAGAAAAATTGAGCAGCTTCCCATCCCTACCTGTGGCCAAGATCTTCATCACTGAGCACAACACCTTGTACCCCAAAGAGAAGGACATTGCCCTTATGAAGCTAGAGAACCCACTGACATTCTCAGGTGAGGTAGTACCAGGGGACAGAGCCCAGAGGGTGGCCCTGTTCTATGGGATTCTAAACAAGTGTCAAAGAAACCCTTTCAGAAGGTTTAGTCACCAGGCTCTTCTAAGCCCTTGTCATGTTTCAAAGTTTGTCCCTGAGATTTGTTTTATTCAGGAGTGGTAAGGTGTCAGACCTGGAGACAACTGCCTCAGAACAAAGACTTTATTACTTAACAGTTTCTGAGAGGATGGGGCCTACCTCGCCATGCAGGACCACTTAGGAAAGGACCTGGGCGGGTCAGGAGGCAGAAGGAGAGAGGGGAAAGCGTGGCCAGAGTCCGAGGCTAGGTAGGCATGTTTGGGCAAGCTTGGCATTGGCTGGTGTGAAGAGTTGTCTGGGCTATGGAGCTTGGTCTCTAGGTTTCTAGTACCTGGCCCCAGAGTGATATAGGGAGGGGGAAAATGTTGGTTTGGTGTGTGAGAGTTAGATAAAGGAGGTTGGGGGATAGACTTGGCATTGGTTGGTTTTCATATTAAAGGTGTGTCCACAGGCCAGGGCTTTAGCATCTCTAAGAATGAGCTAATCTCCCACAAGAGAGATGGGCAAGATCCCCAGCCCAAGCATCCTAAAACAGAAAATTTTAAAAGTCATGAAGCTGGGATCTCTTCTTCCTCTCCACTCCTGGCAGGTACAATCAGGCCCATTTGCCTGCCCTTCTTTGATGAGGAGCTTGCTCCAGCCACCCAACTCTGGGTCGTCGGCTGGGGCTTTACCGAGCAGAATGGTGGTAAGTCCTGGACTCAGGAACATAGGGCAAGAGATAACCTTGTATGAGAGAGCAGCTCCCAAGGGGTGATGGGAAGGTGGCCCATCCTTCAGAAAAGCCCATCCTGGAGGACCAAGCACCAAGGTTCCAGGTATAAAGCAAAGAGATCTAGTGATGCAGAGAATGAACTTGGGTTGGGGGTAGACAGCAAGAATGAGAGTGTGAGTGTGTTTCACCTCCCAGGGAAGATGTCTGACACACTGCTGCAGGCGTCAGTCCAGGTCATTGACCACACCCGGTGCAATGCAGATGATGCCTACCAGGGAGAAGTCACTGAGAAGATGCTGTGTGCAGGCGTCCCAGGAGGTGGCGTGGACACCTGCCAGGTGGGGCCTCCCAGGGTCATGTGGAGTTCTGTGGTTAGGGGGGGTGCATCCTAGAGAAATATGAACCCCCAGAGGCTGAAGGCTTAATACGAAATCTCTCATGTGGTGGGCATTCAGTGTGATGAGGGGAAGGAGGGAGACAGGGAGGGAAGGAAGGAACATGAAGATTTAAGAATGTGGGTGGGTGGGTGGACAGACCAGATAAATAGCAAGCTTTCGAATGTCCATTTCTCACACAAAGATGACATTCCTCATCCTCCCCACCCACCCTTACGTATCATCTACAGGTCCATGAAGATAGGGACCCCAGATCTCTTCTCTCTGTGACAGTCTCTCCACTGCTGAACTTTACTAGAACTTTACTACCCCACACCTCCAGAAGGTCTTCAGAACATTTTCATTAAAACTCCTAAACCTACTCCAATCCCATTCCCAGTCATTAAATCCTGCCTTCAAGAGGCATCTCTTGGTCATCTCTTGTGTGCCACCAACGTGGCGGGCTTTAGAGTCAGTGTCTGCCCTCAAGGAGTTCACAGTGGTGGTGGGGACATCACAAACAGGCTGTAGTGTTATTGGGTTCAGAGAAGGGACATCTTGTCATTTGTTACTTACTTGATTTTTGATGCTCCTCATCCCATTTGATCTTAAGCTTCCTAAGAGCAGGGATCTTTCTTTCTCTCTCTCTCTCTCTCTCTCTCTCTCTCTCTCTCTCTCTCTCTCT
>NW_026000242.1:5954311-5992859 GCF_001458135.2 Marmota marmota marmota | reverse complement strand
CTCTCTCTCTCTCTCTCTCTCTCTCTCTCTCTCTCTCTCTCTCTCTCTCTTTCTTTCCTTCCTTCCCTCCTTTCTTCCTTCCTTCCTTCTTTCCTTTAACTAATAGAATCCCAATTGCCCAGACACAAAATAGTCACTCCATAAGTGGTTAATTAAACTCTAGAACTACCACATTACACAAAGATAACCCAACTTCCTTCCCCCGGGTCCTTTTCAGCCTTCAGTTTGCTGGTGTAAGTTAGGGCCTCTGGAGAAGGCTCACTGCATGCCCACGATTTACTTGACCACCAACAGACCTTTTTGCTCTAGCAGAGAAGAGCACTTCTGGATGCAGGTCAGGCAGGAGCAAGGGGGCTGAGGGCAGAATGCAGAGAGTGCTGGGAAGTGCAGGACCAGGAGGAAGGAAGCCAGCCCCTGGCCACCCTCCCCAGCAACCCCTGTTCTGGCCTCTCACAGGGTGACAGTGGTGGACCCCTGATGTACCAGTCTGACCACTGGAAGGTGGTGGGCATTGTGAGCTGGGGACATGGCTGTGGGGGCCCAAGTACCCCAGGAGTGTACACCAAGGTCACAGCCTATCTCGACTGGATCTACAGTGTGTGGAAGGTGAGCACGTTCGTCCCACCCAGGGTGACTTCCCTCTTTCCTCTACCATGAGAGCACCAACCATCCTTAGATTTAAGTGATCCTGACAACCTTTTGCCTCCCACATAATTTCCCTTCCCAACAAGCTGATAGCCTAAGATTCCTTCATTAAGGCTGAAATTCCTGAGGTCAGAGATTCCTGCTAACTGCCAGTGCCTTAGGACATGGAACACATCCACTTTATCAAGCTTTATCACTGTTTCCTAACAGAAGGAGACTATCAGATCCTTTCCAGGGAAAGATTGTGATAAGGAAGAGGGTGGAAAGGTTTCTGAGACTTCCTGGTCCCTAGAGACTATAAAGAGAGCATAGTAGTGCAGAGAGGAAGATAACTCTGCCCCTGTCATCACAATGTCAAGTTTCGACTCCTCTGACTTTCCCTTTGTCGCTCTTTCATTCTAGTCTGAGATGTAAGGCTGCTGTTCCTCTGCAGCGTTCAGAGCTGCTTCTCTCCAGTCCTACCCACTGGGGATCCCCCAGAAGTCCCACACTGGGGCTTGTCTCTCCACCCACGGCCTTGGCATTTGCTAGAGCAGCAAACGGCCTCTGTTCCTGCAAGACCCTCACACCCCAGAGACACCCAGAAGGAAGGCAGCTGCCCTAGCTCAGTCATCCCCAGTGCTTCCAGAATCCCAGGGAGAGATGCAGCCCGCTGAACGGAGCCAGCTATGCACCGAGGTCTCAGAGGCACTGCTAACTCAGGTGGAACTTTCCCCCTCTACTGAATGGAAGAGGGCTCTTCCCAGATAACCAGGCTGGAGAGGAGGAGAAGAGGGTCTGGCCAGCCCTCTCCCTTCTCCACCCATTCCCAAGCCCACCGGAACAAGAAACCAGGTGTAATGTAAATGCACCATCCTACCTTTGGCGTGACTACTGTTACCTACAGGTGTTATTATTGTTACTTCTAAGTGTCGTTGTCATTAAATGATGGTATCTTTGGTACACGTTTGCTGGGCTGCTTGATAAGAATGGAGCTAGGACCATCAGGCATTAATTCTTTGGCCTAGGGATGAAAAGGTCCTGGGGAGACAATTACTTCTCAAAGTAGAGGCACGAGAAACAGAGACATGGAGACCAGATCTGCTAAGTGGGGGCAACAGCGAGCTGCACCTGGGGATGCCAGGGCATCTCCTCCCCACACAGGCTTCTCCCGCTTCCCTCTCTGTCTGCCTGATGTCAGCTGTGGGCTAAGGACACCCTGTGACTTGGGAGAGAGCCAATTTAAGCATTCAAGGGTGACATTCAAGCAGAGCTCCCCAAGTGGCTGGAAAGAGATATTACACCTCTGTGGCCTCATTTCTTCCTCCTACAAGGCCCTCCATGTGGTTCTTTTATTTAAAAAAGAAAGAAATGAAGGAAAAAAGAAAGTGTCACCTGCCAGGCATGAGGCAGTCGCCAAGCTAAGTTCTGGAAACTAAGTATTCATAAGTGCCTGTACTTAAAATGTGGGAGAGTGAAGCCCCGTGGATTTCTCCAGAAGTCTGAAGGCTCATAAAATATACTGGTTAATGTTTTACTAGAGTCTTAGAAGATGACGGAAATCCTCAACAGTCAAAAAACAAATAAACAAAATAAAAATAAACAAAGCCATCAGAACCACGAGCAGAAACTAAAGTGGTGATCTGGGAACGACAAACTTAAGATCTTGGGTTGTCTCAGGGACAAAGACCTCTCTCAAAGCTAGATAAGAACTAAACCCGGACCCACTGCAGAGAAACTGAACCCGGGATTCCCCTATGTAGCAGATATAACAGAAGGGGGCAAATGGGTCTCAGGTGGCGGATCCTCTGAAGGACAATATCCCCAATTTGTAAAGCCTCAGGATTCTCAAAGATCTTCAAATATGAGCTTTCAATTGAAGATCAGAAAGATATTTAAAAAGAAAACACAACATAAGTGGGAATCATTATAAACAGCTAATTTAGAACCCAAGGACCTCAGATGTCAGGATGATCAAACAATTATAATATTAATAGAGTATTCCCATGTGCCAGGCACTGTTCTAAGTGTACTGATGCAGGGGCTGGAGGTGTAGCTCAATGAGGGAGCACTTGCCTAGAATACATGAGGCCCTGGGTTTGATCCCCAGCTCTGCAAAACTAGCATACCCTCACACTAACCTACAATGTAGTATTATTCTTATCCTCGTGTTATGGATAAAAAAGACGAAGACACAGTGAGGTAAAATACCTTGCCTGACGTTACAAACTAGTTAAGTTGATCATAATGTTTTGACTACAAAGTGCATGCTGTAAACCACCATACTATAGGGATTCCAATATGATAACTTGCAGAATGTTTAAATAATTAAATGCTATTTCAACATTTAATTTTTTTAGATTGTGGTAAAATACACATAATCTAAAATTTACCATCTTAACCATTTTTACATGCACAGTTCAATGGACTAAGTACATTTACATTGTGCTACCCTCACCAACATCCATTCACAGAATTGTTTTCACCTTGCAAAACTGAAACTCTATATCCAGTAAGTAGTAACTCCTCACCTCTCCCTCCCCACAGCACCTGACAATCACCATTCTACTTTCTATAAATTTGACTATTCTATGTACCTCTTATAAGTGCAAACATACAGTATTTGTCATTTTGTGCCTGGTTTATTTCACTCAGCAGAATGTCCTAAGGCTCTTCATGATGTAGCAGGTGTCAGAAGTTCTTTTATAAGGTTGAATAATATTCCATTGTTTTAAACACATTTTGTTTATTTGTTCATCTGTCAATGGACATTTGAGTTACTTGTACTGTTTGGCTATTGTGAATAATGCTGTTATGGACGTGAATATGTAAGTATCTCTTCAAAGTCCTGCTTTTGATTCTTTTGGATATATGCCCAGAAGTGGGGATTGTTGGATCATCTGGTAATTCAACTTTTAATTGTTTGAAGAACCACCATTTTGTTTTCCATATAGTTAGCACCATTTCACATTGATTTTTACATACATTAGCATACAAGAGTTCGGATTTCTCTACCTCCTCACCAACACTTGTTTTTTGTTAAAAACATGATATTTCAACGATCAAGAAAAAGGACAGGCAGATTTGAAGAACCAAATAGAGCTCTCAGAAATAAAAACTACAATTATGAGAATGGAAAATTGAATGGATGGGATAAATTGCACTTAAGACACAGATTGAGAGAGAATGAATGAACTGGAAGGTAGATTGCAGAATTTGGTGTTTACAGTAGAAACAGATAAGAGAGCCAGGCGTAGTGGCACATGCCTGTAATCTCAGTGACTTTGGAGGCTGAGACAGAAGGATCTCAAGTTCAAAACCAGCCGCAGCAACTTAGTGAGACCCTAAGTAACTTAGTGAAACCCTGTCTCAAAAATAAAAAAATAAAAAGGGCTGCGGATGTGGCTCAGTGGTTAAGTGCCCCTGGGTCAATCCCCAGGAAGAAAGAAACAAGGAAGGAAGGGAGGGAGGGAAGGAAGGAGAGAGGGAGGAAGGGAAAAGAAGAAAGAAAGAAAGAAAGAAAGAAAGAAAGAAAGAAAGAAAGAAAGAAAGAAAGAAAGAAAGAAAGAAAGAAAGAAAGAAAGAAAGAAAGAAAGAAAGAAAGAAAGAAAGAAAGAAAGAAAGAAAGAAAGAAAGAAAGAAAGAGAAAGAAAGAAAGAAAGAGGAAGGGGAAGGAAGGAAGGGGGAGGAAGGGAGGGAGAGAGGAAGGGAGGCAGGGAGAGAGGGAGGAAGAAAGGGGAAGGGAAGGGAAGGAAGGAAAGGAGGAAGGAAGGAAGAGATAAGAGAATAAAATATGAAAAAAAAGGGTCTAACATATCCAGAGTCCTATCAGGAGAAAAAGAGAGAGGAAGTAGATAATAAAGTAGATACAGTACCCAAAGGCATAACAGCTGAGAATGTTCCGGAACCAATAAGGCATGAACCCACAGATAAAGGTATGTGCTGCCACATACACCCATACAACCAAAGTGGAAAATTAGAATATATCCTTACCCAGGCACATTATAGTGAAACTGTGTATCATCAAAGATGAAAATAACTTGTGCAAAGCAGCCAGAGAAAAAACCCAGACCACTCACAGTATCACAAAGTTATCATAGTTAGACTGACTGTGGACTCTGTAGCAATAAAGAAGCTGGAAGACAGTGGAATGGAATCTTCAACTGCCAAGACATTATAATGGTCAATCAAGGGTTGTGAACCCTACAAGCCTATCTTTCAAGAAGAAGGGCATTTTCAGCCAGGTGCAATGGCATACACTGTAATCCCAGCCAGTCAGGAGGCTGAGGCAGGAGGATTGCAAGTTCAAAGCCAGCCTTAACAACTTAGTGAGACCCTAAGTATCTTAGTGATATCCGGTCTAAAAATTAAAAATAATAAAAAGGACTGCAGATGTATTTCAGTGATTAAGCACCCCTGGGTTCAATCCCCAGTACCAAAAAAAAAAAAAAATTTAAGAATAAAGGCATTTTCACACTGTAGTGGCACACACCTTTAATCCCAGCAACTCAAACTCAAGATACTGAGACAGGAGAATCACAAGTTCCACACCAGACTCAACAACTTAGTCAGACCCTGTCTCAAAATAAAAAATAAAAAGGGCTGGGGATATAGCTCAGGGGTAGAATGTCCCTGGGTCCAATTCCCAGAACCACCACCCCCCCAAAAAAGAAAGAAAGAATAAAGGTATTTTCAGGAAAGCCAACCACCAACCAAACTTCCCTAAAGGAACATCTATAGCACAAACTCTAGGAAGAAGGAAATTGTCCTAAAAGGAAGGACTGAGATGCAAGAAGAAATTGTAAGGCACCTGGTAAAAATGCACATAAATCTGGGCTGGGGTTGTGGCTCAGTGGTAGAGCACTCACCTGGCATGCATGAGGCACTAGGTTCGATCCTCAACACCACATAAATAAATAAAATAAAGGTATTGTGTCCACCTACAACTAAGAAATATTTTTTAAATGCACATAAATCCAAACAAACTTTGTCTACATAAACAGTAACTTTGTTTTTCTGGGTTAATTTTTAAAGGGCTAACTAAAATATGGGATAACAGTGGTATTAATTCAGAAGGGATCATTGTAGTTAAAATAATCTAAAGTTTTCAAATGTTCAAAAAGGGAGATCAAATATTAACTAAAGTTATGTTACACAAAATGTGTATGTATGCTCTAAGCACTCAAAAGGTGGACTACCAGAAGAATGGAAGTAAAATATTTCACTTCCAAAACAACAAAAAGAACTAGATTAAGGAAAAACAAAGAAATCAAGCAATTTCAAAAGAAGGAAGAGGAAGAAGGGAAGAAAGCATAGAAAATCAAATAAATACAATACACAGAGTAGAATGGTTTTTAAAAGCATCAATAATCATAATAAATAGCAAACTTACCAATTAACATACAGAGATAGTCAAATAGGATGAAAATTGCTGTAAGTCTGGATCTTGAAGTTCCCCCAAAGACTCATGGGTTGAAGTGTGGTCCCAGCCTGGAGTGCTACTGGGAGATGCTGGAACCCTGTGGAAGTGGGGCCGAGTGGAAGGAAGTGAGTTCACTGGGGCATGCCCTCCGAGAGGGTATTGAGACCCTGGTTCCTCCTCTCTGTCTCTCTGCTTCTTGGCCACTGCCAGGTGGGCAACTAACTCTGTCATGTGCTCCCACCTTGATGTACTGTCTCAGTACAGACCCAAAAGCAAGGTAGTCAACCAACCATGGACTGAAAACTGCAAGTTTTGAGACAAAATAACTCTTTTTCCTTGTTAAATTGATATGTTGGTTACTTTGCTACAGTAACAGAACACTAGTATAAAAGAAGAAAAGTACCAGTGTAAGGCATCAGTGGCAACTTGAGCAATACCGAGGTGCTCCAGGCAGAGTTGCATCCCTGGCTGTGCCTGGGACCTGCAGTGCCCCAGAGTCAGATGGTCCAGTCCATATACCTAGTAGAGCCCAAAGAGTGATGACATCTGAGGACCAAGCCCAAGAGACAAAAATTCTAAAATTAAAAATAAAAATGGCTGATAAAGAAAATATCAAAATACCTACAGGAAGCAAAAATAATACAACAATGGGAAAAAATTATATTCCTTTAAAGCCTTCTAATGAATTAACCAGTTCAACTGCAGAAATGGACAGATGATTTTCAAGATGGCATTCGGGCCCTGCAGTTATCAATGAAAGATGATCCCCAAGATCAAAATACGACATTAAGCCAGGCATTTCACCTTAAAAACATTAAGAACAATACTAAAAAGAAACCAGTGCCTGCAGAAAAACCAAACCAAGCAGCTAGCATGCCCAAGAAACCTGTGCTTGGATCTTATCATGGCCAAATTGTTCCGTCTACGGTTAATTCATTTAGAAAGCCTCTACAAGTCAAAAATGAGAGTTCTGCAACAACAAAGCAACTTTCAACTACTGTCTCCAAAGCCACAAAGCCTGAATCTGTAAATACCACCAATGTAACCATGAGAAGTAATACAGCCTCCAATACAACCGCTACTACTAAATTTGAAAGTACTAAAATTGTGAACATTAAATCTCGGAACACACAACTTGTGCAATCTCTTATTAGAAGTCACTACGATAACACCCAGGACACCGTGAAACAAGCCATCAGCCAAACCCCTGCCAGTGTTAAAATCCAAAAGGGCCTCAAGAAAAAGAATAATCGCAACCAATCTAGTGTCAAAACCAGTTCTTCTCAGGGCATAAAAAGAAATAGGGTGGGGGCTGAGGTTGTGGCTCAGTGGTAGAACACTTGCCTCACATGCGTGCAACACTGGGTTCCATCCTCAGCACCACATAAATAAACAAAATAAAGATATTGTGTCCATCTACAACTAAAGAAAAAAAAATTTTAAAAAGAAATAGGGTGCTATCAAGAAGTATAGCATCTGGGGTCTGCGGTTGTGGCTCAGTGGTAGACCAATTGCCTAGTGTATGTGAGGCACTAGGTTCGATCCTCAGCACCACATAAAAATAAAATAAAGGTATTGTATTCATTTAAAACCAAAAGAAAAAGGAAAAAAAAAGCATAGCATCTGAAATTGTAGCCAGGCCTCTTTCATCTTCTAATACCAAACTGATAGAAAAGTCAAAAAACATTGACCAAAAAGCAATGGTTGATAGATCAGCTCAGCCCAAAGAAACTGCAGAAGAGAGAAAAACTCATCTGAGTGAGTGGAAAACACAAAGGAAAAGTACTAAAAAAGCCTCTGACCTCAGTAGTTCCCCAGCCCACATCTGAAGGACAAAATGAAAACCAGCTGGCTCCTTTTGGACTTTCATGGCAAAAGAAGATGAACAAAGATTATTTATTGAAAAAGTAAACAAGACCATTTCTGAATGCCTGAACTGTTAATAAGGGATGCCCAAAAGAAGAAATATTGGTTACATAGAATGACCTAATTAAAAAATTCCAGGGCTGGGGTTGTGGCTCAGTGGTAAAGCACTTGCCTAGCATGTGTGAGGCACTGGGTTTGAATCTGAATACCACATAAAAAATAAACAAATAAAATAAAGGCATTGTGTCTAACTACAATTATAAAAAAAATTCCAAATGACAAAAATGTAAAATATTGGATATGTCTTATATGTATTGAACCAATCACAGTCTTGTTGAAAATATTATATCAATCTATGAAAAGGCCATTCTGGCAGGAGCTCAGCCTATTGAAGAGATGTGACATGCCCCGTGGATATTCTAACAATGAAGAGTCAAGAAAAAGTTAATTTGGGAGAACGTATTGAGGTTTATGTGCCGCAGTCCGGCTGGGCAAATAACCTGGAGGTGACAAGCAACTTGAAGGTTGAAGCGGGAATTGCTTTATTGCGGGGAAACTCAGCGGGAACTGAGCGGGAACTCAAGGTAGCGGGCACCCAAGATAACAGGAGCCGCCTTATTGTGGAACCGCAGAGGTATCTATACCTAACTGATTACACACAGCTTGACTCAATTAGCATCACCTAGATACAGCAGTCAGCCAATAAGGAATCCCCATCATCTTAATGGCTCGGTGGGGTTGCCTCACAAACCACTCCTCCTGGCAAACTGCCAGGCACCATCTTGACTTGATTTGTGGTCCCCAACATTTATGCATCCAAAGAACAAATTCAAGAAGTCAACACTGAACACATAGGTATTAATCTAGAGCCAGAAAAACCAGAAATAGAGAATAAACACCATAGAAATGTGATTTTTAAAGATTATGAAAAAGAGCAAGATGACAAAATGGAAGATCCAACCAATAAGGTTAAAACCTCTGATGCAGAAACTATGGCAAGTTGCTTAATTAAATAGAATGTATCTACTACACTATACTTGCAAAGTGTAAAAACGAAGATGCAACTTGATGAATCAAATTCTGCGTTTAAGGAGCTGAAGTTTCTAACACCATGAGACATGCTCAGCGTCTTCTAAAAAACACTTCTAAATTACCAGACATGTTAAAAGACCATTATTGTTGTGTGTCTTCACTGGAACAGTTATCAGAGCTGGGAGTCAAAACTGATGTTTTCTTATGCCCCCCTAATGCAGCACTGTCCCCCATGTCCTCTGAGACTAATGAGGAATGAGGGATTTTATTATTCCTTGGTTTCCTTTGTTTTGTGTGGCTTCCTATTTCCTTTAGGTTTGTATTTGGCTAAGTATCTAAGTATTCATGGCAGTGAGCTTCTTTTCTAACATTCATGTTATAGGAGTTGTCTTTCTGTGCATCAGGAAACTAATCCTGCCTGGTCAATCTCAACAGACTGAGTTTTTCTCTAACATAGGTAAATTTTGTCAGTTTGTTAATTGTGTTCCTTAAATACAAATAGGTTTTGTCATAATGGTAGCTTGTTCACTTTACTAAATATTAAGTACAGTAACGATGCACCATCAGGAAATGAGGTGTTCTAGATAAAAGTACATGTTTTAAAACTTTATGATGTACCTCCCTGCCTTTAAATAGAATACTGACAATATTTTTGCCTTTATTTAATTAGTATGAAAGTATGATTTTGGGACTGGGAATAGAGCTTAGCATGCCTGAGGCCCCTGAATTCAATTTCTAGCACCAAAAAGAAAAAAAAAAGTCCAAATTTGTAATGTGCAGAGCAACTCCCTTCAAATATAATATAATATAACATGTAATATTTAGGTTGCTTTTCCACCAAATGTGTGTTACCCAACTGTAGAATGTTGTGCTATGCTGTGTCCCTTAAACTGCCTGCCTGTGGCTCTTCACTGTTACTTTTCATCAGTGACAGAAAGCCTGCATATGTAGTCTGTTGGCCTCTGTCTTTTCATTGTAGCCAAGGTCATAAAAAAGGATAATTTAACTAAATACTCCATTTCTAAGAGAAGGTACTTTGTATAAGAAAAAAGTGCCAAATGTAGTGAACATTAAACACTTTAAATCTAGTCTGAGTTCCTTTTATAGCTGGATTATGTTAAAATTTTAACTTCCTTAGCTTCATTTTAGAGTTTATAAATTACATTAGGATGGAGTTCAGGAAGGAATGTATATTTAAGAAGTGACATTCCAATGTAGGTAGCATTTCTGAAATAATTAATACTTGCTTTCTTCTCTTAAATCATGTCCCCTGTCTCCACTGGAACATGAAATTCATGAACAGTGACATGATAGTTACACACAGTGAACAGTTTTCTTTGCCCCATGCCTAAACACCACCAATAAACTTGTTTTCTAAGGCCCTGAACTAATACTTAAGTGGCATATATCCTATGCCAGTCTACAGTTTCAAATAAGTGAACTATAAAAGAATAGTGAACTACATGTGTAATATGAGTGTGAAGATCACATACTTGGTCTAATGTTCATGCCTTTTAGAACATTTTGTTTTATTTCTTGTCTTACATTCTACAGAGTAGGATTTTCATTCTTTTTAAACTGTGTACCTGATATGTATATAATAAAAGTATCTGTATAATAAAAAAAGAAAAGAAAAAATAAAATCAGCTGTGCACTATTTGTAAAATATATGCCCCAAACATCAGGTTACAGAACCATTAAAACTAAAAGTATGAAGATAAAAATACAGAAACAAGTACTTATCAAATTTAAGCTGGGGTAGCTTTCTAATTTTTTTAAAATTTTTAAAAATTATTTAAAAATTTAGATAATTTTTTTTTCTAAGAAGTATAGCTAATCCATACAAATGAGAGATAGAAAGCCAATCTTTTCATCTTCTAATGAAATCACTGATTCAGGCAAGAATCATCAATGGATGCTAAAATCCTTTTGTGGAAGGTCAGTGTGTCTGATCCTTGGTTGAAGTCCTATCCCAGAAGGTGGGGTGTTCAGAGGTGGGGTCTGGGGAGGGTGAGTGGCAGGCGGGCTCCACCCTCATGAATGGGTCTGTTTGCCCTTCTACATGTGAGGACTCAGCAAAAGGCCGATAACAATGATTTTTCACTTCATTGCGTGTGACAATGGTATTATAGTTAAATAATAAAAACGTCCTTAATTCTGAAAGATAGACACAGAAGTAATAGGGTAAAAAGATAACAAGTTGTGATTTACTTCAAAATGCACCCAAAAAAATAGTTAAAGGAAAATACCAACAAATGCTAAAGCATTAGATATTTATTATTTTATTATTTATTATTCTATTCTATTTTTCTGTATATTTGACATTTTTCTCAGCAAATAATTTTGGGTTTTTTGTTCTGTTTTGTTCAGGGGCACTCGACCACTGAGCCACATCCCCAGCCCTATTTTGTATTTTATTTAGAGACAGGGTCTCACTGAGTTGCTTAGCACCTCGCTCTTTGCTGAGGCTGGCTTTGAACTCAAGATCCTCCTGCCTCCACCTCCCGAGCCAAGACGCTGGGATCACAGGCCTGTGCCACCACGCCCAGCCTTGCTGTGGTTTTGTTGCTGGGTTTTGTTGTTGTTGTTGTTGTTTTGTTTTTTGCAGCACTGGGGACTGAACCAGGGGCACTGTACCACTGAGCTGCATTCCCAGCCATTTTTCTTTTTTATTTTGAGACAAAGTCTCTCTAAGCTCCCAAGCTGGCCAGGAACTTGTGATCCTCCTTCCCAGGTCACTGGGATTATAGGTGTACACTGGGACATCTGGTGCAAATAGATTTTTTTTTTTTAATTTATGCAAACACAACACAAAATGCCTCAAAAATGTAAAGAACTACAAGGAGAAGTTGATAATCTTTTCTGTGGTTTGGATCTGGTTTGTTGTGCGGGGTGCTTGGTCCCCAGTGTCGCAGTGTTGGAAACTTAGGAGGTGGGCCTAGTAGAAAGGGGTCAGGTCACAGTGGCACCCCTGGGAGGGATCGATGTGGTCTTAAGGGGCCATCCTTAGTTCCTGCAAGAGGGAGTTTTTATGAAAAGAACAAGTCTGGCTCCTGAACGTCTCTGGCTCGCTACCACCCTGTGATCACTCCCTGCTACGCACAGCCAGTTTCCTTTCTGTTTCTCCACCCTGTTGCTGCATAGCCAACCGGTGCGCCCTGGCCAGGACACCAGCAGTGTCATGTTGTGAGGGCCCTCCAGCCACCAGAATCATGAGTTAACAAACCTCTTTGAGAGGATGGGCTTGGGCAGTACAGAAAATCTAACCCAGGGCCTTGTGTACACTAGGCAAGCTCTCTGTCACTGAGCTACACCCTCCTCCAGACCTTTTTATTTTGAGATAGGGTCTAAGTTGCCCAGTCATGCCTTGAACTTGAGATCCTCCAGCCTCCCAAGTAGCTGTAATTACAGGTATACTCCATCACTCCCAGTTTTAAATAAACCCATTTACGTTATAAAATTCTCAGCCTCAGGCATTTTGTTATAGTAACACAAAACAGACTAAGACATCTCCCAACACAGTGGAAGATTTCTGCACACTTCTCTTGAGTATTGACAGGACAAACAAGTAAAATATTAGTATAGAAGATCAAACAATGCTATTAACACACCTGATTAATAAGCCTATGAAGAACCAAGACTCAATTCTTTGCAAATAAACATTCTTAAACACTTTCATACTAGTTCATGAAGGAACTTAACAAATTTCGGAAGTAATATGGGCACCAGATCTGGTTCTGTCTTCTCATCAGTTTCCACGTAGCTTTGCCTTCATCCTCCATCCTCCCACCTCTGGGTTTTAATCACACAGCTCTGGCCCTTCCTATCTCCACAATTCTAAAGCCCTGGTTGTTGTCATCACTTCCTCTCCTAACACCACCATAGTCTCAACCACTCTGGTAGACAGGACAAGGCTTTGGTTTGGTGGCCTTTATCACATACATCATGGTGAACCACAGCCACTCTGCACCCAGAACCAGCTGACCATACCCAGAGAGCTCTAGCTTCCTCGGGGCTTCCTGGAAAGACTGAGTAATAAAACATGTCTATGTAGTAAATGTTGACTAATAGGAGACAGGAAGGAGCCAAAAAATAAATTACTCATCCTTCTTCCCCAGGATGAAACTATTCAGAGAAACCACAGGTCTTCCAGGTGCAGTGGGGCACACCTGTAATCCCAGCAACTCAGGAGGCTAAGGCAGGAGGATTTAGAGTTCAAAGCCAGCCTCAGCAACTTAGCTAGGCCATAAGCAATTTAGTAAGACCCTGTCTCTAAATAAAACATAAAAAGGGTCGGGGATGTGACTCAGTGGTTAAGCACCCCTGAGTTCAATTCCTGGTACCAAAAACAAATAAATAAAATGAGAGAAAGAGAGAGAGAGGAAGAGAGACAGAGAGAGAAAAAGCTTACAGGTCCCCAGGGACAGTCCTTATGCTCCAGCAACCAGGTGTGTTGTGATGGAGCTGAGTTCAGATCAGTAACACATCACCTTGTGCTTGTTTTCTCCCTTGCTTCCCTGAGATTGAATCTTCCTCCAATAAAGTGTGAAGATATAAGTTTAACTTGGAAAACTTCCATGGGGTTTACATCCTAGTTAGAGAAATATTCAATATACAATAAACAAGTAAAAAAAATACATGTCTGGTGCAGATAAGTGTTAAAAAAATAAAGATGAGAAAGTGAGTGTGCAGGCTCAATGGTGTTATTACAGACAGGTGGCTCTGTGGATCAGATTTCCATCACTGTAACAAAACACCTGAAATAATTAACTCATAAAGAGAGAGGGTTTATTTTGCCTCACGGTTTTGGAAGTTTCAGTTCATGAGCTATTGGCCTGTGATGAGGCAGTGCATCATAACCGGAGCACATGGTAAACACAACTGCTCACTTCGCCACCAGGAAGCAAGAGAGTGAGGAGGGGACAGGGGCCCCGTAATCCCTTTCAAGGACATGTCCCCAATGACCTAAGGACCTTGCAGTAAGCCCCATCTCTTAAAATTCCACCACTTTCCAGAAGTACCACCCTGGGACCATGCCTTTAACACATGGGTCATACTATAGCAGTGACCAAAGGAATCTTCTCTAAGGACATGGCCTTTGAGCAGGGACCTGATTGAAATAGGACAGTGAATCCTGTGGTTATATGAGGGAAGGGCATCCTAGTAGAACAACAGCAGGTACAAAGGCCCTGAGACAGGAGGAGGCTGATATTTGGAGGAACAATGAGGGAACAATGAGGCTGAGGTGGAATGAGTCCGCAGGACGGTGTCAGAAAGAGAAGCCATCAAGGAGGTGATGGGCCAGGACAGTAGCACCTTCGGGGCCACTGTGAGCACATTAACCTGGAAGGTTCTGAGCAAAGGAGTGACATCATCGGATCGTAATTATCCTAAGTATGACTTACATGCCATGACATCCTCCCTTTTCAGTGTAGAATTCTGCCAGTTTTGACCCATGAACACGAGTGAGCAGCCACCCCGAGGGTCCATCGCCCCCCAGTCTCCCTTGCCCTTGGTTGCCAACCCTTCTCCCAATGACAGCCCCTGGCAGCCACTATTCTGCTCTCTGTCCCCATGTTTGCTTTTCCCAGAATGTTATATAAATGGAACCATAGAGTAGATAGCTTTTTTTAAAACTCTATTTTTAGAGCAGTTTTGGGTCTAGAGCAAAATGGAACAGAAGGCACAGTGAGTCCCCAAACCCCCTGCACACAGGCCTAGCCCCCCTCTATCAGCACCACCACAGTGGCGTCCTGGTCACAGCTGGTGACGAGGCACCTTTTGGAGTCTGAATCCTTTCCCCGAGCATCATGCACCTGGGGTTAGTCCATGTGGGTTCATGGAACTTTTTGTCACTGAGGAGCACTCCATCGGGTGGATGTACGACAGTGTGTTTATCTACTACTCTGGCTCACGTGCTGCAAAATTAGTCCCCGGTGTGGCAGTGTGGGGATGTATGGGACCTTTAAGATGCTGGGCCGAGGGGGAGGCAATTACGCCAGGAGGGCACCATCCTCACGAACAAACGGGTAATGCTATCTCAAGGGAGGTCCTGATTAGTACCTTGAGAGTCAGTTGCTATAAGCAAGGCTGACACCTCCCCTGGGTCTCTCTTGCATACAGGCTGCTTCTCTCTTCTGCACACACTCTGGCCACTATGATGCCATCCACCAAAAAGCCTTTATCAGCAGATGCCAGTGCCAAGCTCTTGGACCTCCAGAACTGTGAGCTAAATAAACCTTTTTTTCCTGCAAAAAAAATACTTAGCCTCAGATATTTTGTTACAGCAACACAAAATAGTCTAATACATCCGCTTACCAAAGAACATTCAGACTGTGTCTTGGTTTTGACAAAATAAAACCTCTATCAACATCTCTGTACAGGTTTTTGCATAACATAAATTTTCATGAATTTTTTCTGACAAGGATGGAATAAGAGAAAATGGATTTACTTTTCCCATCTAAAACACTGCAGAAAAACATGAAATGGTTTTCAGACATAGAACCTAAGGCAGCACAGGCCAATGATCCTTGAAAGAGGAGAAGAAAGTAAAGGAAGCTCTACAATCACTACAGTGAAGGGAGGGGATTCCAGGGTGCTGGGGGCAGCCCCTCAACTTCTCTGAAACAAAGAGATGGAGTGAGGAGACCAGGATGCCTAAGTGGACAGAGATCCCCCAGCAAAGCACTAAAGAAGAGAGAGCTTCACACAGAGAGAGCTCCCACGGGCCACAAGGGGTCCCCTTAAGACTTTGGCTACTGACTGAGACGTGTGTGAGGCTGAGGAAGGAACCGCAGGAGAGGATTAGAAGGAGCAGCACCTGGACCAAGTTCATTCATGTCGCCAACAACGAAAATAGCAAAACTTCATACTCCATAGGAGTTGAGGAAGAGTATTCAAAGGATATTGCCTCAAACATGGAGGAAGCTCAGCCCCACATAAAGGCCATCCTGTGTGAGCTCCAGGGATTGTTCTCTTGACTCCTTTCTGGGGTCCTTTCCTCAGCTGAAGGCCTGATAGCGACCCTCTGCAGATCTCTGCCGTCACCTCCCCCAGGTTCTCAGCACCTCTCGCAACTCAGAGAGAATACTCGGCTTATCCTGGATCCTCCACCCCCACTGACACCTAGAAAGTGCGCCCAGGAGCAATAGTAAGGCTGACTTCATCTGTTCTCCTCTCAGGAATCACGGTTCTCTCCTTTGCCCATTGTCCAATGTCCTAAAACCATTGTATCATATCTTTTCCCAATTTTTTAGTTGTTTAAGGTGCAAAGGTACACGGTCCCCTATGACTCTATTTTGGCCAGAAGCAGAGATGACATCATCTCATTCTGTTTCAAAATGACCCCTCTGGAAACTAGACTAAGGATAGCCGAGGCCAAAGGCAGGGACCAGTGGGAACTACTGCAGTGGCCCAGATGAGAGCCAATGGTTCCCAGCCAGGACGGCAGGCTGGTGAAGAAGAGGGTAGTTGAGTTCTTAATATTTTGAACATAGAGCTGATGAAATTTGCTCATGAAAAGGTGTGAAAGAAAATAGGAGTCATGGTAAACTCTAAAGGTGGAGCCTGAATGGCTGGATGAATGGGGAATACTGGAAAGGAGCAGATTTGGGCTCAGAATGAGGTGAGCTCATGAGTTTAGTTTTAGTTGACAAAATCATGTCTGCCAAGACATCACAAACCACTCCCCTCCCAGATCTGCCCCACTCAGCCGGCAGCCCCTCCCTACCAGAAACTAGAGGGTATCAGCTCTGGGTGCCCCATCTGGGCCGGCTTCTCCTCCCATTGACTTGCCTTCAGAGGGGCCCTGCCTTCAGCGGATACTTTCCAAGAGCTTGTGGAACTGTCACCTGGCTCAGACACTCCTTATATAGATGGCCAGGACCGCCACAACCTGCACAGTCATTAATCAGAAACTGGCAAGGGGCGATGGGGGATAAGAAAAGACAAACAGACACACATAGAGAGAAAGCTGAGACCAGGTGGGATATTACACCAGATAGCAACGCAATGATCCAGAGGCAACTCGGCACATTTATTATATAGGTTTTATCATCAAAAGGTTATTTGTGGGGCTGGGGTTGTAGCTCAGTGGTAGAGCGCTTGCTTGGCACATGTGAGGCACTGGGTTCACTCCTCAGAACCACATAAAAATAAATAAATATAGGCATTTTATCTATCTACAATTTTAAAATCTTACGGGGAAAAAGGGTTATTTATGGGAAAGTTTCTGCAAAGCAGGCCAGCTTGAAGATCACAGCCCTGCAAGATGTTGTGGTTATCTTGCTATACTCAGAATCCTCTATCCCTGGGATCTAGTGTCCGAGTTTCAAGGTTAAAACTGATAACTCTGAGCTTTTGCACAGAGTGACCAGGGCTGGTGTTGCCATAGCAACTGGGCAATGTTAACTTGTACTTTTGCACAAGGAGATCCCAGAGCAAGCACACCACCACCACGAAGCAATCAGACACCTGGATCCATATCACCATTTTCCACACAGGACTATATACTTTTCAAAGTATTTCACACCTGTTATTTCACTTGACCCCAAGAGCACCATGCAGTAGATGTAACTGTCTCCCATTTTACAAGTTAGGGAACTGAAGCTCAGAGAGGTGAGCTGGTTTGCTCAAGGACATTTCACTGGTAAATGAACCCAGAGTCCTGGGAGTCTAAGTTCAAGATTTCTCTTTTCCATATCTGCTTTCAGGCAGTGCAAGAGGCCCCACATCTCACCTGTTAACCCTCTCCATGCCTTTGTCTCCATGCCCTTGCTAAGCAATGAGCTGTGAGAGAGCATCCTGCTGCTGCCACCTGTGCTTTAGTGTCACAGTGAGTGTAGGTACTGATGGAAGCCAGAGAAGGGGCTGCCCATGCCCCTGGGAAGTGGAGCATCCTGTCCTGAATCAGAAGGATCTTCAATTTTCTGGCTTGAACCTTAAGTCTACCCGACAAATGACTTGATAATGTAGCCAGACACTACAACACAGGACTCTCAATCTCTTGGCCTCCCCCTCTTCAAAGTTACCTGCATTCCTTTTCCCCTGGACCTCCTTTCCTCCATCTCCATAGCAGAGGTGTGACCTCACCTGTCTGTCTAAGGCCAGACACTCCACCTGACTTCTGGGCTCCGCCTCCTGGGGTCCACCCAGAGACCCTTCCCTCCCTCTCAGCTACCCCAGCTTTCCCTCCCCCCTGTCTCTTCCCGATCATATTTAACCTGGGTGAATTTCTTCTTCTTTAAAGCAATACCATCCACCCTACTTCCTACCTGGACCAAAGCCCTTCACAGCCCAGATACTTGAAGTTGCAACCTTATCACTGGTGCCATTTCCCCTCCCCCACCAACTCCCAGCACTGGGATCAAGCTTCTGCCACCTTCCTGACCTGGCCAACCCAAGCCACTTTGCTGGCTTGCTGGGGTCACCATTGACCATAGTCATGTCTGATCTGATTCTTAACCATGTTCTTAATGCCCCTGTATACCTTGGTCTCAAAACATCACTCTGCCTTGGGCTTGGGCTCTTCCTCAGCAGCCCATTTCTGGCCTCCTCTTCCTCCAACACAAGGAATGGCAGAGCCCAGGATTCTCCCCACCCACAATCAGATGAGCCCACCTGCCCCAGGCCCTGAGCAGATCATTCCTCCTAACACCCAGACTTCTTACTGGCAGCTGCCACCGTTTGGGAGCAGACACGGTGTAACGTTGCCTATTTTTTTGTTGTTGTTTTTGTTTTGTTTGTTTTGTTGTTGTTTGTTTGTTTGTTTGTTTTTTGTTTGGTACCCACATTTGTACAGATGCCCCAGCTGCTGGAAAGCTAAAAGTGGGGAGTTAACTTGACCCAGTTGCACTCCCTGGGGGTCAATTTGACCCAGTCTGGGGTTACTGAATGCAGGGAATTGGCCAAAGACAGGAATGGGAGGGAAAACTGGGCCCAAAGGTCTTTCAAAGAAACCCTTTCGATCCCTTAGAAGCAAAGGTTCAGGCTCCTGGAGGTTAGCAAAGCCCATGTCTCTCTCATGGAGCATCAGAGGGAGAACAGGCCTGGAGGAGAGGTGAGGAGGCTACCAGTGCAGTAGGTGGGGATAGTTTCCAGCTTTTCCACAAAGGCCTGCCTGAAAGGTCCCCTAATCACTTAGGTACTAACTTCCATCTTTACTTTCAGGTTTGTAGACCCCTAACATCCATCTGATCTGGGTGATCACTACCAGCTCAAACCAAAAACATTGAAGTTATATATACTTTTTTAAAAATTTTTTTTATGTTTTATTTTTTAGTTGTAGTTGGACACAATACATTTATTTATTTATTTATTTATTTATTTATTTATTTATTTATAGTTGTACTCTCTGCCTTTACTTTTATTTATTTATTTTTGTCTTTATACATGTATTTCATGGGAGTTTTTTTTTTTTTTTTTGCATTGCAATTCTTATTACACATATACCACAATTTTTCATACCTCTGTTTGTACATAAAGTATGTTGACACCAATTCGTATCTTCATAATGTACTTTGGATAATGATGTCCATCACATTCCACCATCCTTGCCAATCCCCTGCCCGGTCCCTTGCCCTCCCACCCCTCTGCCCTATCTAGAGTTCGTCTATTCATCCCATGCTCCCCCTCCCTACCCCACTATGAGTCAGCCTCCTTATATCAGAGAAAACATTCTTTTGGGGGGATTGGCTGACTTCACTTTGCATTATCTTCTCCAACGCCATCCATTTACCTGCAAATGCCAGGATTTTATCCTCTTTTATTGCTGAGTAAAATTCCATTGTGTATATGCCACATTTTTTTATCCATTCATCCACTAAAGGGCATCTAGGTTGGCTCCCACAGTTTAGCTATTGTGAATTGTGCTGCTATAAACATGATGTGGCTGTGTCCCAGGGCCTACAATGTGCTAGGCGAGCATTCTACCACTGAGCCACAACCCCAGCGCCCCTTTATTTTTATATGGTGCTGAGAATTGAACCCAGGGCCTTGCAACATGCTAGGCGAGCGCTCTACCCCTGAGCCACAGCCCCAGCCCTGAAGTTACATGTGCTTTAATCCGGGTTGAGTCTACATGGAGCTGGCAAGGGGCTTAATAAACAGAGTGACCCCATGTCCAGGTTTGCTCAGGCCATTCCCAGTTCCTAATTTGGTTCAGAGACATTGGGTCACCTGTCTGCTGTGACTACTGGATGACACAGTGGTAATAGGGGTGTGACCAGACCCTGGGACTGATCCTTACAGGAGTAACTTCACGTTCAATGCACAGCATCACAAGAGTGTTGTGAATTCAGGCTCAGCCCGGGAACCCTCAATATCAAACAGGTATATTGCTGATAAGTAGGTGATAGGAGGTCCCAGGCAACAAGGAGCTCCTGCAGACAGGTGAGTGGCAGCACAGGAAATCCTGGTGATAAGCCCATGTGGGGGGTGGGGTGGGGCTCAGAGCACCGTTACTCCAGCTGAGAGTTGGAGAAGGCAGCTTTGTCAATGACAGTGGCTGAAATCAAGGACCTCAGCTGCCGCAGTCTGGCTGGGCACAAAATCAGGAGCCACCACACAGCTTGTAGATTCAAACAGCAACTCTTTATTCCCGAACTCACACCAGCTGTCTACAATCACGTTCTGGGGAAATCCACGTTCTCTGCCCAAATCCACTCCCACTGGGCTTTTGTCTCCCAAAAAAATACTGTCTGAATCCCGTGAGAACTCAAGGGGAACTCAGGCAGCAGGATACGCCCTATTCCCAGCAGGAATAATCTTAAACCTGGAACCACCCTAAACCCGGATAGTCCTAAACCGGGAACACCCTAAACCCGGATCCGCCTTGGTCCTTGAGCAAGGTCACCTACATGCAATGTCACTGCAAAATGTCCTATTTCCACGAGTCCTTCCACTAAGCAACATGGGGTACTCTGGCAAGGAAATTGTCATACCTACTTGGCTAATGGCTCCCAGCACTCAGCACCTTCTGCCTTCCTAGGTTCCTTGACATAAGAAGAGTCTTTTAATGAGAAGTTTTGAGAATATAGCATATGGAAAACCCTTTGAAATGCATTGTGAGGTGAATCCATTGAAAAGAGGGTTCAGGTATAGTGAGAAGAATGTAAACAACACTCACAGTTTCATTGGCCATGATTTCAGTTACCAATGTCAACGGCAGTCTGAAAATACTAATATCTGGGCCAAACACAATGGTGCATGCTTGTGATTGCAGCAACTCTGGAGGCCGAGACAGGAGGATTGCAAGCTCAAAGCCAGCCTCAGCAATTTAGAGAGACCCTATCTCAAAGTTCAAAAAAAGTAAAAAGCACTGGGAATGCAGCTCAGTTTTCAAGACTTCAGAGTTCAATCTACAGTGCCAAAACAAAACAAAACTAATATTTGTCTTGGTTCTTTCAAGAGAATCACATTTATATAACATTTATTACAGTATCATTATAATTGTTCATTTTATTATTGTGTTTGTTAATCTCTTATTAGTACACTAAACTTTACCATAGGTGTATATGTGTGTATAGCAAAAAATGCAGCATATATAAAATTCTGTACTACCTGCAATTCCAGGCATCCACTGGAGATCTTGGAACACAACCATTGCATATAAGGGAGCTTACTGCACCCCTAGCTCCTTCCCAGTCTGGACTTACGCCCAGCAGCTAGAAATTCCTTTCTGAAGGCAGGTGTTCATTTGCAGCAGATTCTACCTGGAGGCAAATGCTAAACTTGGTGAGGGGAGAGGAGCCTGGGAAAGAGGATGTTGTGGCATTTGGTGGTAGTAGATGCATCAGCACACAGGGAGGGCCCTGGCATCAAGTCCAATATGAGAAGGACAACTTTCCAGCTTCTGCAGAGAAAGTACCAGAACTAAAACAACCTGAATGTCTGTGAATACGCCAGAAACCCTAGGCCTTTTACATGTGTTATCTCACCTAGACAGGTAATGTTTTAGACATAAGCAGACTGAGGCTCGGAGAAGGTGATCTTCCTAATTACAGCTGGCAAGAAATAAAACAGGCCAGGTGTGGTGGCACACCCCTGTAATCCCGGTGGCTCAGGAGGCTGAGGCAGGAGGATCGTGAGTTCAAAGCCAGCCTCAGCAACTAAGCAAGGCTCTAAGCAACTCAGAGAGAGCCTGTCTCTAAATAAAATATTTTAAAAAGGGCTGGGGATGTGGCTCAGTGGTTAAGAGCCCCTGGGTTGAATCCCCAGTACAAAAAAAAGAAAAAGAAAAAAGAAAGAAAACAGGAACCCAATTCTTAATTAGTCAAAAATGGAAACTCCAAACCCCAAGTATTAAATATAATTTTTATTTCATCCAAGGCAAAGCTAAATATAATTCTATAATGCAAAACATGTTGTAGAGGCAAGACAGTCTGATCACGTCCATTCTGTGCTTGAACACGAGTCAGTGCAGGGTGTGTGCACATCTGTGCCTCCCAGAGGCACCCTTGGACCCTGGGGCTCCTAAGGCCCGCCACTGCATCGTTTGATCTATAAAGTTATATAGGAAATTGACTATGGGTATTGTCATCCAAGCCAGAGGAATAAACCATGCATAAGATAGTCGAAAGCACTGCATATCAGGTGAGAGGTGGGAGGGTAGGGACTCCAACCTGGGACAAAGTAAAGTGCAGCAAGCCATAGGATTTTCCCCAGAAGTCCCCACTCTTGGCACTCCCTCCCCCCAGCCCTCTGATGGCAGCTGTAACAGAGATGGAGTCACAGAGAGATGAGATCCAGGAGCATGGCTGGCCTTTCCCTCCATGTCTTATTCTTTCTCAACCTCCAGCTCTGGCCAGGAAAATGGCTCCTGAAATCTTCAGTGTCTCCCCCATCACGCACCACCCCTTTCATGCACAGCTGCCCCCTTTAAAGGTCCCACTTTCGCACCTGCATTGCCTGCACAGGCAGGTTTGCATGAGTGTGCATCACTACACACGAGTACCCCCACACCCCGCACCGTCTCAGGAGCACACCCTCAAAGCCCGGGCTCCATAAGAGCTGGCCAGCCAGATGTGTGCAAAGCTGTACCTCATCAGCCCCTCTCCCAGGCGTCTCTAGCATCACAAGTTCATTCTGACTGCCTTCTGTTTAATCCTGACATGTGGGAAACCCAAGGCATCCACTGCACACATCCTAATCTGAGGTCAAGGATGAGGAGTTCTGAACTTTGTCTTTGGTCTCACGGACATCACTGGCAGTGCCCAGGGTCCTCAAGAGCAACTTTGCAAACGGATCTCTCGAGCCCACAAGCCCTGGGAACACCCTCACCAGCCCTGACCCACCATTGGAGACCTGCATGTAGCTAGGATCTACTTGTGCCCATAGGCACCCTATTGCAAATCCATTCAGATGCTTCTCGAGGGGCATAATGCTGTGATTGAAACCGGACATTCTTTGATGTGGAGACTAAGTTAAATACTCTCAGACCCCACTCACTAAAACCAGTAGTGACCCAGGCATTGGGATAGCGAGAAATATGCCCCTTACAGTCCCAATCATCTCTATTGGAAACCACCAAACAAGAGCCATGGACAAGAAGCTTCAGGCCTCAGTCAGAGTCAAGGTTTCTAACATTACAAAGACTAGAGAATTCCAAAGGGGAGGAGTGGAAAGAGTGTGTGTGTGTGTGTGTGTGTTGTAGGGATGGGACACAAAGATGAGGACATGACAGACTTGGAACAATCCCTCCAATTATAAAACTGCTTCCCAAATCCCTTTCCAAGCTAAAAAGATTTTTAAAACAAAACTTGCCAAGTCCCACGACAGTCCTGTGAGGTAGGTAAGTAGTATTACACCCACTGGATAGATGGAAAAGCTGAGCCCAGAGAAGCTGCGAGGCCTGCCTGTAAGTCTGCAGAAGACCCAGAAGAGGGGAGAGGAGGTTGCCCTAACTCTTCCACTGCTCTATGCCCGAGGTTCCTCCCAAGAAAGCAAGAGGCACCCCAGACACTCTCTTCAAATGTTGACACTGGGAAGGGAGAAGAAAGCAGTGGTTTTTGCATGAAGGCAGCTGGAAGAAATTTTCTAAGTGTCTGGGGGCTCTGACCTATCTATCCCCAAAGCCAAGAAATCTGACCCCCAGTCCTTGAAGAAGGAAAGGAGGGGAGGGGGCAGTTCAGAGTGGGGATCTGCAAACCCATCAGGTTGGGCAAGGGACACTAGCCCCAGCCATGGGCATCCTGCAGGTACTGCTGCTCCTCAAATTCCTCCCAAGTTCCATCCTCAGGGACGCTGGTGATTGCCTCTGGGCAGGAGAGTCCTGAGGCCACCCCCATGTCCTCTGGAAAACGAGGTCTACTTCTCTCCACCCCTCCTATGGGCCCAGAAGCAGAGTGTCAGCCCAAAAGGGAGAGAGGGGCTGGGACCCCACACAATCATGAGGCCCCATCATGACATCTTGCCATCAGGGTCCTGGATGGGAGCATCTGGCAGGTGTCTCCAAGACTCAGTCACTGATATCAATGACACAACTCCAGCTTCATGGCCTCCTCATTGATACTGGGAAGGAGAGGGTGGGGACCACACCAGAATGCACAGTTCAGGGGAGGGCATAGGAGCTGGGACTCCAGGAGCTAAGGCACAGTCTAGCCCACCCTCAAGGGGTACGCAAACCCAGTTCTACCAAAAGCAGAGGAAAAGTGTGGGTGCCCTCTCCCTGCTCCTCCCCAGCACCAGGGTGGGACTGGGGTGGCCCAGCTGAGCAAAAAGCACCTGGAAAACTCCAGGGCTCTCTCATCCAAAGAAGAGAATCCCTGAGGCAAGGCAAACCAAAGGCTGGGGATGAGCAATCCTGGGGACGGGGGACAAAGGTGTGATGGGGGGCCAGGAAGAGCAAGCCAATGAGATGGAGGTTCAAGGGGACAACTCCCTCAAGCAAGATGACATCACCTGCTGTTTCAGGGGAAGGGTTGGAGCAGGGAGGAGCTGGAGTCAGGAGTGCTCAGGGTGGCCATGGTCCTGCCATGCCAAGGACAAGGGCTGCCAGCATTGTGGGGCTGGAGTGGGCGTTGCAATGGCCGAGAGGCCTAGGACATTGGCTTGCCCACCTCTGCAGCCCAATTCCCCCCGGAAAATGCTAGAAAAAATGTAGGTTAGCACTCTAGTGCTCCAGAAAGGCTGGAGGGGCCTCTCCATGACAACACAGAGAGCAGAGGGACAGGCTAGGTGGGCTGGGACCCCTCAAGACCAAGATGGCCAACTCTCACTCAGAGGACTTAGAAACTCAGAGCTAGGGACAGGACAGGGAGCAGGACAAGGCAGACAGGCACTCCAGGGTGGGGGGAGGGGAGCTCCCCATTTCAGGGTCTGTGAGAGACCAGTTATCCCACCAAATCAAGTTTGCCTCATATTGTGGCCACCCCCTCCAGCAGCACCCCCACCCCAAGGCCTTCTCCAGAGTCCTTTAGCCCCCTCCCACCCAAAAGGGTTTATTCCCCACACAAGGCTCCAAGGTCCAGTTTTTGGGGCAGGCTCACTGATCCCCCAAGTCCCTCTTGAGGAGAAATCAGAAGGAAAATCAAGGTCCTGCTCACTCAGTGGGGGGAGCCAGAAAGAGCCCCCATCTTCCCAGGTGTCGGGGGACCAGCCCCGCCTTTCCCTTTCCTGAACTTTTCACAGGCCCCCTTCCCTGGCCAGTCCTTGTCCCTGGGAAGCCCTGGCTGGGGAGGGTGTGGGGCAGGCTGGGCAGGACACTGGTTTCTCCCTGCCCGGGAGGACTACAGTTTGAGCCAAGCAGCAGATGTCTCAGGCACGTGGGTTCTACAGACGGACGGGCTCAAGCATCAGTGTCAGGATCAGAAAGCCAGGCCCCCTGCAGCTGCTTGGCCTGAAGCAGGGCCTCAGACTTTTGTGGGTGGTTTCTCTTCTGCCTTGGAGCCAGGCAACCCGTTCTCCGTGTTGTCATTCCCAGAGGAACTCACAAGACACTCCTTCCTGGGGAGGGAGAGAGAGGTGCACAGGTGAGCAGAACAGGGGATGAACTGGGGAGGGAGCCACGGTCTCTGACCTTCTAAGAGCTAAGGAAACCAGAGGCCAAGTCACCTGCCTCTCGATGCCTTGATTTCCTCTTCTATAAAATAGATGGAACCCTGACACCTTCTTCATGAGATGCTGAAAAGGGGAAATGGACTCAACAAGGCCTCGCCACCACCTCCTTGTCTCAACATGGCCACAAGGGTCATGAGGGTCAGGTTCAGGCTGTACCACCCCAGGGGGAGGGTCCAGGCCAGCAAGGAATATTCTGAGGACGTAGACCTCTTTCCCTCAGTCCCACCAGGCCCTTCTCCCTGAGCTCTGTGAACAAAGGCAGGGGCATAGCAGCCGTGGGTGTGGCCTCAAGGATGGCAGGTCGGGCAGAGGGTGGTGGGACAGGATAGAAGGCAGAGAAAGGAGACGTGGTCAGCTAGGAAGACACCTCGAGGGCCGGACCCTCACCCCTGGCCGCCCTGAGCTGGACGGGTTCTGATATCAGTTTACCCCTTGTCCACAGCAGAGTCCTGGAGGATGGAAAGAACTCATGCAAAGTTTCTCCTGGACTTTTACTGTAATGTCCCTTTCCTTGCTGTTCAAGGGACCCTCTCAGGCTTCCCTGAGGCCTATACTCAGAGCCTCCAGCCTCTCCCACCCAGTCCCTCTGTCCCATGGCCAGACCCTTTGATCTTGAGGAGTGGGGCTTGGGGGCCTGTAAGCCCTCACCAGTTCTCCAGTGGCGTCAGAGGGAAGCCACTTGCAGCTGGGCTCCCAGGCCCCCAAGATCTGACCTCAATCCCTTCACAGACTCTTCTCCTTTCCTTTACCCAAAACCCCACTATGACAGAAAAGGCCTTGCTCCCCAGACACGCGCCTACTGCCCGGCTCTGCCTTTGCTCTCAATGCTTCCTCCACCTGGGCCACCTTCCCCTCACTGTCCCAGGGATGAAATTATACCAACAACAATACCCAAATATCACCCTCTTCCAAACTCTGCAACAACACCTTATCACACCTATTTTTGCTGGGATCCATCCCCTCTGTGCCTGGTATTACATTTACTTGTGCATGCGTCTTGTCTCTTTCACCAAAGGACAGAATCGTTCCTTCCAGAATGTCTTACAGCACCTGGCACAGTGCCTTGCACACGGGACCTCAAAAATAGCCACCAAGTGAAAGAATGAATGAATCAACTCTAGAGATACTCAATGAGCAAGAAGGACATGGTGGCAACAATTTTAGGGTTGAGGCCAAATGTGTCAGAGTTCAAATCTCTTTCACTTACTAGCTGTGTGGCCTTAGTCATGTCACTTAACTACTCTGAACCTCACTTTTGTTCATCTATAAAAAAAAAAGTGATAGGTACTCTGTAAAATACCTGGTGGAGCACTTAAAGTGTGGTAGACATTTGATGAATGATAGAATGAATTATAATCTGTAGCAATCTCCTGGTGTACCAGTGTCCTAGCAAGAAAACACTTAGCATGTATTTATGTACATAACGATCCAGTGTGTTCCATTAATACAGACTGGGAGGATGGGGAAGAGCCCCGAGAGGGGGATGAGAGTTGCAGGGATAGCAAAGGTGGTGGTGGGACTCGGAAGGGAGGGTGGAATGAAGAGACGGAAGGAAGGCTGCGGCTACCAGGGGCAGATGAAGGCGAAATCAAAGGAGCAGGAGATGGGAGGGGGGTGAGTTGGGGGCCCAGAGCCTGCCAGGGAGGTCAACTCACTTTTTCTCCCGGGTCTTCTTGAGGACAAAAGTGATGAACTTCTTTAGCAGCAAGATGAAGATGAGGAGTCCAATGACTCCACCCACCACGGCCAGGATGATGAGTGTCACTGTGTTGTCCACTTCTTCCACTGTGTGGCCAGAGCAGAGAGGGGAGGGCGGGGAGGGGGAGGAGGAGTCACCTGGAGCCAGCACCATGGAGGGCCAGGGCCAGCACCACCCACCACAGGCCACCGACCCTCTCCAGGCCTACAGCAGGACAGAGGAGAAGCTGGAACATCCATCCGACTAAGGAACAATAGGACCCTGTCCCCTCACCCTCCTCATGCACACCCTCCCCAAAACTCACACACACGTTTGGGATGAATCCGAATTTGAGGTTTGAGCCACAACTTGACCCCCAAATTGTCATGTGAGAATTTCCTTGCCTCTTTCTAGGCAAAGACAACCTCACGGTGTCCTCTCTTGCCTCCTTCAGACTTTGGCCAGCGAGGCCTTTCTCGGCCACCCTGCAAACCCCCCACCCGCCCTGCTGCTTTATCTTTCTCTGCAGCACCAACACCACGGATCTCTCTTTTTAAGTCACTCCTCCGCTGGCAGGAGGGGAAGGGAATTTCCCAAGGAGCAGGAACGTGCCCATCTTCTCCCGCTGGGCCTTGAGCATCTAGAACATCATCCGCCACATGGAGGGTGCTCAGTACACACCTGTGAGTGGATGAATGACTCAAAAGGGAGACCTTAAGGGACTTTGTGAGGAGCAAAGAAGAGAAGGTAAGTGAGAGCTCTCACTCAATGCCTGGCACCCAGAAAGCCCCCATAAATGTTGGTCCCCTTCTCCTCTTCTCTCTCCAAAAAGGCTGAGCACAAAGCAGAGTGACAGAAACCCAGACAGAGAGGAAGAGGTGACACTATACCAGACCTCACTCAGATGACTCCAGGCTCCGAAAAGGCTCCCCAGATCGCCTCTGGCTGTGTCCTTGGTACTGCCAATATTGAACCCATGGTGTCCCCCCTCTCCAGGCACTCCATGTTCTCCAGGACAGCAGGGGACCCCCAGGGACACACAAAAGGCAGTAGAATTGGAGCCCTGGAGTAGCTGCCCTTCCCCTGTGCTCAGCTCCTGAGGCTCCCTAGTTTTGCAGGCTCTTCCGCAGGGTGAGGCCCAGCCTCGCTTCTCCCCTGCTGCTTATCACTCCCTGTTTCTCTAAACACCTCCAGCCTTAGGGTCCTGTGACCACCTGGCTCCTTATCACATCCATCCTTACTGTCTAATTGGTCCACCCACCATCAGACTGCAATTCCCTACTAGGAGATAAGCTCCCAGAGGGCAGGGACCATGTCTTCCGTCTCCATTATAGGTGCTGCCATGGATGTATATAAGTCATCTGCCACATTCCAGTTATTCATTTTCTTGTCCTCTGACCTACCCCGAACTGTACATGCCTCAAGTATACTGTGTATCATCCATAACATGTTTTAATACAATACCTGACATTCAACCAATATTTGCTAACAGAATACACAATAGTAACAGTCATCAGCATTTACACAGAGAGCTTATTCCTAGATAGTTCCTCCAGCCATCACAACAACCCTAGCAGAATGCAGCCATATTCCCATTTTACAGACCAGAAAAACAAGGTTCAAAGAGGCTAAGTGATTTCACAAGCCACTCAGTAGCAGAAGTGTTTACACTCCCGGTTGTAACTCAGATACAATTCCAGTAACTTTTTTTTTTTCCCCCTGTACTGGGGATTGAATCCAGGGTCACTTTACCGCTTAGCTACATCCCCAGTTTTTTCTATTTTTTATTTGAGACAGGGTCTCATTGGGTTTCTGAGGGTCTCAATAAGCTAGTGAAACTGACCTACAACTTCCAATGCTCTTGCCTCAGCCCCCCAAGTCCCTGTGCACCACCACACCAGGCGGCTCCAGTAACTCCTGAAAGTGTAAGGTCACAGAAAGCACCAGTGCAGGCCACCGTGCCATTTCACTGTACCACTGAGATACCCCCAGCCCTTCCCACTCCACTGCCCTCATCCCAACCCCACTACATACATTTATCAACAACTTGGAGGAAGATGGTGGCCTGGTGCTGCAGGTCATTCTCCTTGGGGTTTTTCACATGACAGGTATATTTGCCCGTGTCGCTGAACTCCAGGCTCCTCAGCAGAATGGAAATGTTGTTCATCTTCTCCTTAGTGGTGCCCTCCAGAGTGATGCGGTCATCACCTTTCAACTTCACCCTAGGGTCTGACTTCTCATTCTTCACAGTTCCATCTATGAGCTGGGTCACAAAAAAATTCAGAGTGATCAAGGGTCATGACATCACTCCAGCCCCATCCTTGGGGGCCTTCCCTGTCCAGGTCCAGAAAGAGCCTCCCATGAGAGGTGTTTCACCTTCCCAATTTCCTCTGCCAGAGTCAACAGCTCTGCCTGTCAAACCTGAATTCTGCCTGTTTCGGGCCAAACCCAGTTCCTTGTATTAAGGTCTCCTTGGAATGCAGCACATTCTTACTGCTCTCTTCATAAAAGCTTTTACGTAATGACTCTGCAGATACCGCATGCATTTCCCTCTGCACTTCCCACCCTGTCTTTCTGACACTGAGTCCCTTGCTTCACTTAATTCTGCTCCTCCATCAAGACCCAAGTCAAGGCCACAGCTCTGTTCTTCAGCACCCTCTGAGGTCAGTGTTTAATTCCATCCAGAGGAAGACATGTCACTTCCCTGGGTCAGCCTGAGGCCAGGTCCCCTGCCAGGCTGCACCGAACTCAGCCGGCTGATTCACCCCTCACCCCACACCATTACTGTTCCTCCAGAGCCCCTGCTCCACCCCAGTTTCCTCGCTCCTTCCCTTCCAAGTCCAGCCACCTCCTTCCTTGTTCGTTCTCGTCTCATTCCCTCTCTCCAAGGCTTCCAATGGTCTTTCAGTCTCCTGTTGTTTAAATTAAACTATCAATTTTTACACAAGCAATTCATATTATGGATATTTCATAAAACCAGACGGACAACTCTAGCCAAGAATTCTAACAGACCCAAAATTCTGGTCCCACCATCTAAACGTCCCTCCCACCCAGAGTCTGTCTGGAAGAAATCTGGAAAAAGGGGTAACAAAAGTTGGGCTCTGGGGACCATCATAGTGGGGCTCAGCCCAGAACGACCATAGTCTGGGATGGGAAGTGAGCGATAGAGAAGGGAAGGAGAGACTGGACTGTCCTGACTGTCCCTACACCACTTACAAGCTTGAATATATCAGTGCTATTGTAGGTCCACCAGAAGCGGAGGTTCTCGAAGCCAAAGCAGCTGGAGAAGGTGCAGGGCAGCAGGATCTCCGTGCCATTGACAGCATAGATGGTAGTGGCCTTTCCCACAGACACCTCCAGTGACAGGGACATGGGGAGCAGGAGGAGACCTGTGTAAGGAGTACACTCTGCATTGGAAGAGGATCCTCAGGCTGGGCAGAGTGGCTTAGCCAGGAAGGGAGGCCTCTGTCACCCTCAGTGTCAGCTTCACTAGAATGATTCTTTTTACTCCAATTGAAATGGCTCACGTAGATGGGACTGAATTCTGGGCCCTTAGTACCTCTTGTGACACTCTAATTGACCACCAGGGGTCACCCCAACCCAAGAAAAGGAGGGTCGGCCGTTTTGCCGGGGAATCCTCGCCCCCGCCCCGCCCCCTCACTTAGAGACGCAGTCCCCGAAAGTGCCCAGGGACCGCGGGCGGTGCGCCCTACTGCATGCCTGGGAATTGCCCTAGGACGGTGCACCTCGTTGTGTTTGCGGAATCTGGGGGTGGGGGAGAGCGGGATAGGATAACGAGAAGAAGGAAAAAGCAGTCGCCGTTGTCCCCGCCAACTGTCCTGCAGCCTCTCATCACCCAGCCCTGGATCTAAGAGAGACATCTTTGGGCCGGACCTTGCTTGATCATCTGAGGCCAGCGCTTTCTGTCCATCGAACGAGATCCTAACAGAAGGATGATGGACCGAGCGGGATGGCGGGGCGCGCACAGCTTGGAAATGGGCAGCAGCGAGGGCGGAGCGAGTAGAGCAAAGATGGAGAGAAAAGTAAGAGGGTAGAGACGCTGTGGAGGCAGATTCCCGAGGCACTGAAATGCAAGCCTGCAAGCGGGGTAGCCTCGGGTGACCTGCTGTTCCCTCCCCCTCCAGAGAAGCGGGACCTCCCCGCCACACCCTGCAGCCACGCTCGGCCCCTCATCCCGGAACAGCCGAGATGACCCCAAAGTTCTGCACAATCCCTCCGCAGTCGCAGTGCGTCCAAACGCCCCCGAGAGGCGACTCCACTAGCGGCCGGGATCCCTCCTCCTGAATCCTTGTAAGGGTACCTGGCCCCCCTCCCGCCCTGCACATTTCTCTAGGAAACCCCGCTCTCAAGGTCGTTGGGGAAAGGGGATCCGCAGCTGGACGCATAACTCTTCCTGCCCCTAGGGGCGAAACGAGTGTTTTCTCCCACCCTAACTCTCAGGAGGCCTTTAGGAATTAAGTTAGACAACTCCTGCCGCATCATACTTCAGTTTCCTCTTGTTTTGCCCACAGGAGAGTATGATGTTCTTGGTATTTTTGAACAATGCTTTCTAAATGACGGTGAAGGGGCTCTAAGGAGAGCTGGCAGCCCTGCTCCTGATCTCAAAAGGTCCACTCATTTTCGTGTCCCTTTTGCTTCTGGCAACACAGTGGAGTCCTTGTACCCCACCAGTTCAGAAATTACACCCATGGCCCAGTAACCCAATCACGATCCCTGCCACTGTCAATAATAGCAGTAATAGCTGATATTTATTGAGCATTTATTATGCGCCTGGCACTTTCCACCCTCACTCCTCTCCTTTGAATGGTATATACTATTATAGATCCATATTCAAAATGAAACAATAGAGACTCCAAAAGTTGGGTAACTTATCTAAGGTCAAGGAGAGAGACACTGCCACCATCCCATAGTTCCAAAGCAGGAAAATTCCTCCTTGCATCCTAAAATAGCCAGGTTTGCCCACCAGGACTCCAATTAGTGCTGGGATGTTATTTCAATTAACTGTCATTTTTTTGGTCAGCTCCTGTGTGCCAGGAATTGTTTCAGAACAGTAGTTTGCAAATTGAAAGGAATCAGAATCACCTGGAGGGCAGAAAGTCAGCAGGGCCCTGGAGCTACTGATTCTGTAGGTCTTCTGTGGTGCCAGACAGTTGGCATCTCTTCAGAGCACCCCAGCTAATGCCATGGGTGTGGACCACACTTTGAGAAGCACTGTGCTAGAGGACTTATACTGTATTAACCACAACTTTTATTAGGATGTCAAAAGGTAGGTATAATTTTTTTCTCATTTTACAGATAATTAAAATTGAGGCTCAGAGAGTAGTGACTTGCCCAGGGGCCAAATGGTAAGTGGCCAACCTGGAACTGAACACTTACTGTACTACAGGATAGATGTTTTTATATAGTGTCCCATTTAATCCTTTAATAATCCTATAAGGTATTCATGGGCTGGAGATATAATTCAATTGATAAGAGTGCTTGCCTCACATGCACAAGGCCCTGGGTTCAAATCCCCAGCACCAGAAAAAAAAAAAAAAAGATAATACTATAAGGTAGTCATTATTTTTATTCCTAATAAACAAATGAAGAATGGGTTCAAAAAGATTAACTTGCCAAAACCACACACCCAGGAAGTAGACAAACAACTTTCAGAAATATGTCTGCTTTTCACATCTCGAAAAGAGCAGTTGTCAGGGCTTAGAGTTCCTTGGAGCTCCTGGGTTTCCCTCCCTTTTACCCTCCCCTATTCCCACTCCCCCACCTCCAGAAGTGAGTGGGGGCGGGGCAGGAACCAGACACAAGATTCCACCCTCTTGTCTGGGGCCAACACCAGAGGATGGCTTTCTAGCCGGAGACACCCACCACACACACACACACACACACACACACACCTCTGCTCCTCACCCCTCCAACAGCCTCCACAAGGCTCAGGAGAAAAACAGCTAGATTCCTGCTAGCTACAGGGTTTCCTTGGGACTCCAAGGGGGCCGCAGGTCCCACTCCAATGTTCATTGGCACTCAGGCCCGAAAACCTGGGTAATGGAAAAGATGTGAGAACTCAAACCCCTCCCCAATCCTGGCCAGGTATTCAAGAGCACAAAAGACGCACATCAAAAGGGAAATGCTTTGGGCTGCTCTAAATGGAAGCAAAATGGAGCAAAAGAAAGGTTCAATATAGAAGACACTATTGCTTTAAGGCCTGGCTCACAACACAGTGTGCATTTCTGCCTGATATAGATGACTTAAGTCTAACACACTCAGAACTCTAGGAGGAAAACACTGCCATTCCTCCTTAGTCTGGGGGTGGGGGGGAGGGAAAGAAGCAGAGATGGCTTCCACTGAGTCCAGGGCCCCACCCAGGTTAAGGCATCCTAGCTTGACTTCTCCACCATCCAGCTCTCCCAGCAGGGTGTCACCTGTGAGGCTGTGCTGCAGGGATAAGAGAGAAGAAGGGTGCATGATTCCCCTGAGGCCTCTCAGAGGGCTGCTTCAGCAGATTGACCAGGCCAGGGGAGGACTGGTCAGCAGACACCACGCAGGCCCACTCTCCCTCTTGACCTTGAGAAAATCAGAAGTACCACATCCAGCATGCCCATCCCTAAACTCCACTGCAAAGGATGCCTATAAACTTTCCTACCTCCTGAACTTGGTGTGAAGCCAAAACAGAGATTTTAAAACACAAGAAGGGTTTGAGTGAGTAGGCACCCCACAGAGAGAAGAGAACGGTGTTTGAATGTGGAGAGGGGGCACGGTTGTCCCCATCTTAGACTTGGGTATAACCAGGGCACTCCTAGCTTCCCTTAATGACCAGTGTCAGCCAAGAATGTCTCCAGGCTACTCACACATTGATCTACACCTTCACCACGTACCACAGCTTGGATTATTTCCATGCGGCTGTTTCCCTGAAGTAAAGGACTTTCTTTGCTTCATCCTAAATGTGATACTTTAGAATGTCAAGGTGCACATGTGTGTTTGGGAGTGGGAGCCTCTTTCTGATCCTGAGCTGCTTTGTCTGGATTTTCAAGTTTTATTAAAGTAAAAAAGTATTCAGCATACTAAATATTCACACCAGCGGGACTCTCATGGCAACAACCTTACAGACCAAAGCAAATGGCAGGCAGGAAATATTCTGCCCCCTTTCCCCACATCCAGGGATCAGTAACACCCCCCTTCTCGGGTCAGGGGGAAGAAAGAGGACAACATGGTGCCCACTCTAAGTTTAGCTCTGAGGCTTAGCTGGCATGGCGGGCGGAAATTCAGCTGAGACACTCTAAACCTAGGGGAGTCAGAGAGGCTCAGAGTGAGAGCTGGGAGGCAGAAAATGGGCCGAGGACAGCAGGACAGGACCCCTCCTGAGGGGGAGGCCCTGGGGGCTGTGGAGGCAAGGCTGGGCCAGGCAAAGCCCTTGGGCCCAGAGACATAGGAAAAATTACAGCTCCCTTGCCCTAGGCAACCTGCCTGCTTCCTGCCCACCCCCAAGAGCTTTGCCAGGATAGAAGCATGCCCCTGAGACGACAGTGGATGCTCCGGGGAAACCAGCTTTGCAAACAAGTCCAGACAGTGTGCCTGTCCCACCTCTTATAGACCAGTGTGTTGGCCCAGACCATCCATGGCTTATGCAGATATCTCCTACCTCCCCTCAATGACCAGCCACAGAGCAAGGTGGTTCTCTGAGCCCAGAATCTACCCAGATGCTGATCCCACCAGGCAGTGGCCAATCAGAAAGGCTTCTCTTGTCCCCACAGGTCTGTGCCTCCAGAAGATTTAGAAAGAGAATCAACCATCCTTTCCAGATCCAAACCCATCTTCTTCCTCCACTGTTCCCCTTGCCTCTCCTCTTCTCCAGGAACCCTGGCTTCCCCTTGCCATTTTCTTCCTCTGAGTGGGAATGAACACCCTCTTCTTAATTGCATTCTCATTAAACAAGCCCTTAATAAATACATACCAAGGGAAAGAGGGTTGTGCAACACAGCACCCTCACAAGTGATAATTAAACACAGATCACAGCAATTAAGCAAATCAGGGAACAAGGAAGGGGTGAGCAGGACAGATATATTACCAGTTATATGCTTAGGAAACGTCTGGAACCCACATAAACCTCAACCACAATGATATGGCCTTGGAAACTGCTTCTACTTTAACAAAGGGCATCTTGCTGGGTTGTCCAAACTCACTGTAGTCTCAGCCTATGGCACTGAGTTTGGTATGGGGAAAGGGGAAGAGGACTCCCAGGAATTGACTGCTCTGGACCCAATGTCCCCTGCTGTGAAAACAGCAGTTCTGGGTCCCCCAAACCTTCATCCTTCTATGCCATGCTCCAGAGCCTCGCTTTTCCTCAGCCCAAAGCCCAATGCCTACTGACCTTCCCCCTCACCATAATTCTGATAAAGGGAGGCAGCTTGGTGGGCCAAAGCCCAAGAGGCTGGATTCTGTCCCATTGGACCATTCATTGACTGGTCATGCAGCCTTGAGCAAATCACCAACCCTTTCTGAACCACGGCTTCCTCATCCCCAGAAGAGTTCCATGCTATGGTTTCCAAAGGTCCTGCCTGCTCTGATGCACCCAGACAATTGCTACAGCTCGGCTATCCAGTCCTCTCAGCATCTCCCCCACAGGACCCACAGCATGGATGTCCACAGTCTCAAACTCAGAGCAATGTGTCTGTGAGGGTTCAATCAGTAACTGCTTGGGAAAGCCCAAAGGGAGACCCTGTTTGAAGTCCCTCTGCAAAGCAGAGAGGCAGGGGGCACAGTTGGTGGGGCCTGCTGGCCTCCACAGTCCTTGGAGGAAGTGGGGCTTCCACCTGGAGAAGTATACAAGATTCAGCCTCATTTCCCCCATTCCCAGCCACGCACGCGCTCGCTCACACATGTGCAAACACGCAGTTCCCAGGTCTCCTGATTGCCCACCGAAGCCTAGTTTTATGAACATTCTAATAGTCCTAGGCCTGGCATCCCACCACCAACCAAGCACAGGAGGCATAGAAGCTCACAACATAATGTGGGGGTAATTTGGCGACTGGAAGAGTTCCAATGTCTCAGTGACCAATGTCTCATTACCCCTGCCATAGCCACAGTGGGAACCTGGGCTGATCTGAGAGGGGATGAGGAGGAATTTGTGTGAAGTGGCACTCTGCCCACCCCATGAAGAGAAGCCTCAGGTGCCAGAAGCTCACTTTGTTAGGGTCCCTCTGAAACCCACATGACATCTGTACCAAAGGTCTTCTGTCCAACTGCAGGGATGTAAATAAGCCATAAGTGGCTTCCATCCAGCTTCAGGGATGTCAATTATCCAGTGGCTCCTGAGTAAAGATATCCTCTGGCTCCCTCCACCTCGAGGTAATGACATAACAGCTGGATGCAGTTTACAGATGCAGAAACAGTAGCAGCTTCCCTTGGAGGTTTCTGTCCCCAGTTTTCAGCACAAATACCTCTATCATGTGCCTGACCCAATGGGGAGGGGAGAGCTGCCCAAAGCCAAATCTGAGAAATATAAACAGGAAGGGGTACAGGTGCCAGAGATGGAGTCAGCTTACATTGAAGTCCAACTATGATTTATGAGGAGATTACACTCGGCTAATAAATATCATCCCCCAATCTCCTGGAGTTTGACCCTCAAAACTATCATGTGCATATTAATAGATATTTATAATACTCCATTCCCTCTGTGTCCTCTGGCATGTCCCCTTAATCTTCATAGTCACCCAAAAATGAAGATCCAGGAGCAGGATAAACAGGTCCTCACTACAGAATCTCTTAACAGGAAAAGAGACAAGGCCCTCCCTAAAAGGTGGCTTTTGAACGGTCCTCCAAATCCTTCCAAGCTCTTCCAGCACCTGGTGTGGAGCTGTGGGGAAAGCAGTAGCTCAGGAACAGAGTGGGGGGAACCTGAGGGGAGGAAAAAAAAAAAGGCCTGGGAGGAAGGAGATCCCCCTGGCCCCCATAGCATGCCTGATGCCTGGGAAACACGCAAACCGCTCTGAGCAGGAGTGGAAAGCACCGTCCCAACAATCACACCCACAACCCACCTGGCATCCCCTACACCCAAGGCACAGACCCCCTCCCGTAGCATGCCTGAGCCTCTGAACTCCGGAGAGCCCCGCTGCAGTCTCAATACTCAGCTCCAAAAGCCTGGAGCTGAAAGCGCCAGAGACAGGGAAGGGAAAAAAAAAAAAAAAACTCATCGCGAGGCTGACGGGCTGATGGGCTGTTGCGGGGGGTGGGGGGAGACGTACGGTCCCCAGAGAGCACAGCCTCAAATCCAGGGGACCGGCGGGAAAAGGGTGGCCACCGTACTCATTCTGTGCAGCGCTCCAACACCCACCCTATCCAAGGCACCCCTCTTCTCCAGTGTCCCCTCCTCTGGGTGGGGTGGGGGAAGGAAGAAACGAGAGAAGAGACCAAGCTGGGGCTGCCTTACCCAAAAGCCCAGTGCCCAGCCATCTCGCCAGGGCTTTGCCTCGGTCTCCAGCCCGGGACATGGTCCTGTTCTCTCCGGAGCGCGCAGAGGGCGCAGGGATGGGATACTGGGCACCACCGCGCTCTCTGCCCGAGGTCGGCAGTCGGCCCCGCAGCTGCCTGGGAGCTCTGCGCCGCGGGTCGGGGCTCGGGAAAAGTTAGCTGGCAGAGAGCGGAGGAGGGGGAAGGAAAAGAAGAGGGAGGCGCGCTCGCCCGCCTCCTGGAGCCGGCTGCGGGAGCCGGGGCTGAAGCGAAGGAGGAGGAGGAGCCGGAGCAGGAGGGGGAGGACGACTGAGCGAAAGCCGCGGCGGAGGCTGCGCCTCTGCTCTGGAAGCGCTCCGAGCCGCAGGAGGGGCGGTGGCCCGGCGGCCGGGAGCCCAGGGGCGACCCCC
>NW_026000242.1:5930989-5954286 GCF_001458135.2 Marmota marmota marmota | reverse complement strand
TGGCTGCTGGACGGACGCGGCGCGCGTGCAACCCTAGGACCCGCGCCCGCTGTCTTCAACCACGCTGCTCATCCGCTCCGCGAGTTGCTTTGGACCGCCAAAAATCCATTTCTTCCCATGGAAAAGGGCCCCTGCCCACTGCCCACCAACTCCCTCATTTCTTCATAGACTCCTTGGAAATCACCGTGAGAGAGATCCTGGTGATAGAGGTGGCCAGATGCTACCCATCCATCCCCGTCTGATCTGTGGCCAGCACACCCCTTTACCCACCCACAGCATCCCTACCCCATTAGTCACCTTCCTCCAAAAGCTTCCCAGTTTCCTTCTGAACCCAATCCACAGAGAGTCCATTTTGCCTTCTTCTTGAGGTGGGAGTGGAGGACCCCAGGGTCGCTACTAGGTCAGAGGGCTAAGGTGACACTTGGAACCAGCGGGGATTTTCCCCGGTACAGTTCTGAGTTAAAATTAAGCAGTGCTCTCTGTGGTGGGTGTCTTCCTCAGCACCCCTGCCCAGCCATCCAAACCTCCAGTATGTATCCTCTTTGCTATCTGGAGACAGGTGCAGACTTAAAAACCTGGAGCCTCCACACCTTTCGGGTTCTGGCCCTTGCTGCAAGCACACCACAGCATCCTCAACCGACCACCCACCTTTTCAACCTGGAGGGTCCTTGGTAATTTTCAGAGACATCAGGAACCCATGGGTTGTATGCAAAATGATAAATATCTGTGTGAATTTTGCGGTTTTGCTTCCTTCTTCAGCATCACTGTTGCGGTAGTATGGTGGTACAGTGACTCTGACAGCCTCACAGTTACGAAGTACACTCACCCAATCTTCTGGAGAAGACTTTGCTCCACACCTGCAAGGTGGTGAACACAAGATACTTATCTGGTAGGATTGTCAAGAGAAATCTGACCCTCAGCCCTGGACTCCAGATTTTGGAGGACCTCATGCTGACTCTCCTCTGGCTATGCCCCTCCTCATTGAACAATAAATCCTTGAGAACACAGGGTGGTCGACATGTAGCTCCTCCCCTTCTAGATTGTTTCAAGGATCCAGGACTCTGGAATTTGCTCTTTAAATACCCTGAGCAGATCTCTTTCCCAGGTCCATCTGTCCTCTGAAAGCTGACTCTACCAGGCATACATGCACCCAGACACCCAGGAAGTGGTCAAGGGACAACTGTTTGCAAGTCATGGGGAATGGAAGGACTCTGGCTTGCAAGTGGAGCCTTCCCAAGCATGCACAACATCCTGTTGTTTCAGGACCTGGGGAAGAGGGGTGTGTGGAATAGGAAACCAAACAATGGGGAAGGGAGCTCCAACCCTGGATTTACTAGGTAAATTTACTAGGAACTTTCTAGGTAACCTTGGGCCACATCTCTAGGCGCATCTCTTCATCTGTGAGGTTTGAGGGTTTCCTAAGGACTCTTCCAGCCCTAAGAACGAGTGAGCAAAATTGTCTGAAAATCTCATTTTAGTACTGATCTTCCAGGCTATCATGAACGAAAAGACAAAGAAGAAAAGATAAATTTTAACACTTTATTATCCTAATTTACATTTCCATTTGCAACTCTTGCCCCAAGCCTCCAAAACCTCAGAAGTGGACCTGGCTGTGAAGACTTAATGTGATGTCACTGCTCGTCGGAGAAGAGCTTAGCAGAATGTTAGGCACAGTGCACAGCACATTTGAACTCAAAGAGGTCTGTGGCCCCAAAAGGGGAAGCCATGTCCAGGTCAGCAGGCCTGCCCTCTGCTTCCCCCGGAGGTCCCCAAACTACATTGACCGGCAGGCATCCACGCTGCTGGCTTTATTTTTACAACAGCGTCATGTTTCTCAGAGCAGTAGGCTGAGGTAAGAGAAGAGGTGAGCCAAGGGGAAGGAAAGTGACCCTGCCCGGAGAAGGGGGGTAGAGAAACAGAGCTCCAGAGATATCTTTAGATCCTGGTGGCTGAAAACAGTTGCCAGTTTCCTGCAGTGCCCTCTTCCCCACCTTCCCTCCTGTCTCCCTTCTCTGGTTCTTAGGGCTGGAAGAGTACTTAGGAAACCCCCAAACCTCACAGATGAAGAGATAGGCCCAGAGAGGTGGAATATGTGGCCTAAGGGCACCTAGGAAATTCCTGGTAAACCCAGGATTGGCGCCTCCACCATTATTCATTCGGTTTCCCCACTCCACACCCCCAACTTTCTTCTAAAGAACACCAGAAAAGCTCTGCAGCTGGGCAAAGAAAAGTGATTGGGAGATGCATTAGCGGCTAGAGGATTCTTAATTTATAGAGCACTTTCCTCAAAAATTCTCAGAAACCTAGTCCATTAGCCAGGCACGGTGGCACATACCTGTAATCCCAACGGGTCAGGAGGCTGAGATAGGAGGATTGTGAGTTCAAAGACAGCTCAGCAATTTAGCGATTCCCTAAGCAACTTAGTGAGCCGCTGTCTCAAATAAATAAACAAATAAATAAATAAGGGCTGGGATGTGGCTCCGTGGTTAAGCTCCCCTAGGTTCAATCCCCAGTACCAAAAAAGCAGAAATCTAGTTCGTTGATCTAGCTAAGAGGCTACTCCTAAGGATGCCAAGGGAGAGGGTGACAAAGGTCAGAAGTCCCTCTTTCCTCCTTTGGAAAACCCTTGATGAGTACTCCTGAATTGAGCCTCTCTCCACTCAGCTCAAGAGCCCCTAGTCATTGGATAGGGCAGAGGGTGAAGCACCTTGGCTCCTGCTGAAAAGTCATCTAGACTTTGCAGGAGTGATGTGTGGGGACAGGTTCTGTGGCTGTAGCCCCTATTCCTGGGGCCTGACTCCTGGGGGTGGGGTAATGCACTCAAGTCTGGGTGGCCTGGCTCAGAAATACCTTAAAGAGCAAGTTTTCAGGAATGCAGAGGTGGATTGGGCCCTTGCCAACAATCTACCAGAGAACTGTCTCAGGCTGGTGGAGACAGAGCCTAGATTTAAGAGGGAGGAGGTGGTTTCCTTGGGGATTCAGGTAGGGCACAGTTAGCACAACAGTCTTCTCTGAGACCAGGCAACAGAAGCAGCTGGTTGCTTCCTCCCCTGTCCTCTTGGGGGCTAGATGAGGGCAGGGCTGAGGGAGGGAGGCGAAGGAGATGGCATTGCTGTTTTCTAAGTGGGAGGCAGCTTAGAGGGGAGTCAGTGTAGGGTCAGAGGTCGAGTGGGTTTTCATGGGGGCAGAGCTCCAGCTGCCAGAGTTGCTGTTACACCAGAAGGCACTGACTTTCTACAGGTGACCAGGGCAGGAAGATGGAAGGCCCCTTCCCCTGTCAGCTCTCAGCAAGCCACCAAGACCCCATGCAGGGGGGAAGGGAAGCAGAGAGCTGGATGAGGTCTCCAGAGCTATTTTGAGAGGAGTTCCTCCTAAGTAGCAGGAACCTGGCAGGGAACCTCCTCCCCCTCTGACTCCCCCCTTGCCCTTGCCCGCCGCCTCCCTCTCCCGCCTCCTCCCCCAGAAACCCTCGCGCTCCTGTCGGGGCATTGCAGGTAACCAGGCAGCTTGGTGGCGCTGACTAGGCTCCTGGAGCCAGAGGAAATGGCTCTGCAGAGTACTCTTCCACACCCCCACCTCGTCTCCAGCCTCCGATCAACACCAAGAATCACCCCTGCACCTCACCTACCCTCCTCTTGTAAACAGAGCCCCAGTCTCAGAACAGTGCAACCGCAGGCTCCAGATTCTCTGCATTGAATTAACTGCCTGCAAATCCTCTGCTACTCAGGTCGGGATTGGACGGACACTACCTGGACCAATGTTGGGGATCCTCCTTCTAGCACACCTAGGTCTGTTCTCTGTCCCTCTCTACTCACCATCCCCTGTTCCAGCTCAGAGTGCCCACTGACCCCCAGCCACAGTCTCCGTTTTAGTGAAGTTGGGCAGGTGCTGAGGGGGTTAACAGGAGAGCATGCACCAAACCAAGCGGCAGGCATGTGGCTTAGCAGTCTAGTAAGGAACACTGCATGGCCACTTCAGCCTCGCCCTGGCTCCCCAGAGCCCCCCTGGCATCAGGAAGTTGGTGTAAACATAGACTCTTCCTGAACCCTCCTCCCAGGGAGGCTCCTTCCTTTCCTCTCACTTAGAGTAACTTTCTAGGGGCTCTGGGCACAGACAGGTAGGCAGCCACCTCCTCCGTTCTCCCTTCCTCTTCTGTTTTCTGCCAGGTTCTGCCCAAACATCCTTTCAAAGGGGGATGGGGAGCCCCAGACAGATGAGCTCATTGGAAAGAAGAGAGCAGAGGGAGGAGGGAGCTGAACTATCCCAACCACAGAGATGCTCACCGGACAGTCCCAAGCTGGAGAGGGGTGTGTGCCCACTTCCAGGAGCAGGCATCTGCTTCCCTGGCTGCAGCTCAGACATAGGGTGAGTCCTGGGCATCTCTTTATTCTGGGCCACATTGGGGTGGGGTATGAAGCCCCTGGTACATAGTCTCGGTCCGTCACTCTACCCAGCAGCCTAGAGCTGTGTTTACCTCTCTGCTGTGTGGGTCACTATGTCCCCCTGCCCTGTCAATGGAGGAGGGGGCTCAGGGGGGTTGGAGGATGAAAGCATTGGAAATGTTTGTCATTCATTGCAGCCTGCTGCCCATGGAACTGCCATGTCAGCTGAATAGCCAGTTGTCCTCCTAGAACCCTAGACGTGGTCCTGCCCCTGAAATGGGCACCTGAGACAGAAGCACAAAATGGTGTGGAGTACTAGGCAGGACTGCCTGGTCCATTTGTCCCTTGTGAACATTTTAGTGTGGGAGCAAGGGGTCTTACAAAGTTGGGGGGGTCTTCGAGAGGTGGAGGAGGAGAATAGGGAGAGAGGAGAACCTGAGAAGGAGGGAGGGGGAAATGTAAGAGCAGCGGGGAGTCTTCCTGGGGTAAAAGGCAACTTCAGGAAGTTGGAGTGTGACTCAGGCTGAGGAGGAGGGGTAGGGACAGGGAAAGAACTGGCCAGAGGTGAAGAAGAGGATTCACAGGCTTTTAGTAAGAAGGGAGAGGAGTCAGAAGCCATGAGAAGAGAAGGTGACCAGCAGAGGCCACTGCTGCTTGCACAGAGCCACGGGGTCGAAGGGCCAGGCTGCGTGGGGGTGAGCTATCCGAGGCCCACTGGGAAAGCTTTGCTTCTGCTCCCAGACTCTCTTACCCTTTTGTCGCAGTCCTTGGTCATTTTGAGGTTGGTTCAATCACCCTTCCCCCACTCACCCCCAAGTCTCTGGAAGGACAGGAAGCCAGGCCACTGACCTTTCTCATGGTGTGCTGTGGGGCTTTGGCCTCACATGGCCCTGTGTTTGACTCCTGCTGTTCAGTTGCCTAGCCATGTCACTTTGGTTATACTTACGCTTAATCCAGAAGAACAGAACTTCAGATTCCTCAACTGCAAAACTGAGAAAGGAATGTGTGTTTGGGAGGTCGCCCTGAGGATTCAGTAAGCTAATAGACATACAACACCCAGCTCTGTGCTGGCCGGGGTACCAGCATCTCTGGCTCTTCCAAAAGAGTCAGTTCCGGGGCACACATGCTACTGTGAGCATGCTGTGGGGGGCGGTGGCAGACTGGCACAGCTGAGAGGATTCAGGGAGGAGGTGGCAGAAAGGACTTTTATCTTTTGTATCCAGTCTTGCCTGGAAAGACAAGGGGAATCTTTTCCATGACTGGTGGCCAAGGAAGGCAGATAAACTGGGCCTGATCTTTAGAAAGAGGCTCCCCAAGGGCACTGGCTTCAAATTTCCTACCCTCTCCCAGTCCATTTCTTACTATATATAAGGGTTTGCCAACACGTCCCACCCCCACCATTGATAGATTGGGTAAAGAAGAATTAGGTAAAGGAGTCCAAGGATACTGAGGTAGCCTGGGGGAGACCAAGACTGAGTAAGATGGTAAAGGGACAGGCATGAAGCATATTTGTTTTCAGACAAGCAAGAGTTAATCTTGCTTCTATGTCCTAAAATAAGGGCTGCTGAGGGCCATTGTCAGTAATTTTGAAGGCCATCTAAAAGTATGTTCTGATATATGAATCTTCTCAATGACACCCCCGAGTTATGTTTAAATATCTTCCGGGATGGGGATCTCATTACCTTGGACAGTCAACACTCCGCACAGCTCCGATTTACATTCGATCAATACCTGCCTCTGCAGCCAGTCCTAGTGTTTTGCCCTGGGGCAGAATGGGACAAGTCTAATCCCCTATGTGTGGCCACAGTCAGGCCACTGCACTGTCAGCTCTGTCTGCTACACCCTCCCCTCCTGGCCAACACCACCTCCCCCTTCCACCCACTTCCCCACAGGAAGGGCTCTCAGTCTATTGTGGCAAACATTCCTCATCCCTTAGCCACCTGTTAATGGGGAATTCGTCCCAGTGGAGAAGCAGAGGCAGCTGTGGTTGGAGTAAAGGTGACTTTGCCGGAACTCTAAGGGAAAGCCCCTCCCATGGAATCCCAAGTAGCCAGGCTAAGTGTCCAGTGTCCACTTGCTCCCCTTTGCCAGCGCCTCCTGGACTTTCAAGGTCATTACTGCCAGAGAAAGGGAAAAGCTGGCCAGGCATGGTAATCCCAGCAGCTTGGGAGGCTGAGACAAGAGGATCATGAGTTCAAAGCCAGCTTCAGCAAATTAGCAAGGCTCTGTATCTAAATAAAATTTTTAAAAGGACTGGGGATGTGGCTCAGTGGTAAAGCACCCCTGGGCTCAACCTCTGGTACCAAAAAGAAAGAAAGAAAAGGAAAAGCTGCATCCTCAGGCAGCCCACCCTCTCACCTCCAGTTCATTTATCCTCCCACTCCCTATTCATCTCCACCACCTCCACCCCAACAGTTCCCCCCGTTTTCTAACCAGAGGTCCCCACAGTCCTGCAGGAGATTGGAGTCCTAAGCCAGACCCCATTGACTTCCCCACCAGATCTATGGACCATGTTAGGATACCAGAATATGGGTCTCAACTGGGAGTCCTTACCCCTAACCTTCCAGGGCTCTAATCCACTAGGTAGCCAGAGCCTCTCCTGAGAGGTAATTGGCACTCTACACATCAGCAGGGCTTCAGGGAGAGAGCCTATAGGAAGGGTGGAGGACAAGCCACCTGGTGTCTCTGAGAAGCATGAGTGAGTGCATCTTCTAGATCAGGCCAGCAGGGGAGGGGCTGGGCAGGACCCTGGACTTCATGTGGCTGTGTTGTGCCAAGTGCTAGGCTCAGCCCTAAGTGTAGGCTGTGGAAGAACAGCAGATTGGGAGCCTGCTGCAAGATCCCAATTTTGTGCTGAATGCAGCATGTGGCCTTAAACAAATATGGCTCTCAGTTTTCCCTTCAGGATTGCAAGGGGTGCCTGGGATATTTCCTGAGGTCCTCTCATCTCTGATGTTGTAAATATCTATTTTCTTTCTCCATTCTTTTCCTTCCAGATTCCTATCCCACTCTGGCTATCCATTGGGATGATGAAGGAGTGGGGATTAGACCTCCTTCTTAAGTCAGGGACACCGGAAGCAGGTGACCAACTCTGAGCACCTGGGTGGGAGCTAGTCCTTCCCCAACAAGGCAGCTCACACTGCAATGAAAACTATGTAGTTATCCCAGTGGCTCAGGAAGCTGAGGCAGGAGGATCACAGTTCAAAGCCAGCCTCAGAACTAAGTGAGGCCCTACGCAACTTCATAAGACCCTGACTCAAAAAATAAAAAATAACCATTGAGCGGGGAATGTGCTCAATGGTTAAATGGTTCAGTCCCTGGTATCAAAAAGAAAAGAAAAATAAGGAAAATTATGGAGCTCAGTGGTGGAGCACTTGTCCAGCATTCATGAGTCCCTAGGTTTGAACCCTAGCACTGCACAAAAACAAAATCCAAAACAAAACCACCTCACCCAACCCCAAGCAGACCAAAGAACATAATTTTAGGAGAGGTGTCTGAGCCAAATCCAACTCACAGAAGCCAGGCTCAGCCCAGGTTCTCCAAGTGTTCTTGGAGAAAAGCCCAATGAGTAAATTGCTGTTGGCCTGGCTGAATGTTGGGGATCTGTGTCTACCCAAGAAGGAACCAGAGACTCCCTCCCTGGTACCTCCTCTGCTATGTTTATGTCTCTTGATTCCATTTCCCTATCTGTTAGGTAGAGAAGCACCCTCCCTGACCTCCCACCCTTGGAAGGACTTGAGGTTCCAGAGAACAGAATCCTCCCACAGCCTGGTGCTTTGGTTCTGTTGGGCACCAGCCACTTTTGTTTGATGCTGCCACCTCCTTTCTGTCATCTTGCTGAGGGAGCAGCTGTAGTGATTTCAGGTGTTACAGCTACCAGTGCTGAGAGCCTACTGGAGTTATTCCTCACCACTAACCACTGGGTTACTATGGTCTCTGGGTCACTAGGGAGCAGACAGAAATGGAAGACAAGAGAAAAGTAGGTATTTCCTTGCTGTTTAGTAAGTTGAAGCTTTTCTTATCTATCAAGGTGTGTGTGTGTGTGTGTGTGTGTGTGTGTGTAAAGGAGAGAGAAAGGTCTTGAACTTCTTAAGGCTGACTCAGCACTATGTAAATAGGGTAGAGCTGTGCATATGGAGATGGAACAGGAGCAACCTGACACTTCCCATCAGCCACCCTCCTGGTGAAGTTGCATGAGGGCACACTCTGACCAGCTGTCATCTATTTTTCCAGAATCCAGAGCAGGCACAAGAGCCATCTGCCTGGTCAGACACTGTTGAGAAAGAGGGAGCAGAAAGGATGGCCCAAATGTCCATGGAAAGAACAGGCAACATCCATGGAACAGTTAGCCTTGTGCGTTGAAGGATTGACTCAGAAATAATCAAGAGCCCTCCCAGAAGTAGCAGCTCAGCCACCTTATCCCAGGGTAGTTCCCAGAGTGGGCAGAGTCCTGTAGGATTCTGGAAAGTCAAAGGGCTGAAACATCTGTAGACAACTGGGGAATAGATGGACATCCTTGTGAGGCAAAAGCTTTGAGTTCCGCAGATGCAGATCTGGCAGCATCAATGAGATGGCCAGGGAAAGTACACCAGGCTCCCCATCAGGTTCCCCGCCAGGCACCTGGCAAAGGCTCAACCTACCCCACTCTGCACCCCTGAAAAAAAGCTATACTCAAGAGATGTTCAGGGGAGACAGTGTGTTTATTGTAGCCAACAGATCCAAGCAATCAGTCAAACTGCCAAAGAAACTCAGTCTGCTCCCAGAAGCAGAAACATCCCTGCAGTTGGGTCCCAGAGGACTGTTTAGACTTCTCTCCCCTCCCAACCACCACGCAGCACGCAGCACGTAAACCCTAGAGGTGCAAAAGTACGACTTATGCAGCCAGGTTTCCCCCTCCATGTGCACAAAAAGCAATAAGAACATTCCATAATTTGCCTTTGGTGAATCAACTCAAAACATTGAGAAGTGATTACACCCTCTCCCCGCAATGTAAGTTTGGGGGTGGGTGTCATGAGATGTTTTATATTAGTATATATAATATATCTATACCTATACAGAGAGGCTATGTACAAATGCATCAGCAAGCTTCAGTAAAGGAAGACATCAGCAAGAGGCACAACAAGGGACACAGGCTATCTTTCCTTAAGACACAAGTAGGAAGGAAGATTTCTTGATTCATCACCCGTTCCAATTTCCTATGACCTGGGACTATCTTTTTGGACCTGACCAGTATTTCCAATTATGAATCTGCTTAACCTAACCTTGTCAATATTTACCAGCCCAACTCCTCCAAGGAGACTCACAGAGAGAAATGTGGATCAAATCAACTTCTCCTTCTTATCAATTGGGAATAACTGTGATGAGTCCATAGCTAGAGGGGCAGATAGCTATTTCCAAAGCCAGTTCCAAGGCACCTCAAGGCATTTCAGTCCTGAAAAATTGTGCTTTGTTCTTATAAGCTAAATCCCATGAGTTAGCCAGCCCGTCTCTTTGCAGTGGCCCTTAATTAGGAGGGAGAGATAGATAGGGGGGAGGTGTGAGAGAGCAGGAGAGGCAGGGGTGGCTGAGAAGCCAGCAGACTGAAACCAGCAGAGTGCAGTGGTGGGAACATGCAGCCAGAAGTGGAGCTAGTGCTCCACACTGCAAGGAGAGGACCAGCTCGCTGGCCTAACCTAGGAAGCAGGGCAGAGTATCAGCTGCTGTGGAAACATCTCACCGGTTTCCCACCTCGACTCACAGAAGCCCCAGTTTGCTCCCAACCTCACTGCCTGGGGGAGGCAGCTCAGAGACCCCCAGAGGAAGGTCTAAGAGCATATGAGGGCCAGCTCCTGGGACAGAGCTGGCTCCTGACCCAGCCCCACCTGCTTGGGCCCCTGGGCCCACGGACAGGCATTGCTTTCCCTGGGTCCCACACTGTCAGGGAAAAGAAGGAAAAGATCCCAGGAGTCTTGGGCTTTTTAAAGGAGAGTTAGGACTTTTTTAACGAACCTAAGGAATCTTGCAAACAATCTGCCTAAATGTTATGAGTCCTGGAAAAAGAAAAGTTCCCAGCATTGAAGCAGATCCTCATATCCTGGGACAAGGGGACATGTACTAGACGACCCAAAGATTATATCTGCAAGCTGCAGAAGTATATCCCACCATCCTTGGTCTCAGTTGGCTGAGGTGCCCACCACCCTTTCCATTCCCAGCTGGGTGGCTTGAAGGATGGGTGGCATCACCTGCTCCAGGCATCCTGGTGGTGTGGCTCCCCGCCCCCATTGGCAGTGTGTTGATTGGCAGTTAGGTACTGAGCTAATGAATTGAGAATTTCCAGAAGGGCTGGACTCACCCAGGAGTTCTCTGGCTATTTACCTGTCCCTCGTCCTGGGCCCACTCTCCCTGGCCTCTGTACTCTTGTCTCAGCTGTACCTTCCCTCTTCCCTTCCCAAGGCCCAGATTCTCAAATCCCTTCCTTCTCCCCTAACTCTAGTTCTAGAAGAAGTGGCTACAGAGATGGAAGTAGATGCACCAAAAAATTAATGTTGGTCCTACAGTGCTGACCTGGCAGTCCCCAACTCTGTTATGGCTTTGTGTGTGCCCCTGGCACCCCACATGGTGCCTGGCACAGAGCAGACGCTCAATAAATGGTTGTTGAAGTGAATTAAGCTGAATCTCCCATATGCTATTTCCCTCTCCCCAAATGGACCATCTCATGGGCAGAGGCAGGGATTGGTCCCTGGGTCCCATGATGCCATCTCCACCCCCTTTCCCCAGACTCATTCCCTGCCCTGGACACCTAACTCCCTGAGCAGGACAGGCTGAGCTCCTGGGAGAGGAGAAGGACGAATGCCCCCCACCTCCAACCAGGCCCCAGAAACTCCACCTCCAGGAAAACTATGGCTCTGTGGACTCAAACTGGAAACCAAGGAGCCAGAGAAGGGGGCAGGACCCTCGGTTTCTGTCACTTGAAACCTCAGTTTCCCCATTCAAGGGATTTAGTTAGTTGACCTCTGAGGATCTTTCAAAGTCATATTCTCTTGAGTCAGCAGTTTCTATCCCTGGCTTACTCCCTCTCTGAAGGCCCAAACCATTCCACTGTAAGGTGAGTAAATGGCAGTGAAAGTTGGCTTCCCACTAATGCTACTTTCTTTCCCACAAAAGGAGCTGCTGGGGCTGCAGGAACAGGGCTCCAGATGGACCAGGCAGGCCACAGGGCTCTATGGCTCCATGGCCTCCTCTCACACGTCTCTCCAGCCCTCCCTTCCTTCCTCTTGCCAAAAGCTAGATGGAAACCCTATTGGGGACAACCCTGAAGCAAGCTGCCCTCCTACACGTACCTTCTCCTTATATCTGAGCCTCGGCTACTCCTGGCTCAGGAGAGGACAGTAGCCCTGTTGGAGCAGGCACTCTGCTGCCAACCCCATTCACAATGGAACCCCACCTCTCAGTCCCTCAGCCAACGGGTCCCTAGGGTGGAGCACAGCCCTTCCCGGAGCTGCTTTTCCGGTACTGTCCTCACCCACATCCCCAAGGGATCAGTAGCCAACAACACACCCCACGCCTCCTGAGGGAGCAGCTAGTGATGGAAACCAGGGCCAGCACGAGCTCCCTGGGCCAAGGCTGAGTCCAGGTTTGTCCAGCCCTGCTTTCCTTCAGAAATGCACAATCATCCCTGTCACATGATCCCTCACACAACGACAGGACTCCATCCTCACCCCCAGCCTGACGGGTTGCTCTGGGCTTGAGCAGCCGGAGTAGCACACCAAGGCCACAGCCCAAGCCTTCTCAAGAAGGCTGCTCAACACAGGAGACCCGCCCTCCCCTCAGTCCCTCTCTGAAGCCATTGCCAGACCAGGCCCCGGCTGTACCACCACTGCCCACCTCCCCCATCCTCTGTGGGACCTCACAGGCCTCCTGCCTCCTCACAGAGACTGGCAGGTTGGAGCCCCTTCTGTCCTCTCCCCAGGGCCCACACATCCCAGACGCCATGGCAGGTTCTCAGATGGAAGAGAGGTGGGTCACCCCTGGTGCAGGGTGGTGGGGTACGAAGTGAGGGGTTCAGGAGGCCCCAGGTCAACCCTGGGGTCCTGCTCAAGAAAAGCACACCAAGAGGGCAGGCAGGGTCACGCTGTACAGGGCAGAGGTGGGAGGAGACAGGACGCGGGGAGGGGCTGCAGGGCGGCTGCCCGTTACTTGGCACCGTCATCCGCGTTGCCCTCGCCATCCGTCTTGCCGTCCTCCTCGGTCTTCAGGTCATCCGTGCTTAGTTTCTGCTCCTTTTTCCTCCTCACGCACTTGACCACCATCAGCACTAAGATGACCACAGCCAGGAACCCCCCTACGGAGGCCCCCACGATCACCGCGACCGTGGAGTCCCGCTCCGGAGGCTCTGGTGGGGGGTGGGAAAAGAAAGTTTGACTCAGCTGGGGCTGGAAAGGGGGCCCCTGGCCAGCCCAGGTCTCCCGGCCTGTGTGTGCTGTGGGGGTCCTGACTTGACTCTCTGCATAGGAATTGAGGCCAAGCCAAAAATCAATCGGGGCAACTGACCTCCAAGAACCACACCAAATCCCAGCTCACCAAAAAGCCCCCAGAGGAGGCAGCTCTTATCTAACAGTGAGGACTTTGAGATCAGACTGACCCAAAATTGAGTCCTAAATATATGCCTTATGAATTGTATGACCTTAGGTTAACTTACCCTTTCTCACCCTGGTGTCCTCATCTGTAAAATGGGGATAATAATAGTCCCTCCCCCAGGAGGTTTTCATGAGGATAAATGCGATACAGCATAAATCAAAGTGTGTTCAGCCCGGTGGCTGGAATATATTTGGTGCTCAATAACCTAAAAATGTCAGGATCGTTAAGGTGGTAATCACAGTCCACACCATTCTAGGGACTGTATTGACATCTGTTCCCTTGGGAACCAGAAGAAGAAAACAGATGGCCCATCCCCTGCAAGACCTCCCCATGGTGCCCTGAGCTACTACTACAGAGAAAGGTCAGGGACCCCCACAGCAGCCTGGCTCCCCTCTCACCTTCCAAGAGGACCTGCAGCTGGATCCTGCCATGGCCGCGGTGGCGGTCAGGTGGGTTGGTGACGTAGCAGTTGTAGAAACCCTCGTCCTCAAGTTGCACATTTTTCAGCGTCACTGACACATCGTACTTGCTGGGGTTCCCCGAGAACTCCACACGGTCTCGGAACCTCTCTAGCTTCAGGTTAATGATCTTCATGCGGAACTGGAGGAACTGAGGAGTGGGACAGGGGACAGGATGGGTGGCTGCACAGGCAAGGAACTACCAGGACAGTGAGAAGTGCCCTCCACCCATGCACCCTTTCACAGAGATGGAGAGACAGTTACCCCCAGAAAGGCCACGCAGGTGTGGCAACATGCCTTCCGTCAAAGCCCTGTGCAGCAGACAGCCCACCCAGGTCCTCTGGGTCCAAGCGCACCTGCAAGGGCAGGTGGTAGGAAAGGGGGGCTTCATGCCGGAAGGCTCCTGCTTCCCCCACCCCTGCCCACCCGGGAACTTACCATCTCCTCTGAGCAGTTGTTGCACTCCTGGTAGGTCCAGTTCAGGGAGAACTGTTTGTGGTTCACGGTGTAGCAGGAGTTGAAGGTGCAGGACAGGCGGGCATCAGATCCATTGAGAATATTCAGGACGGTAGGGACTGTGACTTCCATGCTCTGCCCTGGTGGCACTGAAGAAAAAGCCACAGGCTGATGAGGATTCTGGCTGACAGGGCCAGGGGGGAAGTGGAAGAGGTAAGGTAACCCTGCCGTCTGCCCCAGTCTGTTTGGTGCCATTTGCCAGCTGAACAAGGGACTTCACTGTGCTTGCCTCAGCTTCCCCCTTCTTCTTCACGCCTTTAACCATCTTTGTGGGCCAAAACCCTTTCAGCCAAGGCTGCAGCGACCCCATGGGCCAGGAGGATGCATGGAGATTCAGAAGGCACTGCTTGCTCTCCATGCCCAGGGCAGGGTGACACAGCGTCCCAGCCCAGCCCGGCCACCTCATCTTCCCTAGGTCGACAGGCAGACAAGAGAGCGGATGAGCAGTGGGAGGGGAGGGTGCCCCAGAAGAAGAGGCAGCATTCCAAGGACCTGCTGATGGTAAGGGGACGAAACCAGGCCTGGCCACATCACAGTGAAGAGCTGTGAGAGGCTGACAGGTGGCAGGGTGAGAACCACAGGTTCCGCACGGTCCTATAAGAGGCACCAGGGTTGGGCCAGGAGACTAGGAGTTGTGGTGTCACAGCTGAGAAAAGTCCCTCCCACACAAGCATTCTAAGTACAGCAGTCTAGGGGAGGCAAGTGAGGAGCATAGGAAGTGACAGTTAAGGAGACTCCTGCTTTCAGGGTCACAGAAATACCTCCATAAAAGTTGTGCCCCAGACACAATGCCTCCCGAGTCCTGGCCTTAACTGCCAATACTGTCAAAACCTCATCCCAAATGAGTAACCGAATGTTAATTGGGCTGGAGATGTAGCTCAGTGGCAGAGTGCTTGCCTAGTGAGGCCCTGGGTTTCACTCCCAACATCGCCAAAAAGAATAATAACAGTAATGTGAAGCATCAGTCATTCACTCATTTATCAGATATTTTTAATTTTTTAAATTTTATTTATTTACTCATTCATTTTTGGTACTGGGGATTGAACCTAGGGGTGCTTAATCACTGAGCCACATCCCAGCCCTTTTTTGTACTTTATTTAGAGACAGGGTCTCACTGAGTTGCTTAGGGCCTTGCTAAGTTGCTGAGGCTGGTTTGGAACTTGCGATCCTCCTGCCTCAGCCTCCTGAGCCACAGGGATTATAGGTGTGCACCACCATGTCCATCTTATTAGATATTTATAAATCATTTGCTATGTGCCAGGCACTTAGTCTAGGCCCTGGGGAATGCCGTGGGACAGAGTCACTGCATCGTGGAGCTTGTATTCTGGTGAGGGGGACAGTCAGTCACAAGGAAAAGAATCTGGATGAGACTGTCTGGAGTGCTCCTAGGCCGGAGCCTTAAAGAGTGAACTGATGGGCCGGGAGCTGTTTCATTCAGAGGGTTCCCAATGCTATGACCTGAGAAGCAGCCCTCCAGGCAGGGCCTAACTCAAGTGAGGAAGTGAACCTCTTGATGTCTTGAGGGAATGGAGTTCCAAGGCACAGGGAATGTCAAGGGCAAAGTCTCTGTGGCTGGAATGATCTTCACACATCTGAGGCAGACCAAGCAGAGTGACCAAGGGAGTGAATGGCAAGACCTGAGGTCAGGGAGTGAGATAGGGACCAGGCCACAAAGGGCCAGAGCACAGAGTTGGTCATCTTCTAAAAGTAATAGGAAGACATTAAAGAGCTTGAGGGGGAGAAGGAGAGAGCTGAGGGCACCGTAAGAATTATAGCAGTAATTTGGTGATGGACAAGGGGACCCAATTAGACTTGGTCTACTCCCAGTTCAGACCTCCATCAGCTGCAGAACGCAGGAAGCCCCTCACCTCTCTAATCTTCCTCTTCCTCCTCAGTAAAACACTTGTTATGATAATTAAAATAAGCCCCAAGTATTCAGCTAATAGTGGCTTTTATTATCCTAGATTTTCCTTAGTTCTGTGGCAGGAATAGCAAGGGCTTCAGAGATGGGGCAGCAGGGAGCCTTGAGGCCTGAGAGTACATTGGAGACTGACCCCTCAAGCCAGTCCCTTGGAATTCCCCCAGATCTGGCAAAAGACTCAGATTGCAAAGCTTCCGGGTTTTCAGGTTTGTCGTACAAAGCTACTGAGCCCCACCCTGGAGGCAGCAGCCCCTATCAGAGCTCAGCTCCCATCCTTCTGCTCAACCCATCCTCATGGGTGAGGGACAAGGGCAAGCCACAGGACTGAAGGATAGGAAATGCCCTGAACTGCTGGTCCTGGGGGTCTCCACCAAGCCCTGAATGGGGGATAGCCTCTCAAACCTCACCTGAAGGGCCAAGGACTCCAGGTGTGCATTTAAGTGCTCATGAGGGAAGTACCAACTAGAGGGGCTGAACAGGCCCCAATCAGGAGGAGAAAAGCCCAGTTCCCAACTCCTTCACTTTCATAGCCATTTTGAATGAATGTGCCAGGCAAGTGTGCGGGAGATATCAACACCACCCCCACTCTGCAGAGCCTGAGAAATCTGAGGGAAGGAGCCAATGGCAGCTTGTCCTGAGTTCACCTTCTGTCCCAGGAATGCCTTGTTTCTCTAGCCCCTTCCCTTGGAAGGGCTGCCACTTCCCAGGGTCCACACCAAAAAAAGAAAATGCTTTGTGAAGCCTGGCTGGCCCTGTGGGTCCCACCCTCCTTGTTCCTCTGCCTCACCCCAGCAGCCCCAGGCAACATGCAAACTTGAACCCCACTGGACAGCTCCCCACTCCCGAGGGAGCCTGCACTCTGCTGCATGAGAGGGCAGAGCTGTCGGGAGAGACGCCTTTCCTGGCTAACAGCAGGGGACAGAGAGAGGTGCATTGCGGGCTCCCTGCTCCACCCTCCCTGCGCCAGGAGGAAACAGGCAAGGCGCAGTGCCCTCTAGCGGTCATAGGGGTCAAACATCAAGTCCCATCTGCAGAGAGACAGAAGGTGGGTGGAAGTCACCAAATCAAAGGAATCCAGAGCTGGGGGAACCTCAGGGCTTGGAGATCTAACACCATGGTTTTACCTGTGATAAAAAAAAAAAAAAGGATCACAAAAGAGACCCAGAGAACAGGGACAATGGAGGCCAGAATCACAGTTCCTGAATGCTTGTCCAAGATGCTGCCTGAGGCCTCACCAGAACCATACCAGGCTCTGAAGTTTTGGGGGCTGGGCCTCCCCCCACCAATCTAAGACCTATTATAGATCGGAAAACTAATGCTGGAGATCTGGGCTGTGAGCAAAATCCGGGTCTCAGGATTCATTCTGCTGCTTTAGGGAAGTAGCTCATCTAGACCCACAGAGAGGCTTTTATAATAAACACGAACACCAAAAAAGTGCCTCGGTACTCGGTAATGGTTTAGCACTGTGTGAATATCACCTGTCATCACCCCACTTTCCAGATGAGGAAAAGGAGCACAAAGAAGTTAAGTGAATAGTCCAAGTTCACAGCTATAAATGACTAAGTTAAAATTTTCAGGTTTTACAGCCTGGCTCCAGTGCTGAGGGTCCAAGCAGAAGGGGATGTGATTGTCATTCCAGGTTGTCTGATGGCTACTTGGTAGGTCCAGCCCAAGCTCCAGGCAGCTTCACCAGAAGGGTGTTTAAAGCAACATCTCTGCAAGAGGAACTCACAGTCTTCCTATAGTCCCCCTTGGGGACAGGTCTGAGGCCTGGGTCTCCTGATCTCCAAATGACATAAAGGAAATACTGATCAGCAGAATACAGTAAGGATGTGGCTTTTGCTCTTAGCTCCAAAACATCCCAGTGATGGGCACACCCTTTCCAAAGTATATCTGACCCCCACAGGCCACTTATCATCCAGTATTCTAACTGGCCTATCTTGCTGACACCCTGAAAATTTTGTCATCTGCCAAACACTATCTGTTGCAGAGACTAAAAGTGAATTTTCTTCACTCCTCTTTCCCATCCTGTAACAACCTAAGATGTAGGTTTATTTTAGTCTCAGGTTTCAAAAAAAAAAAAAGAGAGAGAGAGAGAGAGAGAGAGAGAGAGTAAGCAAGAAATTGCCTCCTGGGCAGTCCCTGCCTCCCAGGGGTGTGTGATGTCCAGCCCCACCTCCTCACCATTCAGACCCTCCCACCGAGCTCTCCTCTCCCAGCCCTGTTCATTCCCACACAGCCTGTCCTCATCAACCTGTCCTCATCCTCCCTCACTTCCAAACCTCCCATGGCTCCCTGCTGCTTTCAGGGACTGAGTCCAGGCTCCTGTGCTCATAGCTTCCAAGCCCTTTGCCATCTGGGATCAACCTACATCCCAACCTCTTCTGCCAGCCTCCGTCCTTCCATGCATCTTTGACTACAGTGACCCTGGAGTTCTGATTTTTCCTGAGACTACCATCTTATTTTCCTCCTCCAGGCCCTAGCTCATGTTCTTGCTTCAGGTTGGGAAGCTCTTTCACCCTCTCTCTGGGGCTCGCCTACGCATCCCTCAGATGCCAGCTCATAAGGCATAGCCCGAGTGACAGCTTCCCCAGTGTTCTTGTCCTCCCCCCGCCGGGCCTGTTCCTATGTCTTCCCCACAACTGGGAGGCAGAATGGCACAGTGGCCAAGACCAGGGCTCCAGTGCTCTTGTCTGATCTTAGGCAACATGGTTAACCTTCCAGGGCCTGTTTCCTCACCAGTGATATAGGGACCATCGGTACAATAGGGTCTGCCTCCTGGGACCATTTTGAGGATTAAGTGACCTCCCCCTTGAATAAAGCTCAGTACAGTGCCTGGCTCACAGCCCTTGACGAAAGGTAGCTACTTTATTATCATTATTGCTGATATTATAGCACATACAATTTTGCATGGCTGTTATTTGTTTATGTGCCTATGGCCCTTAAGAAGCTCTGGGGAACTGATTCTTGTTCACCTTAGTATTCTGGACACCCAGAACAGCAGGCACTCAATAAAACTCTGTTGATAAAAAAGAAGACTTTTTCTCCTCCACATCTAGGTCCCAGATGCCAGTAGCAGATACATGCAGTAAGCTTGAGTGAAGACCAGGTTCTACTTTATGAGCCTCCCCTAACACAGCCCAGACGTCAGAAATCAGGCCAGTGACTGCAGACTCAAGGAACTTGAGAAGAACTCTAAGGAAGAATGTTTTGAGCTAAAAAACCACCCTCCTGTGCTTCTGTGTGGGTACCAGTTGCCCAGTCTGCCCTCCTCTTCACCAGCTCTACAGTCATCCCTACAAGCCCCACCCTGATACAGTCCCCTCATCAACATGTGTGGCATCCCTCCATCCTGGTGATCCATGCTACTACAACCACCAGTTTTGTTGTTCCCAGAGCCCTCAGCCTTGGAGGTCAGGGGCATGCCTCATCGAAGGTCCAGCCAAGTTCAAGTTCAAAGTCTTTATTCCTATTCACTCAGGACTGTTGAAGCTTTAGCTTCCTTGTGACCCTTCACAACTTCCTCCCCATCTCTTCATCCCAGAGTCCACCTTCCCCTAAGCCAGGGTTCCTTGTCCTGATCACTGAACACTTACTTTCTTCGCTGAGGTATGGTTCTACATTGGCTGCCTTTCCCTGAAAGGAAGCTCCCCCTAACTCCTGAAGAAAGGTGCCTCTCCTCCAGCTCTGGCTCCTCAAATACAGGTTATTCCCCTAAATGCCCCCTTTATTCTGCACTTGAGATTCTACCATCACAGTTTGTACTGCAGTACCATTTCTTGAACATTGGGGGCAGTCGAGCCCAACATTTAAGATGATGTACTGAAGTCAGACTACAGGAGAGTTCAAATCTCAGCTCCCCTTTGGGGGCAAGTTACTTCACTTCTCTGTGCCCATTTCCTCCCTTGTAGCATGAGTATGATAATCATATCTACCTCATACAACTGCTGTGAGAATTAAATAAGATACACTGTGTCTGGGCTCATAAAAAGGGCTTAAAAGGTTTTATTGAGGCCCTGCTATGTGCCAGATCCTTAAACCAGCCAGAGAGACCCTCCAGTTAACCCACGAGAAAACTGCAACTCAAAGGGATTGAGTAACTTGCCCATATCATTAAATAAACAATTATGTTGGCTTCAAACCTGGGTCCAATTCTAAGCTTATTAACAATGTAACTGTACTGTTGTTACTGTGCCAAATAATTCAAAAAGCTAATAGGTCTTATATACAGTCCTAACGGGGGGCACTGAATGTTTCTGCTTAGCATTCCTGCCCAATATCATGGTTCAAAGAGAGAGAGGGAGAGAAGGAGAAAGAAACTTGGTGATGAGGAACATTCCTACCAACAATTCTTGAACTTGACTCTGTCGCTGCACCAGCAATGAGTAAGTTTAGGAGCAAGAATGAAACTGTCTACAAGGCAGGTTGACAGCTAACTTTCTAGCCCACCTGCTCACCAGGAAGTCTATGAGTGGTTCAAAATGAAATCGACATTCGGGACCAATTTGACAGAGCAGTCCATGAGACTGCTGGACAGTTCCAAGCCTGGTTTCAAAGGGCCACACCCTTGCTTAGCTCATGGGTTCCATTTATCTCTCTTTCTCTTTTTCTGAATCTCTTCACCTGACCCCTCCTCATTCCATCTGGCCAAAACCAAAGGTGCCTTCTCCATCATCCCCCAGTGCCTGCTTGAGCGGTTCTCCCAATCCAGAGATCATTCCTCAAGCCTGCTTCCCACCTACTCCCACACACATTCCAACGAATCAGTGGGGCAGATTTTCCGGGGAACCAGACCCAGACTCAACTTTCCACTCCTCACTCTCCCTCACAGTCTGTTCTATACCCTAAGTCCACCAGATTTCAAAAATCAAGGTTCACGACAGAAACCTTAAAAGAAGCCATAAGTGCCAGGACCCCATATTTCCAGCAGCTTTAAAAAGATAAAAATTTAAACAACAACAACAAAATCTTCCAAGAGACTCTGCAGATCAGCCTACCGGCTGCCCCACCCCCACATCGGTCCACTTCAGAGAAATTAAAAAAAAAAAAAATCACCTCCCTTGATCATTTTCATCCCTGAGCAACACTCAGATACCCTGACCCAACATTTCTGTGACCAAGTTGTCCCAGCATTGTGCAGTCCCAGCAACGTCCCCCCAAGTCCCCAGCACCTCCTTTCCCAAGGACACAGAGGGAAGCGCTAACAATGTCTGCCTTCCTGCCCCCGCCCCCTCCTCCTCCAGCTGCAGCTGCACTTCTGAACCCTCAGGAGCATGCAGATGTGGGTCTAACTTACCCAAAGTGAAAAAGAGACTGAGCCCCGTGAGACTGAAGGCAGGGCGAGGTAGCCAGGCATCCCTGTGCATTTTCAGAGACTGAGATGTCAGGCGGGTGGGCTATGGGAGAGGGTGATTTGAGGGACCAAGGACTACAGGGGAGGAATGGTTAGATGCTAAAAAAGAAAATGCACGGATGTACTTCAAAGACATATACAACATTAAGGAAGCTTTATTTCCATCTCTCTAATATGGCCGACTTGTATGTTGCTGCTAAAAAGAGAGAGAGGGGGAGTGTGTAAGGGAGAGAGAGAAAAAGGGGGATGGAGTAAATATTATGGTTGGTGGATTTCAAAGAGCAGGTGGGAGGGCATAAAAAAGTCTTTCTGGAAAGAACAAAGTTCCCAGAAAGTTTCACCTTTCAAACAAGAACTAAAGCAAATCCTGCCTTTCTGTTTCTCTTGGAGTGCTTTTTAAATTTGAAAACTGTTAGAGGAATACATTTATTCCAAAGCTTCTGTAAGGAGGGAGCTCTTTTCATCATTTAATCCCCCCCAAAAAAAAGACCAAAAAAGGAAATGCTTATTTTTATGTTGTTTGGGAAGGGTTCGGGGAAGTGAGCTGAAGAGACTTTTCAGGAAGTAATGACTTCCCCGTTGTTCTGGCATTTCCACGGAAAACAGAACATGCAAAAGGAGGCTGGTGCAAAAACATCTAAGAGACCCTATAGTCAGAAGGAGCCTGGATGCTTGGGGACCCTGATGCAAACAAATCAACAGGAAGAAGACATTTTTGAGACAATTTAAAAAATGAAAATATGGACTGAGTATTAGATACCCAAAATGAATAATTCTTTATTTTGGGAGAAGGGATAAAAGTACTGCGGTTACGTTCTTTAGCATCTTGGTTAAAGATACACATTGGAGTACTGATAGGAGAAATGATATGACTAGAATTTGTTTTAAAATATTCCAGGGGTTAAAAAAAAAGGGTGGAAGAAGTAGGGGATCAACAGAGTAGACAAGGCTGACGATGGTCCAGACAGACTGGAGACCAGTGTGAGGTGTTCATTAAACAGTTCTCTCTTCTGTTATGGAGGTTTGAAACTTTTTTCTTTTAAAGAAGGAGAAAAAAATAGGCTAAGGACACAAGTAGGTGAACTTAGAGGCAAAGTAGCAAGGTATCCCTAGGGAACATGGTCAAATAGAATACAGAGCCTCATAGGCAATCCCAAGCATTTGTAAAGGGCCAATTATGTGCCAAAGAGGATCGAGGAATATGAATTTCTAAAAGGATATGAACTCTGTGCCAAGTACGTGATATGTGATAGCTCAACTTGATCTTTACTCTAGGAGAGGTGTTTTCTTTCTTTCTTTTTTAAATTGCAAATGGGAAACAGAGGCTGCTGTGGCTTAACCTACCCCAGTTTACACGTGGTAGTTAAGGGCCAGGATTCAAACTCAGATCTTTGTGAAGCACTGAGCCCGCCCATGTCTAGATTGCTTATCGCCCAAGGAGGGAGATGGGCCCACATTGAGGTTATTTTAAGAGACACAGGAAAGGGCTGGGGATGTAATCCAGTGGTAGAGTACTTGCTTAGCACGTGTGAGGCACTGGGTTTGATCCTCAGCACCACATAAAAATAAATAAAGGTAATGTGGCCATCTACAATTAAAAATATTTTAAAAGAGAGAGACAGGGAAAAGACTAGGTGGGGGGGGGCAGATGAAGCAATCAGCCTCTGCAGATTTATGTAAACAGAGATGCTAAGGGGCAGAAAGTGGAGGTGGATATGGGAGTCCTGCACAGTGCCTGGCAGAGAGTAGACAATCAATAAACAGGGGTGACTGACTGCACAGGGGCACGCCTGAAAGAATGAATGAATTTGGAGACTGAATAGGAGAAAATAGACATCATGGAGAAAGTGAAATCTAGCCAGACCCCTGAAGCTGTTCTAGGCAGGGAAGGAGCAAAGGAGGGCACAGTTTGGAGGGAGAGCTGCCAGGAAGCAGAGAGGTGGAAGATCTAGGCACTCTCTGTGCTTGGCCAAGCCTGGACCATGCACAGACCGTCCCCAGGTGCCTCTGTCTCTTCAGTAGGGTCTGACTCTGGAGGGCTCCCCCCCCCC
>NW_026000242.1:5916954-5930937 GCF_001458135.2 Marmota marmota marmota | reverse complement strand
TTTTTTTTTTTTTTTTTCATTTTTTTGGTGTCCTGGTGATTGCAGCCAGGGCCTCATCCCCAGCCCCTCCAGGCTCTAGGTGATTCTTGAGCATGTTACATTTTGAGAAGCACTACTTTCAACCAGTATTAAATAGCTCAATGTGAAGCTCGGTTTGGGGGCTTGGGGAAAGGAGAACAGTACACAGGAACAGGCCTGGGATTAAATGCCAACATCGTTGATCTACAGAGCACACAGCAGTCTGCTCATGGGTTCAAGGTAGGGATTCATTTCACTCGCCTCTCTTTGCCACCCCTGGTGCATCTCAGGCCTTTCTATACCAAGTACACAATATACACAGCACCTAGCATCTTGTCTTTGCCTTTGCACTTTCCTTGTCTAGGAATGCCCTTCCTCTCTTGCCTGCTCAGAAGGCTCATAGTCTGTCTTCAAACATCTGTTCCAGCAGGGCATGGTGATACACAGCTGTAATCCCAGTGACTCAGGAGCCTGAGCAGGAAGATCACAAACTTGAGGCCAGCCACAACAGCTTAGCAAGACCCTCTCTCAAAATTAAAATAAAATAAAAAGGACTAGAGATGTAGCTGAGTGGTAGAGTGCCCCTGGGTTCAATCCCTGGTGCTGAAAAAAAAAAAAAATCTGCTTCAAGTTCACCTATTCCTGATCTTCACATTACTTCTTTCTTCTGTGCCCCTGTGTGTAGCACTGGGTACATTTACTCATTTATAAATCAAGTCACTCATTCAACAAGTTCAAATATTGTAGTCTCACATTATCTGTGGAAGATGCGTCCTAAGACCCTTGCTGATGCCTGAAACCACGAATAAAACCAAACCCTATGTACAATCACTGTGAATTCCATGGCAGTGGATCTGCTACCCAAGAAAACTACTAATTAACTGATGGACAGGTCACATACACATCATGGATTTGCTGGACAAGGGAATCACATGTATGCTTCCTAGGAAGAAACAGGACTAAGTACAAGATTTCATCACATTACTCAATTTAAAACTTATGAATTGTTTATTCTGGAATTTTCCATTTCATATTTTCAGACCACAGTTAACTGTGGCTAATTGAAACTGCAGAAAGCAAAACCAGGGATAAAAGAGATTACTATGCCTATTTAATGGCCCGATGTGCTTAATACTGGGCTAGAAACTGTACACCTGGAAATGACTGAGAAACAGCTTCCCATGAGTGCTCACTTTCTAGACAAGGAAATAAGTGCACAAATTCAGGCACAGTACATCATGATGAGTGCAATCCTGTCTGCAGGGAGAGAACTAAGTTCTCCTGGTGTTGTAGGAGTTGCCATGCTAACAGGATCAAAGAGTATTGTCATTATTTATTTCCCAACTCACTTTCCAACTTCATTCTGAGTATGGGTTAGGCCTCTGATGGTCCCTGAGCAGAAAGAGAATGAGCAATGTCTATGTCATGACCCAGGCAAGGGCAGAAATTCCACCAGCCTGACCCTACCCAGCCAGGGTGTGGAGGAACTGGTCCAGAGGCTTCCTGTGCAGGCTGCTCCACTCCACTCACTAGGACTTCCATTCAAGAAGGATTGTACCTTGTGGAGGTGGAGGCTGCAAGAGTCACAGAAAACACCTAAAGCAGGGTCTCTAAGCGCTTAAGGTCTCTGAGAGAAGATAAAGTGCCACATCTATGAAACAATTAGAGGACAACAGAAGATAAAAATCTGATCAAGTGTAGACATATCGAGGGAGGTGCAAAAACTCAAGAGATCACCCAGGCAGGACTTTCGGAGACTTGGGCAGGCAAGAAGGGAAAGGGTAGCTCATGAGGCAAGAATGCACCAAGAGCAAAGGCTTAAATGCAGGATAGACAAGATATATAAAGCAGAAGATTTTATTTAAAAAATAATAAAAGTGGGAGGATATATGGATGGGTAGACAAGATAGCACCCGAACACAGAAGGCCAGAAACATAGTTCCAGCACAGGAAAATCACCAGTGCTGACAAAACGAAAGAAAGGTCTTAGCTTTGGGAGAAACTCTGAGTTCCTTTAATTTTTGATTAAAAAAACAAAAAAAAAAAAGATGTTTTGAGAGTCTGGTTTTACAGAAGTGGTCATGAATTGCCTGACCTCCCTTAAAGAAGCCTAGACCACATCTGCAAACCAGCTGGTCAGAAGGTCAGTGGTCCTGAGAAACTTTCTTTCAACTTAGGAAGAGGCTTACTGGTCTGTGTTGGAATGCAACTTACAGCCTAGGGCTCCTCAGCTCTCAGAAACCACTAATTCCGTGTCAGCATGGGCCCCTCTAACCACACACACACAGAGAGCTGGTATTTCACAAAAGGAAATTTCCGATGTAGACATGTGAGCACACTGTGGAGCCAAAATGGGAAAAGGAGTGGAGTTGCAAGGAACAGGGAGAGACAAAGGGTTGGCAGGGTCCTAAAGAAGGACCATCTAGGGGCTAGGGTTGTGGCTCAGTGGTAGAGTGCTCACCTAGCATGCACGAGGCACTGGGTTCAATCCTCAGCACTACATAAATGTAAAATAAAGATATTGTGTTCACCTAAAACTTAAGAATAAACATTTAAAAAAAAAAGAAGAAGAAGAAGGACAGTCTATCTGCTAGTCCAGTAGACAGTCTGGCTATTTCCAATTCCAGTAGCAACATTCTGTTTGTTTGAGGGTTTTTGTTTTGTTGCTCATTTTTTTGGTGTTGTTTTTGTTTTTTAAGGGGGCAGGGTCTCACTCTGTTTCCTCTCTGGCCTAGAACTCACTGGATCTGCCTGCCTCAGGCTCCCAAGTAGCTGGGATCACAGGCTTGTGCCGCCAGCCTTCAACAGCCAAATTCTGGAGCTGCTAGATCCTGCATTATTCATGGGCGGCCCACCCCCTCCGGGCTTTCTCTTGGCAAGGACCTGTGTGCTTCTGGAAACCTTCAAATATGGGAGCATCTGGTGTTCTAGGGACCTAACATACTGCAAATTCAAGTAACAAAAGCGCTTGCTGAGGATCTCCTACACCAGGGGACCCAGCTTGAGCCCTTTCCAGCAGTTTTCCTGCCCTTCAGAATGTCACCCCTTGAACACTTTGCCTAAGCTCAGCTTCCTAACTCTCTCTTTGAGTTAGAGGGACTTAGGTGTCTGAGTTTGTTTCCTGCCCATAGAAATAAAAATCAACAGGAGAGGGGCACTGAGTCACCAGAAGATATTGTCATCCATTCTGCTCAATTTTGTTATTAATGGCACAGACTGGTTAGCATGGCATTAAAAAAGAAAGAACCTGTTTCTGAATAGCAAGAGCTGGAAAAGATAAATCCAACTGAGGGCTCAGACCAGCACTGTTGTCTAAGCTATCTCATTTAGTAATTGCAAAAGAGAGAGAGAAAAATATCCTACAGTCCCAAATTTACATGTACAGTCCCCAATTTACTATAGTTCAGTTTATGATTTTCAGCTTTTCAATGGTGCAAAAGCAATATGCATTCGGTAGAAACCATACCGAATTTGAATTGCAATCTGCTCTCAGGCTAGCGATCTGTGGTAAGATCCTCTCTCTCAGTGCTGAGCAATGGCAGCAAGCTGCAGCTTCCAGTCAGCCACATGATCCCAAAGGGGAACAACTCATCTTCCAGTGTTGCTACGTTATGATATTCTGTGGGTTATGCATATTGAATGCATTTTCAACTGATGATAATTTCAATTTATAATGGATATAACCACATCTCAGACAAGAAGCATCTGCATAGGGAAAACAGCCTCAGAGAATCTAAGAAAACTTTGCAGTATTGACAAGTAAGAGCCAGAACCTAGATTTGAACCAAACCATTTGACTTTGAAGCCTACTCCCTACACCGTCCACCTTTATGTTCCTGGATTTAATAGACAGTCCCTTGTAAGAAAATGACATAAGAGAACAAGTAAATCTTTTCCATGGTCTCCTACAGGAATGTGTTAGTTTTCAGCAAAGTTGGTATTTGACAACCATGGATTCCACCCTCAGCAGCAAATTCATGCCTACGTATGAGAAGAAGGTTTGTGAGAGACAGGTAGGTTTCCTCTTCCTCCTCCCCAGACTCAACTGCTGAACCCAGAATGGAATCAAATTCAAATTTGGGTGTGTTCACACTTCCACAATCAAAGTACCCTGAGAGGATGCCGTGGATAAGCTGTCCAGCCCACCCTCCAGCTCTTATTCCAGTGATTCTGTATCTTGAAGGCTGTCCAATGCATACATTTAGGGAAGTAGAAAAGGGCCCCTTAATGGCTCAGGAGGCAGAGGCACGAAAATCATGAGTTCAAAGCCAGCCTCAGCAAAAAGCAAAGCACTAAGCAACTCAGTGAGACCCTGTCTCTAGATAAGATACTAAAAAAGGACTGCAGATGTGGTTCAGTGGTCAAGTTCAATCCCCAGTTACTGCCCCCCCCCCTTATAAAAGGGGCTTCTTAACCCAAAGAAAAAAATGTGGAGGGTGGCCAGAAATGAAACCACTTCTTCCCCATAAACACTCTGGTTATGAAGAGTCCTTCCAGAGTCAAATTATAGTGCCAATATGTGTCCCTGGTATGTCTTGGACAGGATAGCACCTTCTATACGCATGTTGACATACTCCTTATTTAGAGCCAACAGAGCTCTGTCGCTAAACAAGAACAAAAAGAAAACTCTCAATGACTCTTCTTCATGGTTAAACAAGAAAAACTGGTATAAAAGAAAGAGCTCATAATGCCATGAGAGGGCCCCAATACTTGGAGGGCTTGAGGAATCATTCAAAATTGTAGCCCTGCTTGAGACTGGATCAGAAATCAGAGATGTGGAAAAGATCTCTTCTTTATTTGGGCCCTGAATGGCTCAATGTGGGGAAAAAGGGGTGCAGAGAATGAGAAAAGGCCTGTGGTAGCTGAGGAAAGGAGACAGGGGCTGAGTCCAGGCTGATCCCTAGAGACCAGAAGTCAGAGGTCAGAACCAAAGGATTTTTAAGACCAACTTATCAAATCTTACAATAGTAACCAAAAAGTGTTCAAACCTCACATTTCAGACCAAGAATTAAATCAGGGGTTGTCCATTTTTGCATTACCGCAGCATCACCTTTGAAAAAGACACACAAGTTGAGCTCAGTGGTGCACACCTGCAATCCCAGTGGCTCAGGAGGCTGAGGCAGGAGGATCACGAGTTCAAAGCCAGCCTCAGCAACTTAGTGAGGCCCTAAGCAACTCAGTGAGACCCTGTCTCTAAATAAAATACAAAAAAAGGGCTGAGGGGCTGAGGTTGTAGTTCAGTGGTAGAGTGGTTGCCTAGCACATGTGAGGCATTGGGTTCAATCCTCAGCACCACATAAAAATAAATAAATAAATGCATAAAAAGGGGAGTGGCTGGGGATGTAGCTCAGTGATTGAACACCCCTGGGTTCACTCCCCTGATCTCACATTTTCTCTGCTGCAGTCAGCTGGGAGTCATGTGTCCTCTGGACGGAATGACAAGAACAAACACAACCCGTCATTCCATAGCACAGGAAGCCAGNTACCAAAAAAAAAAAAAAAAAAAGACACTCCATGAGGAATTAGGAGGCCTATGGTGAGGCCCTGCAAGGACCAATGCTAATACCCAGGTGGAAGGAAGAACCACTGGTTCAAATCCCCGATCTGTGCTTAGACCTCACTTCCAACATGTTCCTGCTGTATGTTCCCAGGACCAACACCAGCCCAGCATGCAGAGTCACCATGAGGCTTCCCTCCAGGTGCTACAGTTGTTCCAGGAGTTCCAAACTATGGATTCCTTACCCAAACTCCACTTACCCCTCAGGCAGGGCATAAGAATGAATGATTTTCACAAACCATGTTTATTTAGGCATCATTTATTGATGGAATCATTTGCATTGGTTTTTATCTCTGTGATTCTTCTCAGTAGCTCAACCACAAAGCACATTGTCCATATGACGGGTCTGATCCGATGGAGTGCTTGAGGCCACCACAGTGCCTCAGCCAACTTCCTCTGGGTCCTTCTAGCCAGCCAAGTTCATTCTCTCCCTCTCCTCAGCAGAGCCTGCTCCTCCAGAGCTGTTCAGTCCTTCTGCCAGACTCCAAACCCTCCATCTTCAGCCCTTTGATAAAAGCCAAGGATACCTGGAGGGCAGGGGTCTGAAATAACTGGTACAGTATCTCAGCAACACAGAGGGAGGACAGAGTCCCTGCCGCTGCTAAATTGAAGGAAACTCTCCTTTCTTCTCAAAAAGCATGCTCTGGTTTTGGAATTCCCCCAGCTGGAACTGACCTCAGAGAGGGCCAAACTGGGTGCTGTGGGGGAAGAGAAGAAAAAAGCAAAGCACTGTAAGTAGTTCAGGGCTAGAAAAACAGCTCAGTGACAGTGTTAGAGCACTTGTCTAGTATGTGTGAGACCCTGGGTTCAGTCCCCAGGACAGGGGGAAAAAAAGGAAGGAAGGAAGGAAAGCTGTTTTCATGTGCCTGGCCCTGTACTGAATTTCACATGCATTGTCCTATTTGGTCCTCACCCCTGGGAAGGTAGGAATTATTATTTCCATTTTAAGGATAAGGAAATTGAGGTTCAGAGAGGCTAAATGACCTGCCTCTAAGTTAACATCTTGCTGCTAAGAGTCAGGAGTTAGAGCCAGGTGTACCCAGCTCCAAAGCTTGTAATCTGAACCATTGTGTGTCCCGCTTTAGAAAGGGAGATCAGCATGGTGCTGGGAATCTATGGGAGATCTGTTCCAAGAATCCACAAATACCAAAATCCAGGGACACTCAACTCCCTCATATAAAAGGAGTTGTAATATTTGCATATAACCTACATCCATCCTCCTGTTCACTTCAAATCATCTCCAGATTACTTATAATACTTAATGCAATGGAAATACTATGTAAATTAGTGTTATGCTGTATTGTCTAGGGAACAGTGCAAGAAAAACCGTCGGCAAATGTCATTATAGATGCAACTTTTCCCCAAATACTTTCAGTCCATTGTTGGTTGAATCCATGGATGAAGAAAACACAGATACAGAGAAATAACTACACATTTAAGTAAATTTAATTGAAGCCAACAACAACAAAAATCAAAGGTTCTTAGTCAGACATAATTGTGCATGTCAGTAATCTCAAAAACTCAGGAGACTGAGGCAGGAGGAAGCACATTCAAGGCCAGGCTCAGTAACTTAGCAAGACCCTAGCTCAAAATAAAAAAAAAAAATAAGGGCTGGGGATTTAGCTCAGTGGTAGAGCGCCCCCTGGGTTCAATCCCTGGTAGAAAAAAAAAATCCGAGTTTCTGTACTCTTGCTCTCTATAGAGAACACCTCTGCACTTGAGGTCTCATCCAAGTGTCCTGCAATCCAGAATTCATCCACAGGCTTATTTAGTTTGGCATAGAATGTTCTCAATTAACTTGAAGGCCTCTGAGTTTGTGGCCCTGGCCTCTCCTCACCCACCCTCTATTAGATGTGTTTCAAGGAGACGTGCTGTCCCCACAGGAGTTGTGATACATGGGGAAGGCAGCCATGAGAGCATTGTCACTCTTACATCATCTCCACCTTAAGACCTTCTGCAAACACCCTAGTGGGTGACACACCCAGCAGGAGCCACATCAGCAGGTCTGTGAAGGCCAGGGAGGCCCGACCAGTTACTGGAGCATCACATGGCAATAACGGGGGAAGGAGGTAGGAAAAAAAATGAGTCTATTCAACAGCATCTTCAGAGCAGGACTCATGTTTCACTTGGTGGAACCAGGCCAGGTCCCTGACCTCACACTCCCCTGATCTCACATTTTCTCTGCTGCAGTCAGCTGGGAGTCATGTGTCCTCTGGACGGAATGACAAGAACAAACACAACCCGTCATTCCATAGCACAGGAAGCCAGCCTTTCTGACCCCAGCAGAACACTGCTCCTTCATGGGCCAGGTGCCTATAATTAGTCTACAAATAGCATCGAGCTATTGCCAGCTGACTCCTTTTGTCCCTACCCCTATTCACTGCAGAGCCACAGAAGTCTGAGCCAAGAAAAAGTAGGAATCAGACTCCATGCTATTCTCTGAAATTCAGCATGCAGACTGCATGCCAGCGGAATAGGCAAAAGCATTAAGAAGGCACAGAATTGAAAACTCCAAGGGTCAAAGGACTCTACTTTGGCCTTTTGATAGAAAAAAATAATCCCTTATAGAGTAATACTTGTCCAAGGATCCTAACACACTCTCTTTATTAGGTCTTATTTAATCAGGGCTGTGCTAATGAGGCAAAGACCTCTCCCTGCTCCCAGTGAAGTCACTTGCCACCTCTAGTGATGACTTTAATCCTCAAAATTGGGTATGAAGACAAGTTTGACAAGACACTTTTATCCAGCAGAGTTTATTTTCTCTGACTTCCTACTACTTAGAAAAATCTCTGTCCTCAGCAAACAGCCTCCCTGGGTGATCTAGTCACACATCTGCCACCCACGGTTGCCGTACCCTTCCCAGCCCCTTCTGTGGCCCAGAACCATCCTCACCATGGTCATGTAGGTGGCCTCTGATTTCCCACTTGGTTCTTCTTCCTCCCTCACTTCCTGTGTAGTTATAGAGGAGTAAACATGTTTCTAGAGGGAGAAAAAAGTGTAAAAAATTCCTAAAAATCAAGCAAATCTCATATCCAGAAATAAGTCCACCCAATCCCATTCACAGGGCATCAGCCATCCAAATGCGTAAGTTCAGAGGGTTACTGAGAGCCAGAGAATGATCGTCAAGAACCATAATTCAGCCTTTAGGCTTGAAAGCACTCAGCAGCAAAGGGTTGAGATTCTTCGCTTCACTGGGCATGGAGTTAGCAGCAGGGACCCCTTATCTTGCTAAATTACTTGTATTCTGTGGACATTTCCTTCTAATTAGAGTCATAGCAGAATGGCATTGATTAGCAGCTAATTGTCATCATCTCGGAGGGTTTATATGGCAGGGACAGCCCTCACTGAATCTCACATCTGTGAGGCGGTGGCACTTAGTGATTCACAGTCCTGTCACCGTTTGGAAAAACAATATCATCCAATGACAAATTCTGGGCTTCTAGAGGCTGCTGCACCATGTTGGGAAAAAGTCTTCTTGGGACAAAACTAGCACAAAAGACAGAAAGGTAACTATTCAAAGAGTTTCTAAAAGTTAGGGAAAAGGAAAGGAGAGAGGAAGGGAGGAGGAGAAAAAAGAAAAGAGAATAGTAGTTCAGAGCTATCAATCCATTTCTCAGTCACTCATTTTTGTTTTGGTTCCAGGGATTGAACTCAGGGGCACTCGAACACTGAACCACATCCCCAGCCTTATTTTGTATTTTATTTAGAGACAGGGTCTCCCTGAGTTGCTTAGTGCCTCGCCATTGCTAAGGCTGGCTTTGAACTTGTGATTCTCCGGCCATAGCCTCCCAAGCCACTGCCGCTGAGATTACAGGCTTGTGCCACTGCACCTGGCTCTCAGTCCCTGTTTATAACTCTGTTACAGACCAGTATAGAGGGAGACGTTCTTGTTGGTCCTCTTTTTCTAAAGGTTCCTGAATACTTCATCTTAACCATTAACTCCTCAACTACTGAATGTATCATAATTTCCCCTCATATTTACTCAATGCCTCATGTATTATGAAGCACTTTTTTTGGTATTAGAGATTGAACTGAGGGACTCTTTACCACTAAATTATACCCCCCAGCCCGTTTTATTAATTGATTGATTGAGGCAGAGTCTCAGTAAATTGCTGAGGCTGGGCTCAAACTCACTATCCTCCTGCCTCAGCCTCCCAAGTCACTGGGATTACAGACATGCACCACCAGGTTCAGCTGCCTATCATTTTATTTGAGCCTTACAACGACACGGAGGAGGAGGCAGGGCAGATTATCTTCATCCTCATCCTCAACTTGCTGAGGTAGTTCTGGGAGGTGGTGCTGGTTTCTGAGTCCAAATCCAGTGCCCCTTCCTCAGCCTGCTACCAGCACCTGCCACCCAGGACTGGTCTGGCCCAGCCTGCCCAGTCCCATCACTCTTCAACCACCCCTTTTGCAGTGATAGGGCCTTCCTGAGTTGCTGCTGTGTGCAAGCACTGGCCTGTGAGCTGAGACACACAAAGGATAATACATGATTCCCAGGGGAATGACAATGATAAGGACACCCTGTATCAACCCCAGTATTTCATGCTGGACACACATGCATCCAAGTCCCTTTCAGAGAACAAAAGGCAGAATTCTCTTACCTCTGGATAGGCCTTCTCCATGTTCTCCAGGCTTTTAACAAAGGCTGTAGAATTTAGTGAACTGCAAGGCATGTGAAAAGCACATGGAATTAACCAGTGAACACCATTAATTCATGCGTGCCTATATGAGAGCCCACCCCACAATCCCGCCCCACACTGCCTTGTGAGGAAAGAGACTCTGACAGAAGAATCATTCTCTCCAGACTCCTATACTCAGGGCATCTCTTACTGGAGAGCAAGAAACTCTTCTGGGGGCTGGGGTTGTGGCTCAGTGGAAGAGTGCTTGCCTAGCACATGTGAAGCACTGGGTTCCATCCTCAATACCACATAAAAATAAAATAAAGGCATTGTGTCCATCTACAACTGAAATTATTTTAAAAAAAGAAAAAGAAATCATTCTGGAGATGGTTTGGGCTGAAAATCAGCTTCACCTTCTCTATTATCACTCCAACAACTTTCTGTCCCTAATGGGAGATGCAATTTTGAGTGAATGAACTTTCATTCACTCCATTCAACTTTATCCACTTGACTTTAATCATCCTTTGGGCATTTCTTAGGACCAGGAATATGTATCTGAACCAGCAGGGGGCAGCACACACTAGGCAAGATCCCAGTTCCAAAGACTTCTTAGCCTTTCCCTGAGAGCAGTTCACCCTGGCTGTGAGCCCTGGCCACTCATCTCAGATCTCTTGACCATTTGCCTTCTGCAACTGCCACTAAATATACTTCTTTTATTGTTTTGGCCTGAGGCAGAGATTTTAAAAGAAAAGAAAAATCAGGTATAAGCTAGAAAATAAACCATATATATATATGGTTTATTTTATATATATATATATCTGTCTCAAAGTGGAAATTTTTCAATCCCATTTTCTGATTGTAAAGTTGTATATTCTCATTGTAAAATGAATCAAATAATGCATAAACATAGACAGTTGGAAATGTCTATATTTATGTATTTCCTTTATCTTAAAGACCCTACCTACCACTGTTACCATTCACTGAATCATTGCCTTGCCTTTCTGATAGACAGTAATGATGATCCCAACCTTTCATTTATAAACAATGTTACAGTGCTTTTTTTTGGGGGGGGGGGGTACATTTAACCACTGAGCCACATTCCCAGCCCTTTTGAAATTTCTGGATTGTTAAAAGAAATAATATCTGCAGCCCAGACAATGAAAACTAAAAATGTCAGTCTATAAATATTTGTCTTGGGCCTAAACTCTTAGATGTTTTCTGTCCTTTAAACAGATGCCACTATAGCCTAAGTTTGGAAAGACACTGGTTAACTAGACACTTTTTTTTTCTGGTACTGGGGATTAAATCCAGGGCTGCTTAACCTCTGAGGCACATCCCCAGCCTTTTTCTTTTTCATTTTTTATTTTGAGACAGAGTCTATGTTGCTTAGGGCCTCATTAATTTGCTGAGGCACCTTGAACTTGTGATCCTCCTACCTCAGCCTCCAGAGCCACTGGAATTACACATATGTGCCACTGCACCCAGCTGTAGCACTCATATTTATGCACAAATCTCAGCAGATCAGTTTTAATATTTCATTAAAATAAACTACCAGACAGAGAAATGCTGCCCTTCATCTTGAGGGAAACTGATGAGGGTGAATTAAGCTGATAGTGAAAACCACATGTGTAGTTCTTGGTTCTATGTTCCCAGCTGCCCAGAGGAAAGACCTTCAGAGAGGTCAACCAAGTTCCAAGCCAAACCAGAGAGACCTGGGGATTGCAAACTTAGCAGGCACATGTAATTTCTGTAGAATCCAAATTCTACTGGGAAAGGTCACTCAAAAGTCAGCATTATGGGTCTGGTGGTAGCACACTTGCCTAGCATGTGCCAGGTTCTTGGTTTGATTCCAGTATTAAACTTTTAAAAAAGTCAGCATTACTTGGTCTTTGCAGGGCCCTTTCTCACTGATATGATTTCAACAAGAGAATAAACTTGCCCTACCAACATATTCCAATTGGGTAAACTGAGGGACACGAACCTGCCTACAGTCAATGAAACTCTAGCATCCACATTAGAGCATGTGGGTATTTCTGTGACCCTGGGAGAATTTCTGAGGGTCTTTAAAAACAAAATTTCAGGCCTTTAAAAACACATTTGACAATAACTTATTTAGAACCTAGGGTCATCCATTCAAAAACAGCCTCTCAGAATTAGAATATAGTTCTTTAAATAATACCATTGGCAACGCTCAAGATCTAAACTTCAATATGAAGTGTATAGTGGGGATAATATAAGAATCCTTCTTCTCAAGTAGTGAATGATACAGTTCTTGCACAGATTTATGTGCATTTTTTTTTTTTTTTTGTAGTGCTAAGGATGGAACCCGGCATGGTAGGCAAGTGCTGTACCACTGAGCCATAACCCCAGCCAAGATTTATGTTCGAAATTATGCTCCACTTAGACCTCCATTTGTAAGGAAGTTTGTAACCTCTGTATAACACCAGTGAGGATGATGTAGGATGTCCAAATCTTTTCAGGTGAGCAAACGAATAGAGCCATCTATGATGAAATCTAATGCGATAATAATTTGATTCTGTGAAAATACCTACTCCTTTGAGAATGGCACAGGTTGGGTCCTATCACTTCATTTCCATGTTGAGTTAGAGGCAGTCCTGCATCCCCAGCCTCCCAACCCAAGAGGAAAAGCCCTGTACCTCTTATTCCAGTGGGTCCTCTTCACAATCAATATCAAAACAGGGAACAGCAGGAGAGTGGCACAGACAATCCCCACAATGATCACCAGCTGATTCCCGCCCAGGAGCTCAGGTCTAGGGATTTCTGGAATCAGGGCTTGGGAAAGGGGAAAAGCAATGAGAGGTCTCAGTACTCCAGAAAAGAGCTGAGAACCCCTTCAGTTCTGTGCCAAGTAGCAGCAGCTAGGTCAGGAAGCAGAGGGAGAAGCCCAGACTCCACCTCACATCAGGACACAGGGACACTGTCCCCATTAGATTGAGAAGTAAAGTCCTACCCACTTGCTTGCCCCTTGATATGCAGATTAAGGTGGGTGGGAGAAGAGGCTTATACTTCACTACTTTCAATTTCCTTTTCACATCAACAGTTCTATTTTAAATTTTGGGTTACAAAATGACCTAGAAATAAGAAGCTTTAGAGGCTCCTGTCTTTTCTATGAGCAAGTGATTATTTTTTTTAAAAAATGCTAGAACATTCAGCTATATAATCATAATGCCAAATAGGGCCTCCAGAGGCACTTCTGCCTGTATGATACCATTCACTCATCTCTATCCACTCTAAATACATACATCACACACTTTCTTGGTGCCAGACATCACTAGGTACAAAAGATGCCTACAAAGACAAATGAAAAATGGTTCCTGCCTCCAAGAAGCCAGACCATCATGGAAAAAGAAAACCATAGACTGCTACAAGTACTAGGACAGATATCTGTATAGGGTTCAGAGGGGCACAGAGAAAAGAGTGCCCAACTCTATGCAGGGCAGAAGGTGAGAATTTGCCAGCACTGTTTAAAAGTTTCATCTGAGTCTTAAAGGAAAGGAAACATCTACCAGCTGGTTGGGAAGACACTATAGGGAATGGCAGAGGGGATGCTGTGCACAAGGTCTGGGGGCATTTAGGAACTGGGAAATGCTCAGCAAGTGTAGTACATAGACTGGATTTGAGGGGTGTGGGAGCATGGGGCTGGAGGGTAAACAGGGTCCAGGTCAGGAAAGACTCAATCAGCTCAAATAAGAGTTTGCCGTCTTCTTCCTCCTCCTCCTCCTCCTCTTCCTCCTCCTCTTCTTCTTCTTCTTCTTCTTTTCTTCC
>NW_026000242.1:5905615-5916929 GCF_001458135.2 Marmota marmota marmota | reverse complement strand
CTCCTCCTTCTTCTTTCCTCCTCCTCCTCCTCCTCTTCCTCCTCCTCTTCTTCTTCTTCTTCTTCTTTTCTTCCTCTTCTTCTTCTTTTTTCTGTAATCAACGGAGGAACTACTGCAAGATTATAAGCCATAGAACAGAATTTCTGATTTGTGATTTAAAAAGACGGCAGTGGCAATGGAGTTTTATTCAGTCATAATAAAGAATGAAATTATGCTATTTTCAGAAATGGATGAAACTTGAGAGCATTATGTAAGGCAAAATAAGCCAAACTCAGAAGGGTCATATGTTTACACAAATGTGTAGATAATGATGAAATTAACAGGTTGGGGAGATGGGCTTGGAAGAGGTACACAAGGGTAGGTGTGGACATGTAGTATTTGAAGGATCTGTGGAAATTTTTGGTGGAGTTGAAATACACACACACACACACACACACACACACCAACCCTCCATACCCCTGGGGTCCTCACCCATGGATTCAATCAACTATACATGACTGGGGGGAAAACTGCATGTGTACTGACATGTACAGACTTTTTTAGTCATTATTCCCTAAATAATACAATATAACAACTATTTACATAGAATTAGGTGTCATAAGTAAGCTGAAGATGAATTGAAGTACACAGGAGTGGGTACATAGGTTATATGCAAATACTACAATATTTTATAAAAGGAACTGGGCATCCACAGATTTTGGTTATCTGTGGGGAGTCCTGGAACCAACTTCCCACAACACCAAGGGACACATATATAAGTGGATTAATTACATCCAACATAGAATGTATACAGAATAGAGCATCCAACACTACATGGGAAAGAAGGCTGAGGAAGGCTAGAGTAAAGATAGCTGAAGCCAGAATGTGGTGCAGCGAGGAGTTAATGGGAGATGAGCCAGGAAGATGCCCAGTGCAGCCCCTTATAAGCTAGTTGGCTATGTTAAGAAAGAACTGTCATTGATTATTGTGATGGTTGCACAAATCAGAATGTATTAGAAACCACTGGGTTTTATACTTTGGGTGAATTGTACAGTATATGAAATATATATCAATAAAGCTGCTTTAAGAAAAATAAAGATACAGGATGAGAGCTAGAATAGGTAAGGACTCAGGTAAGATGAAGAATTAAGCATATTTATCTGCTGAAACCAACAGACAGCAAGAGCCCAAAGATCCCTGGTGTGAGGTTCCTGGGAGGGAGAGGATAACAGAAGCACAGAACAGGATAAGCCCAGGGCAGAAGGGAGCTTCTTCTCCCTCAGGACAGTGGGTAGAGATAAGATCAGGAACAGATACTCATGTGTAGAAAGACTTGGAAGTGAATGAGCCCCCACCATGGCTTGATTTTCTCTGTGAAGAGGTGGTAAGAATTCTGAGAGTGAAGCACATATAGAGATGGTAGTTCTTTAAGAGATGCATCTGTCTTATTTCCCTCTCCGGCTGGGACCTTTGCTATTAATAAGAATCCACAGACTTAAGCCCCCAGCCTGAGGTTCTGGAATGTACCATCCTACCCCCACCTCTCCACCCCCAGTCAACCGCAGTCAGCTCCTGAAGGCCCCAGCAAAGTCCACAGGCCACATCCTGACTGCTAAACGAGTTATGGTTTAACGTTAACCCCTCACTATCAACCTCTCTCAGTCAACACAATTGACTCTTTCTTTTCCTACACACCACTGGCCTGGATGCACATTGTATGCCAGAAAACCCGTCCGTTTTGGGCTTGATACCTTCCTGTTTTCTCTTTGATCCTTGCTATCTCTCACCAGCTCAGGATCATTTTCCCTTCCATAACAGAGCACGCAGTGACTCCCTTTAAGCCAAATAAAAATGGGTTTGGACCTCAATTCCAAGCTGTCTCTGAGCTCTTGAATCTTTGTAGTAGTAGTCTACACTGGCATAGGGTTGGTGGTCTATACATTAGCTCCCTTTTCCTCAGCCCCGCAGCAGTGCCAAAACCAGGGCAAGGGAAGCCAGGCCCTTAAGGAGTCATGGTGAAGGAGGCAGCACTCTCAGGGCGGGGCCGGCCCACAATGAGTACCTAGGAGCAAGCCCCTTCCCTTTTTCAGCCTAGGAACCTTTCTACTCACTCTAGTCCTGGCCCTGCTATCAGCTAAGGTCCCTCAGCCCTCTCCAATCAAATGTTAGATACTTTGAGACTTTTCCGTAGTCACATGCAGCACAAGAGTTTTCCTGAACAGCAGGTTCCCCAGGTGGATACTGCAGTTGTAGATTCCTCCATCAGACTCTTTCACTCTTTGGAGCAAGATGGAACCATCGTTGTGGGAAATGTCTCCCACCAGGTTTACACGGTTCTGGTAGCGACCCTGGTAAGGGAAGTATCTCTCAGGAAACTGGAATTTGAGGTCATAGTGTAAGACGATTTCCTGGAAGGGAAAGGCAAAAGCATGAGCTTTGGAGGACTGGCAGCAAGGGGATGTGGGGAAGCAGGGAGGGAGGACTATCTCAGGCCTCAGAAAGTGTTAGGTAACTCAAGGTTGGGCACACACAGGTGCATGTTAGTGTTATGCAACAAAGCTGTGTGCACACATGTGTGTATATGTGCTAGATAACAGCAATTCAAGTGCACACACGTATCTATGTGCTTATGAAGAGCATCATGAAATCATGCATGCTGTTTCCTCAGAAGAGAAGGATTTTTTTTTTTTTTTTAAAGTGGGAATAGAGGGCTTCTGTTTTTTGCACTTCTCCAGTTTAAAAAAAAAAAAAAGTAAGAGCACATGTTCCTTTTTTTTTTTTTTTTTTCTTAGTACCAGGGATTAAATCCAGGGGAACTTAATCCTTGAGCTACATCCCCAAGCCATTTTATATTTCATTTTGAGACAGGGTCTTGCTAAGTTGCTTAGAGCCTTGCTAAGTTGCTGAGGCTGGCTTTAGAACTTGAAATCCTGTTGCCTCAGCCTCCTGAACCCTGCTGGGATCACAGGCCTGCACCAACACACCCAGCCACATGTTCACTTTTTTGGCATTTCCAGTTGGATTTCCAATAGGTACCTGAAACACATTTAAAACTGAACTCCTAATTGTTCCCCTAAGCCAGTTCCTTCAGTCCATCACACTGGTAAACAGCCATGGCCATGGCTTCTTCCAGAGGCTCAGGCTAAAAATCTCAAGGTCATCCTTAATTTCTTCTCTTTCCTGGAGAATTTGCATCTAACTTCTCAGCAACTCTGATCTCCTCTACCTTCAGGATACATTCTGACCCCAGCCACTTTTCACCTCCTGCTGTCCAAGCCTCCTTTGCATCTCTTATGCAGGTTCCCACAGGACTTTCTTACTGGCCTCTCTGCGTATTCTTCACTACAATCTATTCTCAGCAGATGAGCCTTTAAAAACCTAAGTTACGTCTTTCACTTCTCTGCTCAAAACCTTCCCACGGCCTTTCATTTCTGCTTAAAGTAAAAGGCCCTTCACAAACTGACAGTCCCATTTTCCTCTTGGGTTTCATCTTCTACTTTCTCTTCCTCCATCAGCTCCTTGCTGCTCCTTGAGTCCTGGTTTTAGAGTCTTTCACTGCCACTCCCTATGACTGAGACGCTTCCTCCAGACATACTCGTGGTTCACCCACCCCCACTGCCTTCAGACTACTGCTCAAGTGTCACCCACATAAAATAACCACAAAACTCAGCTTAATGGTTCTCTATAGCTCTAACTATTACTCAATGTATTATATATTTTTCTTTGCCATTTTATTATCTCCCCATTATCTTGATTGCAAGTCCTGCATCAGGACAGGGGCTTTGAGTGTTTATCACACAGTAAATGCTTAAAAAATATTTAAGTGAAGGAGTGTTAGAATTTTTTTTTATAAAGGTATGTAAATTTCTTTAAGCTTTTAAGAAAAGGTATTGGGCATACAGACACAAACACATATGGAGAGATCTGGCCCTTAAACCTCCCATCTCCTTCTGCGGTGAATCATTTGATGGACAACATTTAAATGCATAATAAAGCCAGCCCAGTGCAATGACACACACTTGTAATCCCCACAGCTCAGGAGGCAGAGAAAGGAGGATCTCAAGTTCAAAGCCAGGCTTAGCAACTCAGCAAGAGGCCCTATCTTTAAATAAAATATTAACAAGGGCTAGGGATGTGGCTCAGTGGTTAAACACCCCTGGGGGTTCAATCCCTAGTACAAAAAAAGAAAAAAATGCATGACATGTAATTCCCCCTACTCCATAATGCCATCCTTTCTGACCCACTCAATCAGCATATAGGAATCAAGGGAGTGCAAATTATCTTGCTAGAGGGATGACTACCATATGTTTTAATTTATAAAAGTGAAAGCCTTTATAAACCTTGTACCTTAACTTTTATTAATAATAAGTTACCCAGAATGCCCCTCACACACAGCGTCATCCATAAATATATCACCACATATCATGGTGAAGATCTACTAGTCTAGTGAACTAACTTGCTGTTTATGGCTTTACAGAGTTCCCATGAAATGACCCTCACCCAGCCCCCAGGATCCACCAAATCCCAACACTTGAAAAAAAAAAAAGGAAAATTCCCTCTATCACATAAAGGGAACAATGGAGCACAAACCAAAACTCACAAAACAATCCCAATAAGAATAAGAAAGTAATCAAATTCTTATATTTATTCCATAGCTTTCCTGGCTAGGCAAGAGAAATCATCCCTTTCATTCTCTCATGAACTCTACAAAGAGAAGAAGGAAACCAAGATGCCTTGGCTAAGTCATGTGCAGAATGCTTTACATCTATGTACTCACGCCAGTGTCTTGACAACCTTAAAAGTTAAACATCATCCTCATTATCTTCTTCTCCATTAGTGTCACGTTTCCCACTCGGAAGCCAAAGCTGCCCAGCCAAGCAGCTGAATTAGGAGCTGTTCAACAAGCTCTAAAGCCCAAGCTCTTGTAATGCCATCCACCTCATGCATCTGACAACTGACTGTCCCTCTCCCAGCTCTGTCCTGCCACCAGCCACAGGCTTCTACTACATGGTGATGCTTCCTCCTCCTACCTTGGTATGCTCTCCGGAAGAGAACATCCAGTCTACCTGGGTCAGGCGTTTCTTTTCTGTGCTGTGGAAAATACATCTCATCAGAGCTGAATCACCCACATGGACCGTGACCTCTGGGGATAAAACAGTAAATCAAGTTAGGCTCAAAATATAATCTGTAGAAGTAAAAGAATTTCTAGAGAATGTTAGCCAAAGACTCTCAACAGCAAAAATCACTGTCACCGCCAAACACTGTACATATTCCCTCCATAGATAATCCAGATGATTCCATGAGGTCAAAGTAACAGAGGCCCTTCACTCAAACCAACATGGCATCCCCAAGAGTAAGAAATACCCTCTAACTGCCTATAAATGGCAGGTCTGAGGTTTCTGCTGTCTTCATACTGCAATAAATTCTTTCTGGTGCCCTTTAATTCCTTTCTCTTTCCTTCTTTTCAGAATTCCTCCCATGAATTCTAACTTCACATCAAGTCTGTACTAAAGGATGTACAGAAAATCTTGAAGTCCCACTTTCTGTTCATCAACTTAAGATACCCACATCTCTTTAGCATAAACAGGAAGTGGAAAGTTATAAAACCTTAATTCTTATGTTTAACCCACTGGTTCTCTGAGCTTAAAAAAATGAATCAAGGGTAACTTTATTCAAATTCTTTTATTCTTTTACAAATTGTCTTAGGACTTGCTTAGGACCAGTTCTGGTTTCAGTATAGATCACCGAACTTTTGCAAAGTAGGACAAGACAGTAGACAGTTTTCCCTTGACTCTTCATTCTATTCCAACCCTGCCCTCCCCTACCCCTACCTTCTCCACTTGACCCCTCTCTACTGCTTCTCACTTTCCTACTCCTGGGCTCTTTCTGCTGCCTATTTTTATGAGCAGCTGACCCCACCATATGTTCATTGTGAGTCATTTCAAGAGGTCCCTGAAAAGAAAACAATTGACACATGTTTTTGATTTTTCCAAATGCCCTACACAAATCAATCACAAAGTTGATTACAAATTGATTAAAGGATGATTGGATAAAGAAAATGTGGTATATATACTCAATGGAATATTACTCAGCTTTAAAGAAGAGAGAAATTTATGGCATTTGTCAGTAAATGGATGGAGTTGGAGAATACCATACTAAGTTAAATAAGCCAATCCTCCAAAACCAAAGGCTCAATGTTTTCTCTAATATGTGGATGCTAATTCACAATAAGGTGGGGGTCACTAGAGAAGATTAGCATTACTTCAGATTAGGTAGAGGAAAGAGAAGGGAGGGGAGGGGAGAGGATCTGGGGATAGAAAAGATAGACAATGAAAGACATTATTACTTTAAGTATATATGTGATTTCATGACCAATATAATTCTACAACTTGTACACTCAGAAAAATGAGAAATTATATCCCATCTATGTATGATATATCAAAGCGCATAAATGCATTTTACTGTCATGAATAACTAATTAAAACAAATTAAAAAATTTTTTTAAAAAAAAGAATTGATTAAGGGCATATAGGGAGACACAAGCTTAGGTCTTATCTAGAGAGAGTTCCATTGAGAAAAGCCCATGAGTGCATAGCCCACTTTTCATCTAAACCCTTTCCTTGGGAGAACATGATCATCCTGCCCAGCAGGAGATGTGCACAATGGGAGGAAAGCAAAAGAAAATATTATGAATTCTAAATTCAATAGAGGGAATTATTTTGAAAGCAATGAAAATTGATTCCCAAAAATACCAGTAGGGAAGGTGCCTCCCTCTGATTTCATCAGCACATTAAGAGCTGAACTCTCTTTTTAAATAATATTAACTGAACATTCTAAGTCTTTTTAATGCACCAGGCACATGCTAGACACTTTATACCTAGTCTATCAGTTAGTCATACAGTATTTTGGGGTACGTCTATATCACTTCCCATTTTGCAGAAGAGCAAAGTGAAAGAGCCCAAAGCCACACGGCCAGTAAAGGATAGAACCAGCACTCAAATCCAGGCCCAATAAGTGAAAACAAACTCTATGTTCTTTCACTTACAGACTGTACCATCTCACACAAGTAGAAGGGTGGCTGATTCTAGAAAATTACAGGAAGTTAATATTATTAATTTTTTATTACTTTTAACCTATCAGTATTTAAAATAACTGAAAAAGTAATAGAATCATTAATAAAAATTATAAACTGAATGATTACTTTTCCAGAGAAAATTATAGATGACTATAAAAAGGAGTTTCCACATGGAAAAAGACAACCTCCATAAAACAAGTTCCTACTGGGACACAGGGAAAAATTGTGAGGGGTTGTATATGGTTCCATTCTAACTGGAAGGGAAAGATAAATTCAAGCTGCTTTACCAACTACTGGGGAAATATCTGACTAATGTGGTTCTAGCATGTTTTCATGGCTTCTTCAACTCTTGAGATTGGCTCCTTTTTAAGCTCCCAATGTATCTCTAAGCAGGAAGAGGCACCCATTTTGAAGGCTATGCTTTAGACAAGTGTTTAGGCATTAAATAATAGCACTAAAGAATGAAGACAGAAAAAGGAAGCATAAAGATATCCTTGGGGCCTGATAGGGTGTAATCCCATAGACATAGAGGCTGTAATCCCATAGACTTAGAGGCTGAGTCAGGAGGATTATGAGTTTGCCATCAACCTGGGCAACTTAACGAGACCCTGTCTCAAAATTTAAAAAGTGGGGCTGGGGTTGTAGCTCAGTGGTAGAGAGTTTGCCTGTCACCTGTGAGGCCCTGAGTTCAATCCTCAGCATCACATAAAAATAAATAAATAAAAATAAAAATATTGTATCTATCTACAACTAAAAAAAATTTTTTTTTAATTTTAAAAATGCTGGGGATGAGGGTCAGTGGTAGAGCACTTGCCTAGCAAGGGCAAGGCTCTGGTTTCAATCACCAGTACCACAAAAAAAAAAAAAAATTTTTTTTTAAGAGAAAGACTGAGGAATACTAGCATCTGACCTTCCTCCTTTTCTTGAAGAACCATAGCTTTGGAATTAAGAGAAAAATTTCAATGAGAAAAAGTAGGAAACATGAAGGAGGTGCCAGAGACTACCTTCTATAACTCTTTTTAGAAATCAGACTCAGAGGGATGTTTAAAGAATTTCATCTTTACACAGATGTTTATTGATTGCTTTCTCTGTACCAGGTGCTATGCCCAGAGCTGGTCACAGATGAATAGAAACAGAGAAGCAGGGAAGATACAAATGAACAGGTGTTGTGGGTGTTCTAAATGAGGAAGGAAGGCAGGGTGTTCCAGAGGAGCTCATTGGTGGAGCTGAGTAGCTACGGACCTAAGCCAGCAGCAGAGGGAAACCCAGATCTCCCTCCTTACCTAGATAGCAAGCTTCCCCGAGGCCACAGACTATTCCTTCTACACCACACTTGATAATGAATGCATCTTGTCCTATGACTTTCAAACATTTTTAATTTACATATTTTTGTTTAGAGATCAATACAATAAATTAAATTTTAGAGACATTGAATCTTATTAGTTTGGATATCATTAGTTTATTATAAAAGAGTAAAAAATATTTACATGATGAAAGATTTCAGAATGTTAGTGGAATGGGTAACCACGCATGATGCTGTTCAGTAGTGCTGTATTCTAGTCTACCTTTTTCCCAATAATGTTGCTATCACTAAATAAGAAGGAATCCTTGTCATTTACCACTACTTTGGTGCCTTCATGCTCTTCTGGAGAAGAAATGAAGCTTCAGCTTCCACCCTACTGGTTGACCCTCTCTACCTCTGCTTTAGAGACCAATCCAGCAGCTACTGCTGCTGCTTAAAATACTTGTCCTTGAGACTGTTCTGGAAGCATAATGCCTTCTTTGATTGCAGTCTCAACTGCATTCCTTCCAGCTAATACCTAGTCAGAGAGAAGAAGGAACTTTCTGAATGCCTGTCTTTCCATGACTTGGGCCACCACAGATCACAATCTTACTTTAAAGATGCAGAATTCTTTCTTTAAACAAAATCTGACCTGGCAACTCAATAAACAAAACAGGAAAAGGAAAAGGACTTTGGTTGCAATGGAGGTGGAAGCTGGGGGTCCTACCTGAGTAGGTTTTCTACCAACCCATGCCCCTCATATAGCACCCTCTGTGCTATCAGTTCCTTGGAGCTTAAGGCATCTACAAAGGAACAGTTTAAAAAAACACCAAAACACTGATCTCCTGAAGCCACTTCCTCCATCTATGAATGGGAAAATGAGATGTAAAAAATTTAGAGAAATCTGTTCACTTCTTTTATAACCTTCAGGACACCTAACATAGGTAGCTATAAAATATGGATTGGCATCGAAGTGGCTAACTGATAGATAGGAAGTGTCAAGGAAAAGTGAAAGGAACATGGACTTTGTTGTCAGAAGCATCAGGGCTTAAGTACAGCTTATGTCATTTAATAAATGTGTCCTTAGGCAAGTCACTTAACCTCTCTATGCCTCAGTTACCACATGAAAAATGGAAAAAATAATATACATTTCACGGGACTTTTGTGAGGAAGAATATGTTTAAAGTATAATTATCATGATTTTTATTGAATAAAATAATTATCATTTATTCAAGACTCACTTGGTGGTAACTACTTAGCCAAAGGCTGGCATTTGCTCCATGAAATCAGTACCCTTGCCCCTTGCCCTCAGCCCCATCTAAGCATCCCCATACCTTTGGGCTCCTCTGGTAGCACATGCAGCACCACTTTGCTTTTTAACACCTTGCTCTCGCTTTCAAGGCGGATTTCACAGGTGTAGGTTCCCTGGTCAGCCTCTTGCACATCTTGGAGCAGCAGAGAACCATCTTTTTGTAGGAGGTCTCCCGCCAAAACCACACGGTTCCGGAAGCGCCCCACAGGCACACTGAGGTTGCCATAATAGTATAGCACATATTCATCCTGGAGGGCAACACAGACAGTGTTAGAGAAAATCCAAAGAGGAACCAGACCTAGGAGTCTGTAGTCAAAAGACCCCGTTATGTGGAGGTGGCATAGTTATCATCATCATACATGAATAAAGTGTTCTTTGTAGCTAATCGATGGTAATAATATGCCAGGCAACATCCTAGCTTACACAAGCTCTGTGGCTCATTTTCCACAAAGACAAAGGGAGAAATACAGTGCACACATTTTTATTTCTTACAGCTAAAGGAATCAATGCTACACCCCATCTGAAGATCACTCTGTAGATTCAAACTCACAACTCTTTTTGGCAGTGAAGGGTGCTACCAGGGATTAAACTAAGGGGCACTCAACCACTGAGCCACATCCCCGGTCCTATTTTGTATTTTATCTAGAGACAGGGTCTCAATGAGTTGCTTAGGGCTTTACTGTTGCTGAGGCTGGCTTTGAACTTGCAATCCTTGTGCCTCAGCGTCCCAAGCTGCTCAAACTCACAACTTTTGAAAAACACTTCTCATTTCACCCTGTTTTCTGAAGGCCCCCAGATTACATAGCATTCAACTGTATGATGTAATCCCTCTGGTGTTGTGGGCTGGGGTTCCCAGAATGCTGGCTGCCTTTCCTCTCATTTCTGCCCTCCTCTAACACAAAAGGAGGAGTTATTAGTAAGAAATGGTTACAAGCTAAGAGGGGGAAGCCTGGAAGATCCTTATTTCTATTTACACCATAGCTATAGCCTTCTCATGATAATAAATAGTAATAAAAATTTGAGTGAGAGTAGCATTGCAGGGGTAAAAAAGAATGTGCTCTGAGTTGCAAAAACTATTTCATTTTCAAACATTGGGACTTTATTACTAATAGCAAACTACCTGGGACGTATTTCACAAATGATCCTGACATCCAAGTAGCTCCACAGAATCTCAGATGAAGCTTAATACTGTTTCCTAATACAAAGAGCTCCATGAGAGACCCTCACCCAGCCAGGTGCAGTTGCTAATCCTAGTACTTCAGGCAGCAGTAGAATGCTGAAAGAGTCTGCCCCCACCCCCCACCCACACACATACCCTGTTGAAGTCTGTAAACAAGTCAAAATAACACCTGGCATTTTGCCAGGGGAATGTTAGAGTTCGTAAACAAGTCTGGATGGTACCTGGCAAAATGCCAGAGGGAGTGGTTTGAGAAGTAACAAAAGCGAGCCATTAAGTGTGGAGATTCCTTATTGGTTGACTGATGTATCTAGTTTATGCTAATTAGATAAGCTGTGTGGAATGTATAAATACTGCTCCTGTCCTGCAATAAATGGCTCCTACTCCTGCTGTATCAATCTACACAAGTTCTTCGTCACCCCCCGGTTATTTTGCCCAGCCAGCCGGGCTGCGGCAGATGGTGGCCCGTACGGGGAGCCCCGGGACACT